>NW_022984955.1:883914-1160885 GCF_010015565.1 Dissoconium aciculare CBS 342.82 | reverse complement strand
ACATTCATCTCACATCCTCCAGCCTCTCGACGTAGTATGTTTCTCACCGCTGAAGAGAAAATACTCTGAGCGTGTCAGAGGCTTGGCACGGAACCGCGTCTTCTATATCAACAAAGAGAACTTCCTTCCAGCCTTTAAGGACGCGTTTTTCGACGTGTTTACGAAAGAGAACTGTCGAAAGGCCTTTGAGGCAACAGCGATAGTCCGTACAGACGCGCAAACAGTCATTGATCGTCTTGATATACGTTTACACACCCCTCCTCGACAGCTATTACCGGAAGCAGCATGGGAGTCCCAAACACCAAGCAATTCGCATGAATTCGGATCTCAATCACGGCTGATTAGTAGCTCTTTCCTTAGATCTCCACCCGAAGCTAAGGAAGGGTTCTCACAGTTGGTAAAAGGTGCTGAGTTGATGCTCCATCAGAATGTACTTCAAGCTGCACGGATTACAGAGCTTGAAGAGCAATTAGCAGTATTAACTAAGAGAAGATCGCGCAAACGGAAGCAGATACAGCAAGGTGGATCTATAGAGTATGGTATTGGAGCATTGCAGGCAGGCGTAGATGCGGGTCTGAGTGCTCAACAATCGAAAAGGACTCGTAATAAAGCTGGTCCTGAACGAGGACTTCTAACTCAACGACGATGTGGAAACTGCGGAATAGCTGGACACAACTCGCGAACCTGCCAGCAGGATAGAGATGCTCCTTCTGAATCATATCCTAGCATAGCAGCTGTATAACTAGGTATGTAGTCAAATAAACCATGTTTGCAGTCACCTCATTTTCAATGCCAAGGAAAAGTGGCGGGTTCGGTGGTGTGGCCGGCTCGCTGATGGATTACGTTATATTTAACTTTCCAGATTATAATTATAATCTTATGCGGGCTAGTCATTGGTAATCAATAGCACAGTTTCACGCTATGACACTGTAGATCGTGTGCTATCGATTCTTTGCAGTCCGACATGCGACTTACTTCACTGCTCCGGCAGCAAGGTGCCAAACGAATCTACGCATACTGTCGTCGTTCGTCCTCAAAAAAGATATATTCTTGATGTACGGAGTAAAGAATAAGGACGAGTTGCGCGGTGCATTAAGTTCTTCGAAGAGCGTCCCGTCGAATACAACAATTTTGATACCCAGTCCCAGGCCGCTATTCCTCTCGCGTATGCACATTCCTCCCTTTTGGCTGTCCAAACAACACAGGGCAAATCATTGTTACCAAGGTATGCTCAAGTCAGTGATACGCCACAATAACGATATGAATTCAGCACATGCTCATCGCCATCTTCAATCGATCAAGGACATGCCGCGCGCATGCGCAATGCAGAGGTGCTCTTTCGCGACCCAATGATCCCTATGCAGGGATAGCTCCCTTGGGCGCTTACGTCTCCCGCCAGGAATTTAGTCTTTCCACATGTATCCTCACAGTCTCGCCTGTCCCGGTTCGCGTTCGATATCCCTGAACCTCGCAAAGTACCCTATCGAGTCTGGGTTGGTGACCGTGTTGCTCGGTTTGACGTCTTTGCCGCTGATCGTCTGTTTGACGGCAGCCTCGACCTTCTTCCCGTTGATGGTCACGGGGATCTCTGGGACCTCGAGGATGAATCGTGGAACATGGCGTGGAGACAAAGCCTTGCCAATAGCCGTTTTGACGGACATGATCAAGTTGCGGGTCAGCGATTTGCCTGGCTTCATGACCACAAAGAGGAAAACTTCCTCGTCCCTGTCGCGAGGACGTCGGCGGCCAACGCATAAGGTGTCGGAAATCTCGTCCGTGAAAGGCGCCGTCTCTACGATGGCGTAGATTTCTCCCGAGCCAAACCTCACACCCGATGGGTCTGCACACAGTTAGCCGAATTCGTGAGTAGGGCAATGGATGTGGAGCATACTTAGAACACCGTCGCTTCTGCCATGCATAACAAATCCTTTCGTCCTTGGGTTATATTGGAGCCAATCGTGTTGCGCCCAAACGTCAACCTTACTGAACCGCTCGAAGTAGGAAGCGCGGTATCTCGATCCGTCCTTGTCACCCCAGAAGAAGCACGGCATACTGGGGAATGGCTGTCGAACGACCATTTCACCAGCCTCACCTGAGTGCAGGATAGACTCGCCAGATTGTGGATCAGCAATATCGACGTCCATGCCCAGGGCGAAGATCTGCATTTCGCCTGCATAAATCGAACCACAAGGGTCTGCGGCGATCAGTGAGCTAGCAACATCGGTTCCGCCAGCTGTATTGCAAAGGTGGGCTTCGGGTGGAAATGCTCGGTAGAACCATCGATATTGTTCCGAGGCAAGAGGAGCGCCGGTCACGTAGACAATACGCAGTGATGAGAGATTGAAATCCGCCTTGGGTACGATCTTGGCCGTCTCGAGCTCGAGCAGATATCGGGGCGACGTTCCGAAATATGTGACCTTGAATTTCTCCACCATCCGTAGCATTTGGGATTTGTTGGGATGCATGGGACTGCCGTTGTAGACGATTGTTGTAGCGCCACAAGCGAAATAACTTCCTCGGGTCAGTTGGGTTATCTTCTCTTCCTGCAATGACATTTATCCTGCTCACCCAGACATGATGTAGAACACGATCCACGATGTAGAAGAGTATTGTAATATCACATCTTTAGTCGTGGTCGAATTGTGAATCTTTGCAACTTTCTTGAATTGCATGATCGTGCCGTGGTGGTGGACAATACATTTGGGTGCGCCGGTAGTCCCGGATGAGTAGCAGATAAACAGAGGATAGTTGAATGGAACTCGAACAAATTCCAGCGGCGCCTTGGAGTCGGCTCTGCCGAGAAATTTTTCGATATCTGGAAACTCGGAATTGGCAGTCACAAGAGGAATGATATAAGTCTGTGGCCGAGGATCAAGTCTTGCCACAATCTGGCTAACCTTGGGAGCAGTCGATACTGCTTTACCCTTATAGATGGTGTCCGAATCAGCGAAGAAGATGGTGGGAGTGACTTGCTGAAGTCGTGAGATACAGCCCTCCAGACCAAGGTCCGGGCTGATGCTCGTGAAGATGGCTCCAATGCTGGCGCTCGCGTGGAAGAGGATCATGACCCATATCGATGTGGCCACGAGAGCAGCGACTCGATCACCCTTCTTGACACCATGCTGCCGCAAAGCGCTGGCGGTCAATCGGACTTTCTCCCGAAACTCATGCCAGGTGAGCTTCTCGCCGTCAGACGTGGTCAGGTCGGTATCGTCTCGCACGCCGATCAGCGCCACCGCTTCCGGATTGGGGTTTGCGAAGAGTGCATTCTCAGCGTAGTTGAAACCCTGCAGTTCGGGGAAGAAGGCGGGATTCGAGCTCATCGGCTGGGTGCTGTCGTAAGCTTTTGCATTCGGAGGCAGCTTCGGAACAAGATCCAGCCATCGGTAGAGGTCCGGCCAAAATTCCTGCGGGTGCTCTACCGTCCATCGGTGGAGCTCGACAGTGTCCTTCAGGTTTTGTGAGAAAGATTCGTTGATGTGCCGTCGATAATCGTCCTTTAGGAAATTAGCTGGTGTCTCATGGTGGTAGAGGTTCCATGTCATGACCCTGCCGGATGGAAGCCTACCATTGGCGTTCGGCCTGCCACCCTCGAGGTCCATAACGGAGCAGAGAGGCTTGATCCGATCGACATTGTCACTAGATCCTCACAGGAACCAATGTGTTTGCTGAGGCGGTGAAACGCACTTTACGCTGGAAGGATTCACGAGATCTTGGTCTATATTCAGAGTTTGATTTATGTCTCAGAGGTGGGGTACCAGGGACGAATTTCGTCTCTGGCATTGGCTTGACCAATGTCGATATCTAGTGATTGTCCGAAAATACATGCCTAGTAGGTACTGCCCCAACATGCAAGCAGTTAGCCTCATCGCGAAGTCGGTGAGAACGTTCCGTGTTCGCCGATGACAAAACAACCATTCGCAGGCGCATGATGAAGCGCCACGAAATCCCGACCATTCGACACAATCCACGCGGCTCTTCGGGAACTATCGCGCGCCACGCTGGGCGCAAATGGGCTCATACGTGCTTCTGCAGCCTCGAGGTTGAACACCGTCCTCGATGGAGACAGGTGGAAATCACAAACCCGAACAGCTGTTTACAATGGAATTACCGCAAGCACAGAGATCCCTCAGTGAATGCTCCAGTGAAGCGCTGCATCGATCTTCGCCATTCTGCGACATCTCGCGCGCAATCCTCAGCCTGAATGAAACAAAGGTGGCGGCACCATGCGACGCGAGACGAGATCGAATGCCTCATGAAATCTGGCGGTTCCCTCGAAATGTGACTGTTTGTCTCAGATTCGGCTGCGATGGAAAAGAATGCACGGATCGCTCCAGTCGGAAATCTTGGCAAACCCGACATCATCACATTCTCTTCTGGGACTGGCGTGAAGCATAACCAGCCATACAGCACCGTTGCTATGAGAGTAGAGTACATACAATGGTCACTTGAAGATAACATTACCTTGACATACCTGGTATAGACATATTCCGTTGGATCGATAGCTTGATGTTGGTCTCTTGCAATTTTGACATATATCCAT
Organism: Dissoconium aciculare CBS 342.82; assembly: GCF_010015565.1. Lineage (NCBI taxonomy): Eukaryota > Fungi > Ascomycota > Dothideomycetes > Mycosphaerellales > Dissoconiaceae > Dissoconium > Dissoconium aciculare. The sequence goes on along the minus strand of NW_022984955.1, from coordinate 1,156,342 downwards.
AGTTTGCCTTGTTGGAGACATGACCGGTCCACGAGTGATCTACTGGTTTCGAACGGATCTACGCTTACATGACTCGCCGGCATTGAAAGCAGCATTGGACCTTGAGCCTTCGGTATGTATATTATATGCGTGACAACACGATACATCGATAGCAATACTAATTCCGTAACAACGTAGGCCTTCTTTCCCATCTGGTAAACACTATCTGGTTGATCTCATATTCGGACAGAACTCTAAATCTCCATATAGGTGTTGGGACAGTCATTACGTCTTCCGGGCCCGAGTAGGCGTGAATCGATGGCAATTCCTCATCGACTGTCAAAATGATGTGTCACAAAGCATCACCAAGTTGAATCCCAAGAGCAAACTATTCGTCCTGCGGGAACCAGCGATCACACTCCTCCCCAAGCTGTTCAAAGCCTGGAAGATCTCACATTTGGTCTTTGAGAAGGATGTCGACGCCTACGCAGCCGAGCGAGACGAAGAGGTCAAGAAGTTGGCCAGGGATGCCGGCGTCGAGGTCATCGTCAAGTCCGGCCGCACTCTGTGGGACAGCGACGAGATTGTGAAAAAGAATGGCGGCAAACCAACGATGAGCATGTCCGTTGAGAATCACGATCCGTTCATTCTCGAGAAAAGCAGAAGTTCAATGCTGATGATCCCTTCAGAACTCAACTACAAGCCGCAGGCGCCAAGATCGGACCCATCGAGAAGCCTGTCCCCACACCCAAAAGTCTCCCAGACCCCGGAGATACGCCGATCAAGTTCAATCACACCAAACCCGAGTCGAAACCCGACATGAACGAGCCATGGCGCGACGACGCCGAAACCTCCTTCGACTCCGGAATCGCCGGGCCCAACGGGGACTTCGCGCCTCCCACCCTCGAGGAATGCGGTTTCAAAGCAGCGACGACCCAACACCGGGGCGGCGAGAGCGTGATCCTCGAGCTCCTCGAAGAGAGGCTCGCGGACGAAGACTACACCGCGACGTTCGAGAAGCCCAAGACCTCCCCGGCCGCGTTCGAGCCGCAGTCCACCTTCCTCACCTCGCCCTACCTCCACTTCGGCGCGCTCAGCTGCCGCTACTTCTACCACCGCGTCGACGCCATCCTCGAGCGACGCCGCCGAGCCAAGAAGCCCACGTCCTCCCCGCCCGCCAGCCTCCACGGCCAGCTGCTCTTCCGGGACATGTACTTCGGCGCGCAGGCGGGCCTCGGCTGGTCCTTCGGCCAGACCTACAACAACCCCAAATGCCGCTTCATCCCCTGGCACCTGCCGAGCAGAGTCGACGTCGCGACCCGGCGGAGCACCGGCGGGTACGAGGTCGACGACGCCGAGAAGGAGGTCTGGCTCCGGCGCTGGACGGCCGGGACCACGGGGTTCCCGTGGATCGACGCCATCATGCGCCAGCTCCGCCAGGAAGGCTGGATCCACCACCTCGCGCGGCACTCGGTGGCCTGCTTCCTCACGCGGGGCGGCTGCTACATCAGCTGGGAGCGGGGCGCGGACGTGTTCGAGGAGCTGCTGATCGACCACGAGTCGGCGTGCAACATCGGGAACTGGCAGTGGCTGTCGTGCACGGCCTTCTTCGCCCAGTTCTACCGCTGTTACAGCCCCGTGGCGTTCGGGAAGAAGTGGGACGACGACGGCGATTATATCCGGAAATATGTGCCCGAGCTGAAGGATCTCCCCAAGAAGTACATCTACGAACCGCACAAGGCGCCGATCCAGGATCAGAAGAAGGCCGGGGTGATGATCAGGGGGGACGGGTCGGAGACGGAGGCGGGCGGATTGAAGGTTTATCCCAAGTGAGTGTTATTCCCAAGGCATGATTTCTTTTTGATTTTTCCCGCTGACACGCTGCTCCAGACCGATGTTCGATTTCAACAGCCGCAGGGACATCTGCCTCCAGGGCATGAAATCGGCGTACAACGTGGGGTTCTACGGAGACAACCCCAAGGTGCTGGATGGGACATGGAAGCAAGCGTTCGACGATGACGCCGAGGGACCGACAGAGGGCGACAAAGGCGGCCCGGGAGGTCTCGGTTCCTGGGAGGACGCGGACGGCGCCGAGGGGGAATCTAAGCACGACGATGGCCCTGAAGAAGAAGAAGAAGAGGGCGGACGCAGCACGACCAAGCCGCGGGGCCACAAGCGCGAGAACAGTCAGAGCAAGTTAGACTTTGGCAAGGGGAAGAAGAAAGCGAAGAAGTGAATTATGGAGGATGAAAATTAAGCGATCGATACTTTAATAGATAATTTGGGTCGCTGTACTAGTAGTAGTGGTAGTAGATAAGGAATGTAAATGCTAGAGGGACGACGCCTGAAATAATCCCATGGTCATATAAAAATAGTGCCGGTGAATGCAAAGGGTATCATCGAGAAATGGAAGTCGAGAAGAGAAAGAACAATAAGTGAGAGAAAGAAGCTCGGGGTGGGCGCGCTGCCCGGGGCATTAAGCGTCGAGTCGTTAAGAAAGAGTTCGAAGAAGCGGGTTTCTTCAAATCCGTTGTGGGGATGAGTCGATTTGAAAGACGGGCGTGCGGTTCGGGATGTATTTCTCGAAATACGACGCTTGGCTCGGGAGGAGGCTCGAAGGGGTTTGTCGCGCTTCGCTCTGTTCCGGAAGTGCGGGCAAAGGTGCACCGATCATGGACAGGGTTCTTTCGGTCAGGACCGGTCGGCGGCGCGTTGGGAGTGTGGGAGAAGTCGGAGGTTTGAGAGAGGTCTGTGGGATGGCGGGTAGCGCTCCCTTTGGAGGAGGGACTGGCGGCAACCGCCTCGCGGGCGGGTCTGTGGGCGGATTCGTCGCAGGTGAGTGTCGGACAGGCGATCTTGCTGGTCGTGGCGGTGGCTTTCGAGGAGCGTCTGTCGATCGCCTGTCCATCGCAAAGTCCACGCTTGGTCGCCTGGCCACTGTGTCGATGAATGTGACCGGACGCATCGTTGGTGTCGACTGTTGGTGAATCATACGTGGGGTCGACTCCACCGGTGGGCTGCGAGATTGGTCCGCCAAGAGTTTGTGCGCTCGTTCCATAGCTACGACTCTTCGTATGGGGTTTTTGAACGGTACAGCCAAGTCAACGTCGGGCGACTCGCTACCAATGTGGATGGCGGCATCAACGGATTGGATGCTAGCAGCGTTGGAGTCGATGGCAGAGTGTATAGATTTATCGGAGAGGCTCTCGTGGTCGGTGAGTCCAGGAAGAGAGGATGACACAGAACCACGAGCCGAAGATGCCGCAGCATTGGATGAGGCCGGGGTGGTGGGGGCAGTAGGTATACTGACGTTCCACGCTGACGTAGCGGCACTACCCTCATCCTGTTGTGGAAGGTGACGAATAAAATTGGTCAGCTCTCGGACTGATTGACCAATTCCTCGAGCTTCACGCGCTGTGTGGCTCGGCTTTGTCCGGGGAAGGGTGGGAACCGGTGGCGCGTTGGCATCTGTCGCATTCGGTGTTTTGGAGGACTGTCGATACGAGATTCTTCTGACCATGGTGCTGAGACTTCGGAACGATGATGCAGGCTTCGGCGCCGGGCTCTCGGGTTTGCTGGGGGCCTCATTCTCCTTGTTGTGATACTTTAGGTCTCCACTGGCGTACTCGACGGACTCGATCCGGGTGTGTGCCGGCACAGGAGACGGCGGCCCCGCCTTGACGGTAATATCGCTCGCCGGACTTTCTGGGAAAACGAGGACGATGGTTCCGTCACGCTTTGAATAGCTCTGGGAGTTGCGCGCGAAGGTAGAATGGCGCAACGATGGGCGAGATACTGGTTTGAGCAGACCATCTGCAGGTAGAATTAGACCATTTGAGTCGGCTGCGCTGGATTTGGACTCCTTCAGAGTGTCAAGATTGAGGGTGATGTTAGATGGATTGAGGGTGAAGTCGAGGTCTCGGAATTTGGCGCCTTTACCATCAAGTTGATCGAGCGCGATGCGGAAACACTGTTCGGCGTCGGTTGAAGCTCCCATTGCATGCTTGACATGGCCCATGAGGAATAGAGTCAGTGCGAGGTCATCTCCTGTGGTGGAGACCTCCTCGAGAACATTGGCAGATTGGCTGTGTTTTCCCATCCGCGCATAGATGATCGCTGCATTGAGCAGACACCGTGTCTTGCTGTCATCATCGTGGACTGTGCGCGAGAGCTGGAAGAACGTCGATGCGGACTCTTGCCACTCGAAGCCTTGGTAGAGATCGATCGCATCCTCCCATGTGAATATTGACACCGAGTCCAGCAGCTGTGGGTCGGCGGCAGTTGCGCCGTTGGTTTCGTTGCTTCTTCGCGGTTGGAATAATGACGCCATGCTGCGTTTGCTGTCAATGGTCCGGCGGGTAGGCTCCAGCGAGGATTATCGCACGGCGGACAGCGATAGAGACATGCGACGAGGGAAATGTCGACAACGACGACGACGACGGCGGCGGCGACGAGGATTGAAGTTGCAGACGAGCGAGAAGACACTGACGACTGTGGGTGGTTTTGTCCAAGCGCGAAGCTGGTCGGAAGATCGACAAGATGTAAGCAAAAGTTAAAAGGCAGCAAATGATGGTTAGCTCGCCCAAGCTCGGCACTGGATGGTGACAGCGAGAGCTGAAAGAGCGGAGAACTGTCAGTGCGGAAAAGCATGTGCATGCGGTTACCTGCACGAAATGGGTCGGAGAGGGCGGGGGAAACGTTTTGCGGGGCGTGAAGGCGCCACAAGCGCTGTCTCTGGCTGGCGTCGGTGGTTTTTGGGGGGGGTTGTCTGGCGTGTCTGGCTGGTCTTTGTGTGTGTGTCTCTCTCTCAGTGGAACTCCCTCGGTTTAACTTTCAATCGCTGCCCCGGCGGCCTGTCGCGATGGCCAGCGTCTCGTAGCCCGGCAGCACTGGGGTCCCGATGATTTCCAGCTGATCGAAGCTCGATAGAAGGACTTTCTGGGCCTCGGGAAACTCCTCGCTCGGTCCTAGCCAGATGACCGAGTCCAGAACGCCTCTGACGAAGACGGAAAGGTATCGTTCGAGCAGGCTAATGCTGCGAGGGTAGATGAACATCCAAGCGTCTGCGAGGATGGCATCCGCGTGCAATGCGAACGTGTTGGGGACGCGGAGGAGACGCTCGCCGCGCAAGAACTTGTTCGGGCACGTTTCCACCTCCACGCCGTAGAGGTTCAACTCGGCCTGCGATGCGCGGAGCAAGGCCTCCTCGAGGAAACCCTGGCCGCAGCCGATGCTGAGCACCAAGGCGGGCGCAACGGGCAGCTTAGCAAGGAGCGTTGTTATCAAGCGTGGACTGACGTGCGCACAACATTCCAGTGTGGGCCGCGGACCATTGGGTGATCCGTCAAGCAGGAATTTGATGTCACCACCCTCACCCAATGCGCCCGTTGTAGCAGGAGACGAGGATGGTGATGATGATGACAGGAACAAGGACGAGGCTGAGGGTGTCGACGAGGACACCACTACCGTCTTTTTCCCTCCTCCTTCTTCTCCTTCTTCATCGTCATCCCTCAGAATCGCGCCCGACCGTTTTTTCTCAGGGACCAAGTCCATCTCGTCAGCGCGTCTACAGTAGGAATGTAAGACAAATTTCAAGCCGTGGATCCGATTTCTATCATGAGAAAGACATTTTGAGGTGTGGGAGCTGCAGATCCTGCTCTCTAGCGGGGGATCGAGATGGATGACACATTTGACCCGGGCCGAGCAGAATCATGGTAGCAATCACGACAGCTTCAACGACAACGACTCCGATCATCCCGACCAAGTGTGCGGGTAGCACTATGAAGCAACAAAACCCTGGATGGTGAACATGCTAAGGGTGTATCGCCGTCGTCGTTCGCACGTAACGGAGTAGTGTGCAGTCCACCATCCGGGAACGACCGGAAACAGAGATGTACATGTCCCATCAGCTTGAGGCACTTCCAAACAGAAAATGTCTCTAAATTAGCTGGTCCAAAGGATGGAGTAGTCATCATCGTCTCGTCGAGACTTTCAGCTCCCACGGTTGCTCACCGACGGCCGAGTGCTTCACATACGATAAGGTCGTGAGATCGACCGCGACACGTGCTGTGCTCCTGTAGATTAAGCCGACTCCACTCTCCACTCTAGGTAAACTCTTTCTGGGTCCCTGGTACGATAGCAATCCTGCTCTGTTGGTAGGCGAAAAGTGGGCAGGAAGAACAGTATGCAGCTGTCCGTGAATGTCTAGCTACTGTGTCTTCTTGCCGTTTATCAAAGAATTGCAAATATCACGGTCTTGTGCTTTGAGACAAGTGATGTTGAGAGTGTTGCGCCCTTCTTGTCGATTGCTCCGTGCGTGACACCGCAGGCACAACACTGAAGATGGAATCCGAACGGATGTGCAACCCGCGGAGCCGAGAGGGAGAGTCGTAACACGACGTGCAGTGTAATGTCTGATGAGTACACCACCACCAAACAACGAAGCAACATCGAGGATTTGTCAAGATGTTCTACAAACTTTCTCAAATGACACGAGACTTTTCACCTTTGTACGTGTACATGTACGTGTACGTGTGCGTGTCATGGGATGAGTGGACATCTGAGATTGAGAAATCGACTCTGGAACCCTTCGGATCTCTGCCATCTTGGTTTTTTCCCGATAGAATCCTGATTGTGATGATGGCGAGAGTCATCCATGGCGCGACGCTTGACGATGATTCTCTAAACCCGATCTGGGCGCTACCAAGGCATTATACGTGAGCGGTCAAGAGACTCCGAGGCTTGTTGGGGCTGGGAATATAGTGCTCGCACACCAATCCAGACGCGCCTCGATAACGACAGTGTGTTGAACACACGGGAGAAGACGTATTGCTGTCTTCGTCCGCTAGTATCGCAATCGCAGTAGCAGTCGCCCAGGTGGTGCGAGTTGTGCGGCAGAAATGGCGACTTGCTACCCATCCCGCTCCATGAAGTATCACGATGGTGAAGGGACAGTTGCTCATGACACGACGAAGATACAACATCGGACAATTGTCATGCTCCGCATAGTGACTACAACATGAGGCTCTTGATTTACAGTCTGCTATAGAGACATAAAGCACCCGCGCGCTTGGGTGTGATGAGACCACTCACGTTGAAGAGCTGATGAATGACAATGAGACAGACTACACGGATCGCGATATCACATCACGTGCGCACTTCGGAAAGACGCTCATCAGGGACACCCGTGACTTCTAGAGACACAGATCGCCCGCTTGAAAATTCTACCGCACTAAGGTAAGCTGGACTGTCTCCCAAATATCCACACGAGACTGCGTTGTAGCATGCCATCGGGCCATCATGAGTCAACGATGATGGAGGGAAATTCGGGAGCGGCATGTCACCGGAGACTGGCATCACTTTGACTGGAGAACTGAATCCATGCGCAATGGTTGATGAGTAATGAAGACGAGCCAACGCACTTCTAGCAGTTACGAACATCGGCGTTGACCGGGAACCCTTTCGGATTGGAAACATCCCGATGTAGGAGAACTCACGTGATAGATGCATTGCAGGTGATGGGGAGAAACCGTTCGCGAGTCCAGTGCCAAACATGCATCATCATCATCGACGACTCCCCTGAACGGCGATGGCAACATGCATTGTCACGATCGTCGCCGCGATGCGATGCGACGTGGGCCGACGACGACGACGGCGGCGGCGACGTGTTCGGGCGACATTCGCGTCCCTGCACGCGCAGATGGCCGAAAGTTTTTTCGCGTTTCTCTCCCTGCACCGCCTCGCGTCTCGTTCGTGATCGCCACCGAACCCTGGATTCGCGCGTGCGAGCGTTGTGGCTACGCTCGGCCATCCCGTGTGCCCACAGACATTTCGTTATTTCTTTGGACATGCTCTGCTGAACACGCTGTACAGCACAGCATGGACGGCCCGTATGGTGTGCTGTAGGCCCGCACGAGGGCGAGATCTGCAACTCTAGGGAGAGGCGAGGAGCAGTTCTAGCATGGAAAATATGGAAAAGAATGCAGCTGAGGTCATGCATGTCTCGGGCCCGGACCCGAAGAAACTCTTCAGATGATGATGGTGATGATGATCACACCTCGCACATCCTCGTACTGTAGTTTCGCGGCCCTGCTGCTTTGGCTGGAACATTCGTCGTGCGATGGAGGAAGTTCGTGCTCACGGTAGCGAGTCTAATATCATCACAAGCGGAGAGGCGTGTCTGATGTATGATTATTGTTATAATTATAAGTATGGGTGGCCCCGTGTTTGTGTGTCTTCCCATGGGAGACCTGAAAGATGAGACGTGAGAAATTCGGAATGGGTTGGGAATGTGTCCCGCTTGGGTGGTGCGGCTCTTCACGCAAAAGGTGGGAAGTTGGCCGCTCATTGGCCCATTGACATTTCCCCGCTAAACCTTTTCCGTGCGTTTTCCGATGAGACAAAGTCCCGCGGGGCCACGCTACTCGGAGTGACCGAAGCATGACATCCAACCATTGGCATCTGGAAGAACAATCGAAGACGGCATCTCTCTGGTACGAAACGCAAAACACCTTCGACGCCGACTGCTTCATGCAACCTCCTCAACGTCTGCGCGAAGTTGCCGTGTTCCCGTTGCGAAATCTTGCTCGTTTCCGAACCATGGCATCGCACCGTTCGTTTGGCGCGAGTCCGGGCCTGGCGGTGGGTACAGAACATGCAGGACTAAACAGTTCGAGGGTTGTCCACAATATATCATCAATGTGCGGATGACGATGGAGGTGGAGCACCATATCAATCGGAGTTTCCCTACCACGCGGCCTACCCAGAGGCCTGAGCGCTTTTGCATATGCAGGCACCTCTTGGGTCTCATCGAGTGGCCATGAGAAGTTGAGTATGATGAGCTGTTTCGACGGCTGGACCCTCGCTTCCATGCCTAATCCAGTGCTTCGTGATCATCTCGATTCCATTGTCAAACGACCGGCTTGTCCGTCATGGAGCGAATGATCGTAGCTTCGACGCATAAAGGAGTCATATCAGGATCGAGTCGACAGGCGGCCCTTGCAGAGACCTCTTCGAGGGAAGCCGGATCGATCTGTCTGGTGTGCAGTCAGTGTACAACCTTAATCGGTTGTGGTTCATCACGAACATCCGAAGCATCGTCACTTGATGTAGATGTGGTGCCGCCTGTGTGCGACCACTCCTCGTCGTACCAGCGAGATGTGTACCGGCGATATGTTTACTGTGGTGTACGCAACAAGTGCATCGGGCAACACAAAATGCTGTTCCTCCTTCCATATATGGTCCCATGTGGACAGCAAATCCCGTGATCTTGATGTGGAGTGAGTCACGTCGCCAACACGAGTTCGCGTGATGATGATTCGACCTTACGTGTTGCGACAACAACGAGGCGTAACACACGCCGCCAACAAGACACGATGCATCGCGTCGACGCGACGGCCATCGTGTCAGTAGGACAAAGTCGTGATGCCGCAGAAAGTGTACGTGAAGAAGCGGCGTGTGAGGCAGCGTAGAAGCTAATTATGCGGCTACTCCATGCAGCCAGCTGTGGTGTGGTGTGTGGTGTCGTCGTCGTCCTGCATGTGGCCACCACCTCCCAACCCAAGCACTGGAGTCTCACTACATACTAGGTAGGTAGGCAGAGAACAAAGAGGCGCAGTGCAGATTCTCACGGGTCCAGTATCCTGCCTCTCTCGTGGGCGTGTGGGCGTGTCTCCCCAGGCTTTTAGCGTTACATTGCGCTGGTCCGCGAAATATCAACTTGGATATAAGCTGGACCACCCCACCAGCTACCTTCCGACTCCATCTCCATCACCAATCCCCTCACGCCCTCTTATTGGCCTTTTCCTTCTCTTCTTTTGATATTCCGACTCACCCAAAGGCGTGCTAATCCAAAACTACAACCAGGCATTCAATCAGACAATCCGAATCGAGTCGTGGAATTTTCAATTTTTTTCGTTCAATTTTTTTGCATTTTGGGGAGGGATTTTCGTTGTCACAGTTCTCCATCCGTCCGCCCACCATCGACGTCGTCGATATTGCTGTCTGGTACAACAATATCATTCGACAACCAACTCAATGCCAGTCCAACTACTCCCAGCATCGGCACAGGCCTTTGCGCCTCGAGGAAAGCCCGAGATCGTCCTCAACTCCAAGGTCGAGCCATGGCTTACTCAGACATTGAAGCGCATCAACCGGGTCAAGCGACCTCTCAACAGCGTGCCACAACATTTCCGGTGCTTGACCGAGACCTTGGGTGGTGACGCCGCCATCTGGACCCTCGCTTCTCTCATGCTGCCCAAAGCACCCGAGTCGGAATTGCGCAAGGATTCTGACCCGCTCGTCGAGGCCATGTTCAACTTTCAGCTGATTCACATCGAGGCCTACGTCGTGCACGTCGACATGGTCTCCCAGCATGAGGTCGCCTTCAAGTTGATGCCCGAGACCATCGAAGCGCTTGTCGACTACCACAAAGACATCTACTCCGTCGATGCATCCGCGAGTACCTGGAGCTGGCCTGAAAAGGAGACCCAGGTGAGGAAGATGCACGACGAGTTCGTCCAAGCCGCAAACCGATTTGTCTTCCGCACTGGTGTTCGTGCTTTGGAGGGTCTGGAGGAGGATGGCGCCGGAGAGTTGTTGGACGGTCGATCGGAGCAAGTCAAGAACGCCATCATGAACCTGTTTCTTCCTCTGCTCCCACCGCCACCGAGGATCGTCGATGTCATTCAGCCGGCTCCCATCCTTCCTAACCCATCGCTGTCCAGCAACTGGTGGAGCCCGACCCAGTTGGCTCCTACGCAACCCATGCCAGTGGACTCGTGGAAGGTCCTCCCATCAACGCCATCGCCGACAGGCTCTACCTGCAGTGACAACCACACGGTGTTCTGGCAGGACATGAGCATGAACCCGCTTCAGTTGCCGTCGCCGACGCCTTCGCTCAGCCAGCCGATCTACACATCCGCGCCTGCTCAATTCTACAGCTCGCCCGAGTGTATCGCGCCGCTTCCTTCATCCAGCTTCATGCCACAACATTGCGGCTCTGACTTTTCGATGGGCGGCTTCAACGATTTTGGCTGGACACAGGCCGCTTGGACTCCTCAATACGCCACTACCATGTGATCGGTCAAGTCCAGGGACCTTGCACGATATCTACCTTACTCAAGGCGTTCTACCTCCCTTTCCTGTTGATGTTCGGATGTGCAACCGTGTTGCCTCCCTCACCTTGACACGCGACCACGACCATAACTTAATGTCATGCAATGCGACGCGACACTGGCGATACCCGATGTTGATCATCTACCTCCCACGGACTTTTCAACATCACAAACAAAACACAAGGCATCTCGGATTGAGTTCTCACAGCGACTTCCCTTCTTATTTCTATTTTTTTCCTATTTCCCTTTATCCTTATTGGCTGTTCAGCAAGCGTTGCATTTTTTCGCATTTTTGCTTTTCCTAAGAACGGGTCAGATGGTGCAGCGCCCCGGATCATGCCGTCTTGACTCCCTGTGGGAAGACAAGCGCATGCACAAGAGGATAGGCCACTCCGACCTCGCGGTCTTTTATGGATACCTATCACGGGGCGCCGCGCGTACCTGGTCAAGGTCTGCTTCGCCCGCCGGCGATTCCTTGGTCCCAGTGTGCGCGCACATCTGGCCCTTATCACAGTGGCCCGCGACATCTGGCATGTCGTGAGTCGACTACTTCTCTTCTCTTTGCCTTTGCAAGCTCGTCAAGGGTAGTATTGGGCGCCTGGAAACCCATCGTACACTCCGGTCGAGCGAGCTAGCTCTCGCCGACAGCGGATACGATGCGGTGTTGAGGGCTACCCCTTTGCTGCTTAGACCGAGCACGCACGACGACGAAGTCACAACATTTGATCCCGGTGATCTACCTTGATGGTATTGTTTGTTGACTCGTTGGCGATCGGCTTTTTTTCCCAAAACAGAGCTCTGTGGCATTTGACATGCTCGGCTCGAACATAATATGACGCCTCACACGACCAGACACCAACAGAAGCGCTCCGCACTCACTCCCCTCCGAGTGCAGTGACTACCAAGGATTGCCTTCGCCCGTCGTTGTCGAAATAGCATCTGTGATGTTACATCGACCATTTCCCCACCGGCACACAGCGACGCTTGCGTCCGTATGCCTGTGGATGGATGACTACGGCGACGACATCCTCCTGCTCCCACCATCATCGGTGCAAAGCAGAGCGCGCTTCTTCATATGGGTGTTTGGAATTCGCTCCGAGTCCGACGAGGCAGCCTTGATTGGCGCGTTCTCGTTCGGTCGAGCTTTAGTGCGAGGTGTCAGAAGATAGCGACCACCTGCTATATTCCTCTGTGAGGAAAAGTCTCCGACGGGCTGTGCCCGGAATGAGGCGAACGGTGCTGGAAATCCAAAGTCCTCAAAATTGTCAGGACATGATGAGACTTTTTCTCTCTTTGGGTCGGGGATTCTTCCATCTGTAGCTAGTCTATGGTGCGATCTCTGCCTTTACATATTTCCATCGTTTCTTAATTCCATTGTTGAAATGTTCAGAGATTTCCATGTTCGTCACTATCATCGTTAATGCCGTGACTCTCCACATCGCTCGTATACGTCGTTGTCTTCATGGATCAAAGGATTGTATCATCAATACCATTGCCTGAAAGATGCGGTATATCAAGATGTCCGGTGTGACGTTGCTGTCGCTATCGGATCGATCTCGTAGTCAGCACTGACCTGAACCCGCCGATCGGAGGGAAATTGGGACACTGCACGGCCTCACGTCATCGGCTGCTTCCAAAGTGCGGCCCTTTCACGCTTCATGAATTACCTAGGCATTCCGATGGACGAGACACGCGCAAGTGGAGAAGTCTCCTCCAAAAGACTCCGTGCCACAATCGCGCACATGTCTGTTTTGCATACCCAATTTGCTAGGGAATTATAGAGTCGGAGGAAGTTCAAGCGGCACAACTGCGTCTGGAGTCTGGACATGCGATGGTGCCGAAGTGAACACGAATTGCTCACTAAGCGCGCAAGCGCATCCGCGACCAACCACGACATACATGAGTGAATTACAAGCACTTGCTCGTTGATGATACTCACTTGACGGCGGAGCGGACGCATACAGTCGTACGCCTTCTGGCGTAGTTCGGGCAGGACGCGAGTGGAGTCATCGCCAACACGCCAGGACCCCGAACCATAGACAACGACAATCATGTCTCGTCGGCTGACTTCAGAGCTCGATCAATTCACGACCCGACAGCAATCCACGGGCGCCAGCGAGCAAACAGGAGAGGATCAACCACCTAGTCCTCGACATTCATCAATCCTTCCCGAACCGCCGCGGCACCTCCGCTGGTCGATACCCATGTCTGCGCACAACCGCCAGTCCAGCTCGACCGCGGAGCGCGCACGTTCGACACTGTCGGAGGAGGACCTTTCACGACAGCAACGGTTACAGCGTGTCCTAATAGAGCTCTCGAGAGTTCAGGCGGCGGCTAGCGCAGCGTCTTCCATAGTAGCTGCATACAGCAACCGCACGCCTTCGCCAAATCGCCAAAACCTCTACGACTGGGCTCCCTCACAACATGGCCAGGATCGCGAAGCAGCAAGATTAGAGCGTCTGATGCTAGACAGCGCGAGAGATGAAGAGCAAGTTCAAACGGAAAGTCCGCGGACGGTCCAGCAGCGGTATCTCCCCTTCGAGGAGGCCCGCCGCAGCGCTCTGTTGACGAGCACAGAAATCGGACAGGAACATCTCCGTGACATGGGCTTGTCTGGCGCGGAGCAGTCTTCGCGAACACGCAGAATTCTCAGACAGCAGCCGAATCAGATCAATCCCCCGAGCGAAACCAATCAACAACGGAGAGCTCGTGCGGCATTGGGCATCCTTTCCAACTTGCAACAAAGGCGCGACTATCAGGCGATATCGCAGGCTGATATCAGGGCCCCGGCAATTTTGGGGGCCCAGATGCAGAGACTGAGGGCGCAGATGGAATCGTCGACGTCTCCAGTCGTGCCCAATCCATCATCGACATCTCCCGTCGCGCCCAGTCGATCGTCGTCATCTCTCCTGGAAAAGACGCTCCTCTACCTGGATGATCTGCGGGTTTGCGATGAGGACGAGCAAGCCATCGCCGCTGCGGCGAGTCGCGGCATCGTAAGGCGGGAGTTGGATACCGACAAGCACGGTGATTTCATCACCAGTCTCAACACTGTCGGGTCGTTTGCGGAGAGTTCATGGCTCCAGCCTGGTACCATCTTCAAAGGACATCAACAAGCGACCACTGGCTCTGATCCCTCTCATCCGGATGTTGCCTCTGTGGCCGCCGGAAGTGGCGGGCGCAGTCAGAGCCGATCGCCTTCAACCGCTAGCTTTCGTAATCTAACTCAGCCTTCGCACACGGTTGATGAAGCGCCTTCTGGCGCCTCCAATTCTCGGAGTAACCTTCAAGGCACACAGCCACGAAGCGGCACCAGCGCAGCAAAGGACCCCCATGATCAGTGGCCAGTCCGGGTGATAATCCACGCAGTGGACTACGACAAGATGCTCATCCAGGGCACCATGGAGGCCTACGACGTCCCTCAAAACAACGGGCCGGCCACCCTCGTGCCAACCCTCTGCACATCCCCCGACCAGGAATCCCAGCTCAAGGCCGGGCAGAAATCCGCCCCGATCAAGACCTACCTCGAAGGCCACATCATCGACCTCCGAACCCACTCCTTCCTGACCCCCGACCCTTCCGCCCTCACCGACCCCATCCCTCACGGCCCCCGCCACAACCCCTCCTCCAACAACCTCATCTACTCCAACGCCAACCCCTCCACCGACGCCGCCTACTGGCGCCAACTGCCCCCCTTCTCCACCCTCCTCCGCCACCCCTCCTCCTCCTCCTCCAGCGCCAGCGCCTCTTCCAGCGACCCGCTCGCGCTCATCCTCCTCTCGACATCGCGCCTCCAGTCCCTGCACGAGAGGTACATCTTCATGCGGTGGAAGGAGCGCTGCTTCATCCACAGCTCCAGCGAGCCCTGCGCCGACCCGGCGAACTGCTCCAACGACCAGGACCGCGGCCACGGCCTGACCATCTCGGGCTTCTACTACGTCAGCCTGCGGAGGAGCGACGGCGCCGTCGAGGGCCTCTACCTCGACAGGGACAGCCGCCCGTTTCAGAGGCTGCGCCTGAGCGCCGAGAACGCCAGGTCCGGCTGGCCGGCCTTTGAGCTGCGCTGAGCTGGGCTGAGCTGAGGGAGACGCTCCCTGATTCCCGGGGGGGTATGAGGGCGATGGGTTCTGGCGTCGCTTTTTCTTGATCTTTTTTTTGGCTTCCGCTTTCTGGGACTTTTTCGTGAGCGCGGCGTTTTCGGGGAAGTGTGGTTGTTATTGTTATTGTTTTTTGTCAACCACTGCTGCTACGGTGGCATACTAGTCATTTCAACACAGAGGAGGATACGGGGCAGACGGTCGGATATGTGTCTGGCGTTGCGCGGGAAAAAATGAAACGTTCGTGGCAAACATTTATACCCCTATCACCATGGCATGACATGCGGACGCGGGAACACGACGGTGGGTGGTAAATCGTCTTCTCATTTGCTGGTCTAAAAACTTTTCGAGATGTGGCCGAGTGGCAGGACGATCACGGATTTCGCGATGTTCTCCCCCCCACGATAGCTCCCAGTCTGCACTTTCATAAGAAAGGTGGCCCGACCGACAACCTTCTCCTCCAGTACAAGTCTGCTGCCCGTGCCGATCTCGTTCCTTTTCGTTGACCCGTACATGCGTGTTCGTTTTACCATCGGGAAAACCCCTTCGTCCAATCACCTCCCGACGTCTATTGCTCGGTCTGGAAGTAGTTGAGGAGGATGGAGCGCTCCTGGGACTCTTCACCCCAGTCCTTGACGACGACGCAAGAGCAGTTGACGACCTTGCGGGCGTTACCCTCACGGTCGATCTGGCCTGTGAAGCGATCGACACGTCAGCATTCCATGTTGCCCCCCATATGAACTTTTTGGAAAACAGGGAAACGAGCGACGTACACAAACCGGCCCACTCGCCGAGCTGCTTTCCATCCGGGACCTTGATGAGCGGGATCTTGTGCTCGCCGCACAGGGCGACGACCAGCTTCTTGTACGCCTCCTCCTCGCACGCCTCGTTGAGCACGCACATGTGGGCCTGGCGGCGGTCGAGGGCCTTGCTGGCCTCGCGGAGGCCGCGGGCGAGCCCGTCGTGGATCAGCGCGATCTTGAGCACGCCCTTGAGCGCGTCCAGGACGGACATGCCGCCCGAGGGCTTGTCGGCCGAGACCTCGACGTCCTCGGCCGCGCCGACCTCCTCGACGTTGGTGGGCTCTTCTCCGTCCGACTGTGGGGGGGAAGGAGCTGGTCAGCGACACGGTTCAAGGCGAGCGATTACGATCCGAGGGCAGGGCGGCAATGTTCGAGCGAAAGCCTGCACGAGACATGGAATGGTTCGGCGAGAGGCGTGGAATGGTCTCGTGCGGGCAATTCGTCGTACGGAACATTGGGCCCGGCGAGGACCATCGATCCAGTAAAAGCTCTCGGAGGACAGGCAAACGTACCATGTTGAACTCTGTGTTGACTGTTCTTCAAGTTATGTCGAAGTTCCTCAAAGAGATAAAGCGATGGTTGTTCGAACTGGAGAAGTGTGTGATTCTGCCGAAAGGCTGTGGAGATGTGTAGTAGTGGCCCTGCGGACTGATTGATCCCGCGAAATTCGTCCACGGCATGCTCCCGTGCGTCCCATGAATTTCTGCCATCCCGCTTGTGGGTTGCCAAGTCTTCGTTTCGTCACTCGATCGTCTTAGGGTTAAGCTAGCCCCAGGGTTGCGGCTCGCTCCATGCGCACGTGACAACGCACCTCAAGGACAACATGCATAGCAATTGATCATCATATTAAGTGTACGATCGTGGTTGTTGTGATGCGGACAATTCGGATGATGTGAGTCGTCGGCGTCCGAGGACCAATGATGTAAATGCTGGTGTAATCCCGCCATGGACGGGGAGATGTACTGTAGGTGTCCAGGACCAAGGCGGACTCTACTTCATAACCACTGAGTGCTTCATGTCCGGATTGTTACGGCAAGCTCGTCGACCCCGAATCTGAAGGAGTTGTCCTGCGCGGATAGTTCGCGATGGGCAGTGCACGGAACTTCGAAATGGACATATGGTGTTGCATCCTAGTCACTCGCGGCAGGGAACTTGGCGATACTGCATTACATGTGTAGATTTGTACATACTATATCGAAATGGTATCCAGTGAAACCCTAAGCAGACATGATTGACCTCCGCCTGGCGCCAAACAAGCGTCTTCGACAAACATCTAGGACTTGCCCAGCGCGGCCGTGACCGCCACCCGCTCCTCGATGAGTTGATGGAACTCACGACGTTTCTCCAGAGGCGCGACGTGGCCTAGGTTCTCGTGGAAGGACTTGGTCACGCCAGCCTCCTCGCCACCGAGCTCCTCGAGCAACATCTTCCCGTGGACGAAGTCGATCATGTTGTCGCCCTGGCCGTGGAGGACGAGGATGCGGTTCCGGCCCACAGCATCCCCCAGCTCGCGGAGCTGCTCGGGCGATTTGTGATGGAAGCCGGCGGCGTAGAGCTGGCAGATGAACCCTCGAGGCGTGAAGGCGCCGGGCGAGAGCCGCTTGGACAGCTCACCGGCGGAGAAGCGATCGCCGTTGGTTGGGAACGGTTTGACCTCGAATTCGGTCTCGTCCGGCTTGACCAACCATTCCGCCGAGTAGCAATCTGCTTTGACCTTTGCAAGTTGGCCGTCCAGCGGCTTTGGAATCATGAGGTTGATGCGGTTGCGGAGGTTGTCTAGATAAGGCAGGGTGCGGACGATCCTCGGCGCCGTTGAGATGAGGTTGAGACTGCAGATCCGTTCTGGGATTTGCAGACCCTGGGATGTTGTTAGTCTTCGGTCCCGACGTTCTTCGTGACGAGCTCAATCACCAATTCCTGAGCGATCATGCCACCCATGCTGATGCCGATGACATGGACACTTCGCTCGTCCTTCCAACCGACGTGATCCAGTAATTCGACGATGTCGGTCGCCATCTCGGAAGTGGTGTAGAGAAGGAACGGCTTGTCGCTCTCACCCATCCCTCGGTTGTCGAAGATCAGGCATGTGTATTGGTCGGCTTGGAGGTGACCGAAATCCTTGGTCTGCCGTTGCCACGTCTTCATGAAGCCACCGAGACCCATGATCCACTGTTCACGGCATCAGCTCGAGATCAATTCGTTCGGCAGATGGAAGATTCCGAGGCGGAACCACACGTACAATGAGCTTGTTTGGGCCATGGCCGTGAATCTCATATGCAAGCTTGAAAGGACCACCGCGACCCTTGGCCAC
This sequence comes from Dissoconium aciculare CBS 342.82, assembly GCF_010015565.1. Classification (NCBI taxonomy): domain Eukaryota; kingdom Fungi; phylum Ascomycota; class Dothideomycetes; order Mycosphaerellales; family Dissoconiaceae; genus Dissoconium; species Dissoconium aciculare. The sequence continues at coordinate 1,138,038 of NW_022984955.1, read as the reverse complement.
GTCAATCTTGCCCGCCGAATTAGGCTCGAGCTTCCAGTTTACGTGTGGGAATTCCGGATGCTCTGTGATCTCGACTGCGGTCATCGGCCTTGAGCCGTCTAACGAGCGCGTCGTGGCATCATCGTCGCCGCCAACGAGGTTCCCGAGAAACGTCTGTGCCTGGTGCAGCGACTGCGTCAGCCACCCAGGAGTGACGCTCATGTGGATATTTGGCTTGGCGATGGTCAACCGCCGCTTCAGATCGTCCATGAGGAAGTTGTCGTTGTTGTGTATCCGGAGTGATGAAGAGCACGTGGGCGTGGCAGGAACAGCCTCACTAGGACAAAGTTTGGATCGGCACTAGCGTTGCAAGGATCGCGAAGAGACAACAATAACGATTGCGAATGGCGACGGTACTTCCAGTGACGTTTCTAACAGCCATGGAAGTCTTATAGAGGATACTTGTTCAAATCCCGAGAAGATTATTTCACCGGACGTAGGACGTGATTCGCAGTTGCCGGAGCCAGGTAGGAGGATCTGAGGTTGCGGTATGTAAGATGGAAACGGGTTCCAGGGGCGCGTGCGCTATCTATCTAATGTATCCATGTGGCGGTCTTCACAAGGTCACGAACTTGGTGAGAATGATCGGACGGCAAGATCATGTGTACATTTGCGATTTGGTATGAATAAGCAATTCCTGTGGTGCTCCAGGGCTATGATTGCGATCAGACACCCACACGTCGTTATATGCTTGTTGAAGATGACTATAGATGCAGTAGTAGTTCAGATGATCTCTTCGAGTCGCCGTAAGCTTCCTGCGCCACGCCCGTCACTATCTGGATGCACATGTGCATTATGAGATATACTGTGCATAAAGTGCGTGGCGTGTCAGGTGGATATTCATAAATTTAGTGTTCATTGGAGATCACCATGCAAGATCGCAAGCATAATCGAGAGGCACGGCATTCAAACAAAGGATTACAAAACATTTGAAGAAAACCCACATGCAGTAAAACGAGCACACATTTACGGTGGGTAGCAGTGGATAGATGCTCATGTCACGCCCATGTACGCATGCCTAGGTACCGTACAGTAGTATGATGGGTAAGTCTTCAGTACGAGCACACCAGCACTCTGCCGCTTGAGAACAGTTCTGACCCAAACACCAAATATGAGACAAGCAAAGTGACAGGAGAGACTGGTGATGAGAGTCCAGGTGGCCGTCAACCACCGGAAAATAGTACAGCAGACCTCGACCAAAGAGCCGACTGTACCGACGTTGACAGGGATCCCTCTCGATCAGCCTAGGCAATTCGTATCATTATTTTACTGTTGGTGAACCACAAGCCCTTCTTCATCATAGAGAGGTAGAGAGGGAGAGAGACAGAGGAAACCACGGAACCACAAGCGGATCGGAAAATATCGGCGGCTATCTAGCGGGAGACCAAGTCGCTTCCACGAAGGCGGCGGTGTGGAATACCAATGGATCGACGTGGGAACTGCGGAAAATGTTTGGGAATGCCTCACCTCACCGGAGACTGGGCGTGGGATGGTCCACATACACGGAAGATGGACTCCTGTAATAATAACAGGTTGCGCCGCGGTGAGAGACAAGTGCACAGTATCATATTGTATGTGCTGTAGCAGTGGAGGATGCACCTGGATGGGGGTTCTTGTGGGGAGGGAATTGACTTTTTGGGGGGCAGGCAATGGGGAATGGGTGAGCCTCGGCGAAACAGGCACGTGAAATGTTCGCAGAGCAGGGGGAGAGAGGGAATCAGGGAGACAGGGAGAGGGAGAGCGAGAACACACCCGACGCACACACACACACACGCCTACCACACCGATCACTCCGAACGGTTTGTACAGTGCAACTCGGTTTTGTCACCACTGTGATGATTGATGAGGAGATGCCCTCACGGTTCCATGTCAAGGATGTAATGTCTATCTATGATTGGAACCACGACGACGAAGACGACGACGACGACGGTATGCAACACGGTACCCAGGACTCACCGCGGCTATCTATATCTGGTGATAGCAATCATAATTGGAAATAATAGAGAATGTCGTTGCAACGTGACAATGGGCATACACAGCAACAACAACAGTAGGCTGCGCTCGGGTCGTTGAGGTGTCAAAGCGGTATGGATCTGGGAGAAAAAAAAAAGAAGGGATGGGATGGGCGCCAGGAGTGTGCAGTGCTGTGCTGTATGTACGTCTCCTTTCACCACCACCGTCCATTATTCCCGGCTTTCCCTCTCTCTCACGCCTCTCTTTCTTTCTCTGTACTCCATACAGTACCTTCCAGGGTCGCCCAAATCTGTGAGGTGTCGGACGGACCACACGGACCAACTTTCCTTAGCCGGGCGTTCGCCGGCCGGGCGTCCTCCTCCAGCTTGAAAACAAATTTCACCTTGCTTGTCCTCATCTCGACCCTCTCTCTCTGCTACATCCGACCCTCTTCTCCATTCCATCTACTCTTCTTTTCTCAGAGCAGGCAGGCTCTTGTTCTTCATCTCCTCTCTAAACTAATCATCGCGTCTCTACCGTCGCTATGTCCGGTATGTCTCCATTCCCGATGACCGCGCCGCCTGGCCATGTTCCGGAAGCTGACCTGAAATCTCCCAACAGTCGAAAAGCAGTCAATCAGTTCGTCTACCACCCTCACCGACCCATTCGGCACGAGGAGCTCCATTCGCCGTGTGCGCCGGTGTTTCCACCACCTGACTTTCACGGCGGTCGGAGCTCCGCATGCGATTTTGCAATGGCATTGGCCGATGCGGCATTTTAACAATGGCTAACATCGATAACTTCAGTGGGCATGCCCCCCTTCGTGGTGGACTTCCTGAGTGAGTACAAGCCCATATCCGAGCCGACCGAGATGGCTTTCGATGAGAATGTGCATCTCGGCCTTTTGGCGAGCTTACCGAAGCTACTTCCAAGAGCTGGAAGCAGATTCCGGCCCAAGAGAACAACGCTGACCAGATCGCAGTGGGTGGTGTCTCCGCCGCCGTCTCGAAGACCGCTGCCGCTCCCATCGAGCGTGTCAAGCTTCTCATCCAGAACCAGGTTCGTGATCGAAATTGCATGCCGATGACCGACCTTCCGCGGCGGGATCGCAGCTCAGCTTCATCAGACGCGCAGATGCTGATAAGCCGTTTCAACAGGAGGAGATGATCAAGGCCGGTCGTCTCGACCGCCGATACGACGGTATCGTCGAGTGCTTCCGCCGCACCACCGCCCAGGAGGGTGTCGCTTCCCTGTGGCGTGGAAACAACGCCAACGTCATCCGTTACTTCCCTACCCAGGCCTTGAACTTTGCCTTCCGTGACACCTTCAAGTCCATGTTCGGTTACAAGAAGGACCGTGATGGATACTGGTGGTGGATGGCTGGTAACCTTGCCTCCGGTGGTGTAAGTCGCGTCCCTCCCCGCGGCGACCGGTTGTGAATCGTACACTGACGACGCCACAGCTCGCCGGTGCCACCTCCCTCATGTTCGTCTACTCCCTCGACTACGCCCGTACCCGTCTCGCCAACGACGCCAAGAGCGCGAAGAAGGGTGGTGAGCGCCAGTTCAACGGCCTGGTGGATGTCTACAAGAAGACCATCGCCTCCGACGGTGTCCTCGGTCTCTACCGTGGTTTCGGTCCCTCCGTCGCCGGTATCGTCGTCTACCGTGGTCTGTACTTCGGTATGTACGACTCGCTCAAGCCTGTCGTCCTCACCGGCAACCTGGAGGGCAACTTCCTGGCCTCCTTCTTGCTCGGATGGTCCGTCACCACCGGTGCTGGTATCGCCTCATACCCCCTTGACACTGTCCGTCGTCGTATGATGATGACCTCCGGTGAGGTGAGTAATTTCTGCCCTTCTTTTCTCCGGCTCATGATCCCATCTCTGACACGTTCGCCAGGCCGTCAAGTACAAGTCCTCCTTCGATGCCGCCTCCCAGATCATCGCCAAGGAAGGTGTCGCCTCGCTCTTCAAGGGTGCTGGTGCCAACATCCTCCGTGGTGTCGCCGGTGCTGGTGTGCTCTCCATCTACGACCAGATGCAGCTCATCATGTTCGGCAAGAAGTTCAAATAAGCGACTCGCCCCACAACACGACCAGCTCACACCGAACGGACGGGCATGTGAGACGATCTGCCGACCGCTGTGAAGGCAGGTCCAAGGTGCGCGGTGAAAAAGTGTGTTACTGCTCTGGATGGCATGGGATCAGCTTGGACAGGAGACAGTGGCATTTTGTTGGAGGACCCACGAGATGTGGTTCTCCGACGAGCCGTATCACGTCCCCTGACGTTGATGCATGTGTACTCTTATTTCCGCCCCGGGCAATGCTTTCCCCTGTATTACAATCGGTTGCTCTCTTTTTTAACTATTGGTGTATAGAGGATCTCCAAGCGACACTTTCATTTCTCATCTGCCTGGGTGCCCATGTACTGTCTCTCTCTCTCTCTGCTTCATCAATCTGTTGTTGTTATTATGTCAACAGCTTGGCGCACCTGCACGCTACAGTCCATTATCCCAAGGTTTCCGAAGGGTTATTACAGCAACCCTGCACCGTACCTACACAGCTGTCTGTCTGTTTCAGACTGTAGCTCCCACGTGACGAGCTGGAGACCCTGTTCAGGTGAGAGAGAGAGACCCTGTGGAGCTTTCGCTGCAACGTCATAATACCCGCATCAAAGGTATAGGATACATACTACAGTATACTAGGTAGGTAGGTAGGTACTTACTATAGCTCTGTCGCGAAACAGTAGCCTGCTGCCGCTGCTTCAACCAACATCATCCCGTCGACATTCACGAGTTTATGATCACGAACTCATACCTTCACTCTGATCACGACCTCATACCTGCGCTCTCAACATCACGATCATAACAAGTCCCTCCATATCGAACATTCCAGGCGCGCGACAGGCCAAAGGTCACCACGATGCCGCCAGTCCTGGTACACATTGACGACCCCATCGTCCCAGTCGCTCAGGCGATTTCAGGAAACCAATCCGACAACGTTTCATCACAACAACAGGCTCCATATCCTCCCGCCAGACCCGGCGCTGCGGCAGGACCAGCACCGACTTCATATGTATCTGCACCACAGCCGCAACCACAACCTTCCAGAACAACAACAACAGCACAGACCGATCGATATGCGCCCCCTCCACCGCAGCCAGGTGCTGTCCCGATACCACCGTCACAGCAGAACACCCAGCAAGCACCCGCGCCCACCTCCCTGCCTCCTCCACCCAAGGCCGGCGAGGCACCGAACCCAACTCCCGTAACCACCATGCCACCCCAAATGGGCATCCCGCCTCCCCAACAAAACTACACGCCGACGCACAGCACATCTGCGCAAGCCCCGCCGACAGCATCATATCCGCAGCAACAGACCACGCTCAACCTCGGCCCGCTGTCGTCGCCGCCGGCCGGCTATCACCAGAACTCCTACGCGCAGGAGATCAGCTCCGCGCAGCGGGCGTCGCTCGGGCAGCATGAGCAGCGGGAGGGATATGCGCTCGGACTCGGATCCGGAGCCGGTCCGTCTTCCGCCGGCGGTGATGCCGCGGGAAACGTCTGGAACGCGGTCAAAGGTTGGGCGAACGTGGCAGGCACCAAGCTGGCCGAGACGGAGGAAGAGGTCTGGAAGAGAATCAACGGGAAAAAGTGAAGAGAGGAGGTCGGTCAGTAGAAAGGCGTTGGGTGCAGCATGCGGGTGTGAAGATCCGCTCTGTGTGCTGCCCCGCCATACGTCGGAGGAGTAGTAGAGAAAGACGCGTCTTCCAAATCTACAAACGTGTCGAGAGATCCTCATATCGTTTCATCTCATTTCGTTTGCAAATCTTCCACCTCCAACTCCACCCATCGCATCACCCCCGTCCCCCCATCGCAATTGACGTACTCGAACCTCCCCTCGCCCTCCTTCAGGATGCACACCTCATGCCACGTCATCAGCCTCCTGCCCTCCCCGAACCTCTTCGCATGCGCCATCGCCCCGTTGAAGATCCTCAGATGCGACGCGTGCCGCGACGACCACCGCTCCAGATCCGCCCAGTTCCGGAAGAAGCCCGCCCCGCACGTCTCGCGCACCATCTCGCCCTGGTCGTCGAGGTTCCGCAGGAACCGCAGCCCCAGCGTCCCCGTCTCCTCCGCGTGCGACCACAGGTACTCCATCCCCTCCATCAGCGCCCCCTGGAGGTCCCCTTCGTACGCCCGCCGTTCCTCCTCGCCGCAGCCCGCCCAGTGCTGCCCGGACCGGATGTGGCAGATGTTGTCGAAGCGGTTGCGCCCGTGAACTCTCTGTCCGAGCCCCTCCGGGGGCGGAGCCGGACGCTTCGGGAGATTCCCCTCCGGGGGAGGAGGGAAGAGGTCGTGGGCAGACGCCGGGATGCGGTCGCGCCCGGCGCCCCAGTACGCGGTGAGTTCGTGCGCCGGCTGCTCGGCGCCCGGGAGTCGCGCCAGGCCCGGCCGGTGCTCGAGCCGGGAGTAGTTGGTCTCGAGCCGGGCGGCGGGCGCCGAGAAGGTCTCCAGCCACAGCCCGACCTGGGCTTTGTCCGCGCCCAGCCCGCCCCAGACCCGGACGAGGTCGAGCTCCTCGAGCGCGGCCTCGTAGCCGCCCCCGTCCGTGAAGTATGCCGCCCACACCCGGGCGCCCGCGAGGTCGAAGCCGTGCGTCACGCGGAACGTGTCGGTCGCGGCGGCGCGGCTCCCGGCGAGGATCGCGGCGATCGCGTCCTCGCCCGCCCTGGACGCTCCGGCGGCCCCGCTGCTGCTGCTGTGGGACTGGACCCCGACGTAGATCGTGTGGATGCGCGAGACGCCGTCGGGCAGTTTCAGCGTCCATCTCGGCACCGGCGGGCGATGTCCGCTGGGTTTCTTGAGGGGATGGGTCCGGCCGTTGGATCGTGCGGTCGCCATGCTTGCGACGACGACGACGGAACCCGTGAGCGATGTCCGCCTCGAGGATCCCGGTCGCTCGGATCAATCGCGCAGCGGGGACCGACAAATCAATCTGGATCCCGTGATCCCGTGCGAATGGTCGTTCGCGAGCTTCCTTGGAAGACGTACTTCGGGAGGACTTCGATGTGGGTGGGTGATGACGACAGTGGATCTTCCCCACAACGTTCCAAAGCTTTTCGTTTTCGAGGACTTCGATGGCCCAGATGATTCATCATGTCAATGCGAACAGTGCGATTGGAACGATTTGTTCTGTGATTTTTCCCCCCATGGCGGTCGTGGCATTGTGCTCGGAAACTGCGTGAAACGGTGATGTTTCGTTCCGATGTCCATCCTTCGTCCCCCGGCGGCACAAATTCCGATATCGAAGTCGAGGAGCGGCACATAGGGAGATAGAGCAGATCTATGGCCATCCACAGTAGTCTACGGGTAATCGAAAGTGGTTCACGGATAATCTAAACGAAGACCCCTCTCAAGAAGCAATTATTTTTATATCGTCAATTCAGTGATACAGGTTTCGTGGGTCGGCACCCACTCGTGATCCATGCTAATCTTCCCATTCCTCGTTGAGCTCGTCGATCAAACGGTTCTCCGCGTCGCTGTCCCCCCTGGATCGCCCACGCGCACCCAGTCCGCCCGTGGTGCCGTTCATGCCGCCGACGCGGCTGTAGCCCCGCCTCGAGGGCAGGAATCTCGCACACGACGAAGTCAAGATGATGAAGATGTCCTGGTGGAAACGGTCAGCGGGTGAGGAAGGTGCGTGAGAGCGCGCGCGAGAGAGAGGGAATCTTCCCGGGGGGAGGGGGAGGACTCACGTGAAAAAAGGCAAACATGCCGGCCCAGAGGTCGTAGTTGGGGAGCTGTCGCCAACCGCGTTGCTGCAACACGACGCGGCTGTAGACGCAGCCTCCCACCAGGTAGACCAGCACGGCGATCAGCGCGACGATGCCGAAAACGCTGGCCGGCCCGACGGACTCGGGCTTCTTCGCGGTGCTGGCGCAGGCGGCCGGCGATCGGCCTTCGAAGATATACGTGCACTCGTCAGGGCTGCCGATGAAGCTGAGCTGCAGCTGCGGCGCGAGCGGGTCCTGGTCGCACAGCATGCTGATGATGGTGTTCTTCCTCCTGCCTCCGGTGGAAGGTCTGGAGGGTTTCTTGGTGTCCTCGCCGTCGCCTTCCTTGCCCTTGGACGGCTTCTTGGTATCCTCATCGTCGTCGTCGTCGAGGATCGCTCGACCATCGATCCCTCTCTTTGAATATGATCGCTTCGTCGAGGGCTCACAGGGGGATCCGTCGGTGTAGTTGAGGACGAGTTTCCTTCCGCGCATCACCGGCTCCGCATTCTGAAGCCTGTTGTTACAACATGTCAGCCGTTGCGCAGAAGCGTCTCGCGTCCCAAGCTCCTCACATACCCTAACGAATAGAATTTGCCGGAATGTTTGTAGTACGCCGACACGTTCTTCCACAGATGCTCTTCGATGCCGACCACATCCTTGATGGGCTCAATGACGGGCCCGCAGATGTTGAGGGTGAAGTTGTAGCCGATGTCGTAGCCGGTCGCGTTCCAGCTGTGCGTCCGCGGGTTCTTGGATTTGACGGAATCCGGCCGCGGGACTTGCAGGCCACTGAGATCGAACAATCGGCCTGTCGTGGGCGACGTGATGGTGCAGGGCTTCGCAGGCGGCTTCTCGGTCGATTCTCGTCGCGACGCCGCCGCGGTGAGATCGACGGAAAGATAAAGCGCTAGGGAATAATAAAGGAGCTTCATGGCGGTCGCTGTCGGTGCGACGGTCGCACGCTCCGTCGGAATATTCTCGCGTCGGTCGTGTTGAATGTGGACAGGCGATGCATGCAGGTAGAAAAACAAGACGTGCACGATGAAGTTATGTCTATCCGTTGGCAGATCGCCGTATCCAGGCACCGTTGTCCATGATGATCAAGCGGGCGGGAATGCCAAGAACTTCATCAGCAGGAACCGAACGAACGGCCCAGGAATTCGCGTCCATCATCCCCACGTGGCTCGGCTGCATTGGTGCATGACGCCGCAGGACGATCGCAATCCTTTCCGCTCCGAGTTCATGTCTCCTGAGGGCGTTATTACACTTGTTACGAGAGAAGTCATTGTTGCGTCCATGCCTGACACCTGTTGGACGGTGGTTCTGGCGAGTCTGTCTGTGATGGGCGAGCCTGTCGACTATGGCATATTCACGTTCAACAGTCAAGCCAACGATCATCACCTGTAACGGCCGTGGCGTTCGGAGACAATCCATGCCCAGTACAGTACAGTACAGTGCTTCGGCATCACAAGATCAACGGAAGGGAAGTGAACGTCAAGCGCGAGAAGGCAGATGTCAAAGGCAGAATTGCAAGTGGGTATCATCTCATCTCGGAGCCAGAAATAAAAATCATCAGTTTGAAAACACCCCCCCGGACCCATCGAGATCTCACTTCCGCGAGCCCTTGGGCCCTCGCGCGATGAGTTTCTCCCTCAACTTCCGCACCGCGTCATCCCAGCCGTCCATGGCGTCTCCGTCGTGCGCGCGGAGGAATTTGGTCATGTTCTTCTCATCGTACTCCTCGCCGTAGACCACCGCGACCTGCGGCTTGACGGAGAAACTCCACTGGAGGTCCGCTCCCAGGCTGGGCTTGATCGAGAAGGAGATTCGGACCTTGGTCCGGACCTTGGTCAGGAGGATGTTAGACTCGATGTCGAGTCGTTCGTCGCTGATGATCTTGGCGTTGGTCGGGGTCTCGATGTGTAAGCGTCGTTCGCTCTCGGCGATCGTCTCGGCCGTGTCCCAACCGGTGCTGATCAGCCCGAGCAAGTCAGACGCCTTGGTCAAATATTGCGGCAGTCCTTGACATGTTGCCTGAAGGAGCTGCACAAAGAAGCGACGGGTGGTAGTCAATGATTCTCGACCGCGTGCTTCATCACCAATGTAGGTCAGTCTGATGGGCGCATTCGGGCTCTCCGCTGGCTCGGAAGCCGCGTCGTCAACGCTTTGTCTGAAAGCCGCAGGATGGAAAAAGAGTTGCAGCTGCGACTTGTATGTCATGGTTAGTGTCGCGGGCGTCGCTGTCGCAGAGGTGATGGACCATCCCGTAGTATCTTCGATGCGTTTCACAGATTCTAGGAGGTACGTTAGTTTCGGACATCCACCATTCACGTCGGCTGATACGGCTCACCTGTGAGTGCTGCTATTTCGCTGACCGGGATGCCCCTGCATGCCTCGCGTACGCGGTTGGCCTCTAGCATAGCAGCAAGCGATTCCTCTTTGGATTCGGCGAGTTGAACAGCCAGATCATCTTGCTCCTTCACTTGCTGTCTCAGCTGTTCCAGAATTTCCCGTTTGGCCGCAAGCGTAGCGTTTGTAGCCTTCAGGGTTTCCCTGCAGTCTTGCAGGTCTTCCTTTTCGCTCTCAGAAACAAGGTTGACGACTTTTTCAAGCGCATCTGCCTCCGCGGATAGTTGCTCATGCTGGGCCATCAGATCGGGCAGTACTCGCTCGATCATCTTCTCCGATTTGCTGACGATGTCATCGTCCTTGATGAGATTTTCACCGATTGTTTGGAGGCCCCCCATGAGTTCATCGAGAAGTTGGCTGCGCCAGGCGTACCACATCTCCTTGCTCCGTAGACGCGCATTGGTTTTCATGTCACGCATGTACACATCGAGCTCAGCCTTTCGAGCTTTATCGGCATTTGTGTATGCCAGCAAGAGCGGTGGCGTCTCATTGGCTGTTTCGGCTTCGAGTTCGGCAACCATCTGCTTGCCCTCCCTCGTGTAGCGTTTGAGTTCGTGGCATGCGTGTTGATAGAGTTCCAGCTCAGGTACCGTGCATGCGGCGGCGACCACGCTGGATTCAAGGTTGAGCACCTCCTGAGATGCAAGGTCGCCCACAGCTGAGCCGGCCTCGTGGGCCTTCGAAGGAGTCGCGACGGTCGTCATCCGACGCTTCGTTGTTGTGAGATCCATGAATTTGATCCCGGCTTGGTTCAAGAAGTCGGCCAAACCGATCTGGTTCGCTGGCTCGCCGGAAAGCTTGATCTTCTTGAGATCTTCAGCCAAATGTTTAGCTGGTGACAGATTTGCCTGACCCTTCGCCACCGCCTTTGGTGTCGGGCGACCTCGCGGCGTGATCGCCTTCGCTGGGGAGAATTGGTGGGCAGCAGCTAGCTTCTTCGGCGTGACGGTCTTCAGAGTTTCCTTTCTGGGGGTTGACATGAGCTTGATGGAATCCGTCAGGCTCTTCGGGTCGTCTTGAGAAGTCGATTTATTCGGCGACCTGCTTGATCGGCGCGTTGATGATCTTGGCTGCCTGACAGACAATGGAGTGCGCTCTAAACCTGGTGATTGCGCCTGTTGTTGCTGCGATACCTGTCGTTCCGGCGTGAGGTAGGCGGGCGTCTGATTCTGCTTTGCAATCGGTGACTTGGCGGGCGTGGTCGAGACGGTGACAGGAAGCTCAGGATAGACAGCTGGCGAGTCCTCGGGAATCGAGTTCTCTCCACTGTGTCGATCCCTCACACTCAAGAACGGACTTGCTGATTCCGAAGCGTCGGCATCGAGGGACTTGGCGGTATCTACTGCTCTATTCACAAGCCTAGGCGATTGTAGTGAAAGTTCCGAGACATCGGCGGGAAGTCTCGCTTGTTTTTGAAGAATGGGTGTCAAGAGCTTCTTCGGTCCCAGCTCTGGCGCATCCTTGTATCGCGTTTGGTCTTTAGGAGTCGTGTTGACTGCCGAGCGAAGTGGAGAGTCATTGGTTTGAGGTGTGATAGGCCGGGGCTCAGAAATGAAGGGATTCGCATTAATCGCCCCCAATGCAGTCGTAAGCTCCATCGTGAGCTCCTCATTCTCGTCGGGGGTCTCGTCCTCGGCAATTCTTCCTGTGCTCGCAATGCGCCCGACGGCTCTTGTGAATTCCATCGTCGCTTCGTCCATAGTCGCATCTGCGGCGGACGAGCGCCGGCTAGAATTGCGGCTCTGCGAACCTTTGCTGGGAGAAGAACCTTGGTGGATGCCTCCGACAGCCATGGTTAGATCCATCTCGCTGCCCATGGAAGATCGAGCTAATGAGGCACGTTGTCGCTTCGTGGAGGGTTCGGTGGAGTTCTCGGCTGCGGCGCCGGGTCCATTTGTTGAACGGCGCCTCTTCTGGCTAGTGATCTTGCCTACGACCTGTGTGAACTCCATCGCACCATCAGACCCGGGTGAGCTCTCTAGGTTTTCGCTCGGCTCCCTGACGATGCGGCCGACAGCTCTCGTGACGTCCATACTGACGTCGTCGTCTTCGTCCTGATGGTCTATGAGAGGCCCGGCGGACTGTAATCCAGAGATCTGCGCATTGAACCCGGTCGAGAACGGATTCACATTCTCTTGATCCATAGAGGCAGCGGCGTCCGTTTGCTGACCTGCAAGCTTTTGTACCCACGGCTGGAAAGCATTGGTGATTTCCTCCGCAGCAAGCTCCATAGACATGTCCCCGTATTCGTCGTATGCGATGCCCCTCGTACCCGCCATGTGCGCAGCCTGCTTAAGGGCTGCTTCCAAACGAGCGCTGGATCCCGTGCTGGAGTCGCTTCTTCCAGATTGAACGGTGTTGTCGGCGATGTCCAGGCTCATTGCTGTACCGGTGTTGCCTTCGAAATCTTCCTCCTCGTCTGCATCGTCTTCCTCGGCACCAGAACTGTCGCTGCTGCCGTCTGCTCCACTCGAGTAGAAGTCGTCCGGGTTGTTGAAGTTCATCGGTGGGATGCCAGAGCTCCGACGATACTTCTTGCCTCTGTTGGCAATCTCAGGTTTCCCGTTGCTGAAGAGATCTTCGTCCTGCGACTCGTCGGTATCTGAACTTGCGGCCGGGGAGCTGCTTTCGCCAGAGGCCAACCCCGAAGCGCGTCGAGTGTTCTCCGAGGTATCGGTAGACGTTGTGTGGTCACGCGCAGACTCGATGATGTCCCATGTGTGTAGAGTGGCTTCCGGCGCAAACGAGACGCGTCTGTTGATCATCGTCTTGCGTCGCGCTGCCTTTTCGGCGTCCTCATTTTTCGATAATATGGATCTCGTTGCTGGTATGAATGCTGACTTTCGTCTGTTCTTGGCCTCCTTCTTCATGGCCTCGAAGTCAAGGTCGTTGTCCAATGCGCCAGGACCTATGCTCTTGCTTCGGCCTCGTCGGCCTCCTTTCTTTGGCGACATCACGATGCCGGTCAAGCCCATCTGATCGTCGAGGGCCATGGGCGCATTGTTCTCCTTGTCGTCCATGGTTGCGTCGTGAACAGAGAATGCGCAACGTGCATTGTTCAATCGCACGTAATTATGTTGCTCGGCGGGGCACACGTCAGGGTAAACAATCAAAACAACACACGAGCGGACGCGCCGTGGTAGCGCGCTTTCGGGCCGGCCACGGTCCGCTCAACACTTTCAAGCTTGTTGGTTCTGTCCAGTACATCCACCTGTAAGCTTTCGTCATACCATTGCCTCAATGTTGCTATGATTACATTATCAGTAAACACTGTATACATCGCTTTTCGGATATATATAGCGAAGCTACTGGTGGACCATTCGAGGGATTTTGGGCGGAGCAATTGGAGAAACGCAACACCAGTTTGGAAATGAAGTGCAGCTATCCAAGTTTTCGCTAAATGCAATATCAGCCCTTCAATGCTCTTCGCCTCTCAACCTCTCATCCCTCGCGATCACGATCCGTTCACACGCGATCTTGGCAAATCGACCCAACGATTGCCAGTAGTGTCGACCAGCCTCGTGATTCTCGACCCTTCCTAGCAGTGCCGCGACTTCTTCCCTGACGTCCTGGCGCGGATGGAATAAGCCCATGCCGATGTACAAAAGACCCGGCTGGCCGGCTGTAGCTGAGGCGCTCGGTTTGTTCTCCCAGATGCCGTTGGCCATCGTGGTGAGCAACTGACTGATCTCCTGTTCGGTGTGAACGGCACCACAAAGCGCGAGATAGATGTTGGCGCTTTGCTCGTTGGTCAGGCGCAATTTGGCCAGTTTGTCGTAGAGGTGTTGTATGTCTACTCTCTTGATCGGCCGGTGTATATACACGGCGGTGAGGTCTTGGATGAAATTGTAGTAGCTTCGAGTGTTGCGCCAACCCTCGATGCGAGTCGAATTAGCGGCCAGCTCGAGATTTTTACTCTGCGGCGTGGGCCAGACGTATCCGTGTCCTGTAACGTCCGCGGGGAGCTCATCCATCTTTCGTTCATGTGGGCTGCTGAAGGCCGGCGAGTCCGTATACGTCATGGTGGGACTGTCGGGGGTATGGGTGTGCAAGTTGCTTGCTCCGTACACGGTCTCTTCGAAGCTCGCAGCCAATCGAGTGAATCGAACGACCCATTTGCGGAACTTGGTCCGGATGGCGTTCTCGCCGTGGCGTTCGTTGATGGCCGCGTGCACACTTTGCATGAATACCCCATCACCTGTTGCATCGCCGCTCGCGTTGCCTGTAGGCGCAGTGCTGCCACCCAAGCCTGCGGACAACGTGGCGCCGGCGGTGATGAGTGCGCTGACGCCGGCGGGTTGACTTCCACCACCGTTGTTCGTAGCGAAATAGATCACGCCGTCTGTCAGCGCTGCCTGCTCGATGCGATTCGAGATGCGCATCTTGCCGGTACCGAGATCGCAGAGGACATCCCACCATTCCGCTTTATGCGCGAATGCTGGATTCGTCACGCCGGCGATGAAACCCGGAACCTTCAAAAGATCATCGATCTTCGTCAGATCGGTGTAGGGGAAAGCATGACGTGTGAAACCTCGTAACAGACCACCAGAAGCCAGCGCGCAGGCAGCCAGCACTGCCTCTGCCACTTCGGAGCTGGGAAGGTTGTGGCCGAGGAATATGACCCGCTTTTGGGTCAGCAACGCGTTCAGGAGGACGATGATGGGGTTCGTGTTTGGCCCAGATGTAGTAAGATGAGGATGAGTCGGGTTGAAGGGCACGGGTGCGGTGCCTTGTGGAGAGCTGAACGTAGTGATCAGTTTGATCAGGCTGAAATCGCCCACAGTCTCCGCAACGACAGCGGTGGGGATTTTGACTGGTACCGGCACGTTTGCGTAGTTGACGGTGCTTTCAAATTCATGCGTATCGCGCGGTAGACCAAAATGTGTTTTCGAGAGATGCGTCGGTGGCTCGATTGCAAGAGCTGCGCTGTCCTTGTCGGTCTGCACACGCTGTGCTATCAAAGCCTCGAACTTTTCCAAAAAGAGATCTTTTGCGTCGCTCGCCTGTAGAATGAACTTCTCCAGATAATTGAGCTTGGGCATGAGCGAGAGGTCCATGCTGTTGACGGCGTTGTACAGACTGGCCAAAGTCTCGACCGTCGGGCTGGCGAAGTACTGTTCAAGCGCCAATAGGAGGAGCGGTTTGTAGATGTGTAGGAACGAATGCCGCGTACAGATTGCCATGGCTTTCACAACGGCTCCACGCTTCACCGTATTGTCCTGCTTCGTGTTCACGAGGTTCAACACATAGACAAGCGGGGGACCGTCAGGATTGATGTCCAGCTCATCCTCACTGCTATCGTCATATGGATCGCCGTCGTCCCAACCGTCATCATCAAAACCGTCATCGCCAGCCTCGTATGCGATGCCGGCATTCGCAGCCGCCCTCCATCTCCGCCTCCGCCTCTGGCGCATTGTGTGATCCTCTTCCTGGCCCGCATCCTTGTGTAGAAAGAAGATGGTCCAGTCCTGGCTACGCACGTGTGCTTGATCAGGCAGCATTAATTCTGCAAGCATGTGCTCGTCGCCTCCGACAGGGCTGGGATATTGATGCTCCATAATACTTCCACGATCGATGTCGAAGGAAGCGACCAAGATGTACTCGACATGTTTCTCGGTGCTGTAGGGGGGATATTGTGATCTCACGGTCTTCGGTCGTCGCACTTCGACGCCCGGCAGCGGAGAGGCCATCACTGAGGAGATGTCTGGTCGACCGGAGAGAGTTATCGATTGGTAGCTGTGACCATCGAGGTTGTTGGGGCTGTTCTGCAATTTATGGTTTCACGCTTCAAGGCCAATATCGCATCGCGCATCATGTCCGGATCCGGATCCTACTTTAGCTCAAGACAAGGTCAGCAATGGTACTGCTATGCGACATGAAGATCGCGCGAATGTCTGTCGGCCGCCATCGTGGGAGCTCGTCGGTGAACGAGGGACGGCATTGAAGCAACGATCGAATGCGGACCTTCGCGTTAGAGACGATTGACCTACCAGAATAGCATTCCCCGATTCATGCTGCACCAGTTTGATGAGAGATACACATTCCTCCGATTTGTCTCTTCGGAAATGCAACTTGTGTCTTTGTGAAGATTGGTGGTGATTGGCGCATGCAAGAAGAAGGTTGGATATTCTGATCGATCAATCCCGTTTCCCCGCGATGCGACTGTACCCAGTGCTGTATCCTAGCACGCACAATTTAAGCCGACGCCGACGTTCCTCCTCCTCCTCCACACGCAGGGGACATCATGAATATGCGGCGCGGCTGGAGAGAGGGGACGGCCCGTTGACGGCAAGCGAAACCCTGGTTGCCCCGCGGGCGTTGTGCAATGATTGTTGGTGTGTGTAAACACCATCACGTAGGTTTCCAAGGTTGTCCACACTAGGTCATCGATGGAACCAATTTACTACTGGCCTGCACTGTACACCGGCGAAAGATAGAAGCAACGTTGCACCGCGGTACGCATCACGCCTCCAGTACCACAGATTGAATATTCAAAACACATTGCCTTCGCACCCGGCACCATGGCGTCCACACCTCTCCGTCAACAGACATTGTCGCCGTTCGAATCGCCAGGAGGACGACAGTCGCCCTTTCGACGTCAGGGCAGCGTATCTCCAGCGACGACGACGCGCACCGCCACACCGACGACATCGCCGACCAAAGTCGCATCAGGCCTGTCGCCGACGAAGCTGGCCGCATTATCACCGGAGAAGTCGAGTCCCTTCGTCCGCCGGCCCAGTCAGATCAACCACCAACGATCGCCCGAACGACCGTCGAGTCCCTTCGGCAGGCCACTGCATAGCCTCGACGCACCAGCTTCACCGACTCGCCAGGCGAGGGAAGTCGCTTCGGAGGAGATGAACCCAATGGATACCGTCCCGCCTCTCTCACCGGCTCGACGACCAGTCGCCTTCCCTCGGGAGAACGACTTCAGCAGACAACTCGCGGAACACAGCGCTGAGCCCTCGACATTCCGGCCACCGAGCCAATCCAACCTCCGATCCGTCATGAGCCGCGCGACCCCATCGCCCCACAGCGCGCCGACCAGACCGTCCCCTCCCACAAGCTCGACTCCCCACGCCCACGCCACACCGACCAAGCCCGGCCCCGCCGGCCTCCGGAGCACAGGCGGCACGAACCCGCTCCTCGGCGGCGGCGGCGGCAACGCGGCCTACAACCACATCCCGCAGGCGCTCCTGCACAGCATGCGGGAGAGCTTCGAGGTGCTGGACGGGCACAACCACGGGGCGATCGACGCGGGCGCGGTGGGGGAGATGCTGACGCAGCTGGGGCTGGAGCCCAGCGCGGCGACGCTGGCGACGTTCTTCCCCGGCCAGGGCCCCCCGACGCTGAACCTCGCGCGCTACCTGGACACCCTCGCGGGCCCGCTGGCCGAGCTGTCCGCGCCGGAGGAGCTGCGCGCCGCGTTCGAGGCCTTCGACCTCGACGACAGCGGGCAGATCGACGTCGGCGCCCTGAGGGAGGCCCTGGCCCACTCTGCGGGAGGCGGCGGCGGCGGCGCCAGGCTGAGGCAGGCCGAGATCGACGGCATCCTGGGCGAGTTCTCGAGCCGCCGGGCGTTCGGGGCCAAGGGCTTGCACGCGGCGAAGAACAAGGGCGACGTCTTCCGCTACAGGGATTTCATGGCCAACGTGAGCGGCGGCGGCGGCGGGTCGGCGGCCCCGGGCGCGGAGGGCGAGGTCCAGGTCGCATAGGTGGGAAATGATGCCGGATTTACGGGATGCTTGGTGGTATTTTTTTGGGCGGGTCCGCGCTGAGACGCCGTCTATCTAATGATGTATAATGATACAATATGGCCCTTTGCCGTTCAGAGAGAGAGAGAGAGAGTGAGTGTGAGAGTGTGTGTGTTTGAGTGACTCCTTCACGCCCACGGTGCCCGTACGAATCCCCGCGTGAGGCGGTCGCCGGTGGGCGAGCGTTCCTCCTCCAGCCTCTCGACGAGGGCAGGGAGCGTCTTCTCCAAGGGGAGACTGCATCGGAGCCCGGCGGAGCCGTCCGTGTCGGCGGGCACATCCGCGAAGAACTGCTCCTCGCCGCGCGCGCCGCCCATGTTGACGACGGCGATGGGTTTGCCCTGGTCCCGGGCCCTCTTGACGAGCCGCCAGGCGGAGTACGTCGCGAGCGAGGAGCCCAGCACGAGGATCTGCTGGGCGTCATCGACGGCCCGTTCCACCGCGCCCTTGACGTCCGGCGGGATCGACTCGCCGAACATGATCACCGCCGGCTTGAGGATCCCGGCCGCCTTGGAGGCCGGGGCGTCGTCGGGCGGTTCCCATGCGCCATCGCCGTCCGTGCGGACCCCCTTGCCCTGCTCCGCCGCCGCGCCTCCCGCGGCACATTTCGGACAGGGCGGGTAGCGGAAGGTGCTGTAATCGACGCCGGGGACATCGACGTCGCCATCCGGGTTCGTCTTGAGCCCCCGGCGTCGGCGCTCGGCGGGGTCCTCCGTGGTGAAGGCGCCTTTGGCGGTCATCTCCTCCAGGAAGGACGCCCAGCTGGGGTTGAGCTGCTTGAGGTCGGTCTGGAACCTCTCGCGGTCGTACTCGGTCCGGCAGGTGATGCAGACGGTCCGCCGCAGGTAGCCGTGGAGCTCGAGGGTCGGCAGACTCGGATGGGCTTGCGGGTGGAAACTGTCGACGTTCTGGGTGATGACGGTGCTGAGGAGGCCCATCTCGCCGAGACGCGCGACGGCATGATGGGCGGGGTTGGGTTGACTGCGGTGTAGCGTGGGCCAACCCAGGAAGCTACGGGCCCAATACCGCCGTCGAGCAGCATGGGACTGGCAGAATTCGCCATAGTAGATGGGCCGGTAGGTCTTGTTTAGGGTGTAGGTGCCATTGCTGCCGCGATAATCCGCCAGGCCAGAGGCGACGGAGATCCCAGCGCCCGAGAGGACGACGGTCTTCTTGCCGACGGAAGCGCGCCGGGACGTGAGGAAATTGACCAGAGCATCGACGGCGCCGGCGATGTCGGAGGCGTGAGCTGGGAGGATGGTGGGTTGAGGTAGAGGAGATGTGTATGGGATCCGCATCAATGGCATGTTCGGTGATGACGATGCATGGCCCGAAAAGGAGGAGCTTATATTGCTTGAGATTGCATGTGTCTCTCTCTCTGGGGTGGTGTGCTGCCAGGGACAATGAACCGGTATCGCGGTGGTATCCGAGATGGTGTCCTGAGGATGTATCCTGTCGAAGAAGAATGCGTGTTGTTTGTGTGCTCTGTTATGCCTGTTTCCGTTGTTCGATTGTATGTAAATTCATTACTCGATTGGGGCGGCGGTGGTACTGGACTGTATGTCGTCACGATATTTTCGATCAGATCCGCCTAAACGCAATGCGGGCGGAAAAATCGGCGTCGGTTGTAATACTACTGCAAGGGCCAAGCGTTCGGGAGCAAAGCAGACGCAGCAACCGGATTTGTTCACCAGCCGCCAGTACTGTACCGTTCTGCAATCGAGATATAGTGTATATAACGACGGGCATGTAAATCTGGCAATCGACGGTATACAACGGTCCATTGTTCAGGATTGTAGTGGTGTATGTCCAGCGCCGTCTCCATGTCCATATATCTCACTCGTATAATACATACACCACGTGTAACGTTCTCGTCGACACACGTCTCTGGCGATCCGATACAAATTCCGAGCGTTCCATGTCCTGTTCCGACACGCAACTCCCAATAGCTCGGTGAATGGTAACCTCACGGGTACACTCCATACATCCCTAGCGAGTCTCGAGCAGATATTAGTGGTCGGGTACAGTACCAGCCGCTATCCATCACAGCGGAAAGTCTATATGATGAGAGCAGCATCCGAGAAGAGACCGGCAGCCAGCGCTCCCGCACAGCAGATGGCATTCCCATCGCCGTCCGATGGGAAACTACCAGGGAAACGGCGCACACTGGCTACACTTTCACCAAGGCGAGTGTCGTGTGAAAGATAGGGTGACGGGTACAGTAATTCCATTTGGACGATGCTCAGAGCAGTCGGGTATCGTCCAGTCGCGGCCACCTCCGAGACAGACGAGAAGGGGAGAGGAGTCGGAAAAAATGCCGCATTTTGAGGGAAACAGACTGGCTTGGGCACAAACTTCTTTCCAACAAGTCGCCGCAGAAGAAGAGGTGTGTAGTGTATATCTCATCTCATCTCCGCTCATCCTGCCTGGCCTGCGAACGGAAACACGACGAATGCGGTTCTTGGTGCATACGATCCCTCCGAGCACACTGTTCAATTTGAAGGAGCAGGGGCAAAAGAAAAACCTCTTGGTAATGACGGTGACAATCATCACCGAAACCAAAACTTGGAAGATGCTTCGATTCCTTCTCGCTAAGTTAATATAAAGACCAAACATAATAATAACAATACAGTAATAGTAAACGAGGCAGAACGAGGGAGTTGCTTATTAATCATGACGGGCAGAGTGCGGTCAAAGGTTGATGAGATGAGATGATGCCCTCCAGCTACCTACTGTATGTGCCGCTTGCTCCCTTTTCATCACCAGTTGTAGTATGTAGTTAGTGGTGTTTGTCATCTATTATGTATACGTTATAGTGGTGTTTGTCATTCATCATGTATACGTTATAGTGGTGTCTGTCATTCATCATGTATACGTTAGAGTGGTGTTTGTCATTCATGTATTTGTTCGCTGCTCTCTCCTGGCTGGCTGGCTGGCTGGCACGTCCCTCTTTCCCCTTTCAAGCTCGATATTGTTGTTTTCCTCGCAAATGGAAAAAATAAATAAAAATCCAATTTCATACTAGGCGCCCAGCTACCAAAACCTTGGAAGTGGATTTCCATAGATCCTTCGTCTATTGGCAGCTCCCACCGAAAAAGGGTTCGGACTTTCCATTGTAAACAACCTCAATTAATAATTGACGGTCTCGAAGCTTGTGTGATGGATGTCTTGCAACGCCGACTCCGATTCCCATCGGTCGCAGATCAGTAATCACAATGTATCATCATGGCGCGTTTCCTAGAAAAAAGTTAAAAAAATTAAAGACGACCTTGGTCGCTTCGGGCTTGACCGTGCTGAGAAGATGAAGTTGACTGGGCCAGAACCTGGGAATCGACCTGGTCCAATCCTTGATCTAATATCCTTCCCTCAATCATCGCTTTCCCTGTCTGCGCGCCACCACTGCTAGTCCCCTACACTCAAGACATCCCTGTCGTCGGACAAAGCCTGTTTCGAGATGGTGCAGCCAAAAGAACCGCAATCTTATCTCGGATTGCGCAAATCCCTTCGACCTCTCTCTCTCTCTCCATCCCAGCGAGGAAACTCTATTGCACGCCAATCAATCCCCTGGAATCGTTCGCACCGCCGCCGCCGCCGCCCTCGTGCCACGCTTGACCTTCTCAATGGCCGGAGTCGGTCGCATCGACGACAGGCCTCGTCGCGTCGACGTTTGGATTGTATCATATGTGCGTGCGTAGCTCACCAGAATTTTGGAGGAGAAGACAGGTGCACCCATGACACCACACTCCCCGGCATGAAAGAAAGGTGGTGTGAGGGCTTGCCGGGCGTCGCGCAGCAGTCCACGTCGATGTCGCGTTGGCATGGAGTGAGTGAGTGACATGCCAAACTTCCAAGCTTGTCATTCCTCTCCCCGGTGGCTTGTGACAACGACAACAAAGAAAAAACAAGGCAGAGCAGAATGGCTGTCTGCATCCCGCGCCGTCGTCTGCTTCCCTCTTGCGCTTGTCCCATTGTTCGGCATGTGCCCTCCGGTCTGTTCATTGGCGCCATCGTCCAGCACCCTGTCCCGGTTTGGTTCCGATGGTCATCTCGATACCCGCCATGATTGCTCATGGCCGTCCTCCCAATCCATAGACGTCGCGTGGAAGTTCTTGAACTAGAAGAGAGCCTATCCCGAAGAGAGTCGGATATAGTATGTACCATGTACCGTTCTGACATCCTGACGCTTCCCTCTTCCATACTTGATATAGTCACAGCCTGTGTCATTCCTCTTCGTTGGGTCACGATTGTCTTCCAGCCTGTCCGACTGCCTTCACTCTTTCCGACGATGGAGGCTTGACGACGGATCTCAAAGGGAACGACACGCTTTCAAACGAGCTGTCGCATTCACCCATCGTCGCGAAAAAGGCAACCACCGGTGCTTCCCTCACATTGGTCGCAACAATCTACCCGTCGTCGTCGTCGTCGTCGGCATCATGTTGGCACTTCATTCGGATCCGATCATGGCGATGGGCGCAAAGGGCAATACGTTGTGGAATATCGGGTCTCGCGAAAACCTTCTCCCACGATCCAATGGGAAGCTCCATGTCTTGCGCGGTCCAGTGCCGCAAGTGACGATAACGGCCGCAGGTACGTACGCATTCCGCCGACTCTTCGATCGTCGTTGATATTCTTGATTCTTTCCCCTCACCTGCACTACTCTTACAATCGTGACCCGCGGATGTGATGGTTGGGACGTGCCGTTGTGGAAGAGGTTGCTGTCAGCTCGGGTCCTACTCGTCGTTCAAGTGAAGGTCATCACCGAGCTGTCGCCTCGATAATGACACGGACGGATGACGGTCGGGTAGCACTAAGAAAAAGTGAAGGAGGCCTATGTTCCGAACACTCCAGCTTGTATCCCGACCTGTTCAATCTGCACATCAGCGCTTCTCATCAACCTCCAGTCAGACGCATTCGTTCCGACCGACTATGACTTGTTGATAGACGCATTCGTTCCAACTGATCATGACTTGTTGACAGACGCAATCGATCACCGCAAAACGGCAGGAACGATCAGAGCTGCACTTACGGCGGCTGCCATTCATGACTTTGATTCTTCGTCACGTTCGACTGCGGCGTGTTTGCATATTGTTCCAAGTTTGTCGACGACACAAGCAGGCAGCTCTTCCCGTCCGTCGTCTTCACAATCGACAAGTTCTTTGGGGAAAGGACGTGTATCACAAATCCCTCCAAGCGCTCTTGTTGCGAACTTATCAGACAGGAAGGCCTTCGACCTTTCCTCTTCAGATTTAAGAACGCCTATGAACCCGCCACGCTTCGCACCTGCCCCAGCAACCATGCGTTCGGGTAGGATGAGGCCAAACGCCCTGAAGCTGGCCCTTACACATGGTCAGAGCACGTTGTCGACGAGCGAGTTGAGACAACGGATTTGTGATGCTCGTCTGATCAATCCGTCGCTGTCCACTGCGGTTCAGATCCCGACGGACAAGCGTTCGGATTGGAACATTCCACCAACCCCTTTCACGCCTCGCGCCATGGGCAATCGAGTTTCTCGAACGGCTGCTCATACGACTACCAACCCTAGCCACGATCTTCACCGGGACGCAAAATGGCGCAAATCTTCCCGGCATGCTGGCCGATTCGAGCAAAGCGATACCACCAGGCGTCCGATCAGTACTTACGACGCCCGCGATGCATATCTACAAGGAGAATCTCAGCAGACCGCGCGTCATCTGCTGAAGAGTCGTAGAAGTGTACATACGGGCAATGGCTTTACACTTTCGGATAGGAGCAATCCCATTATGAGCCCACGAAGGCCGCAAGAGGAATCTCGTGTCTACGCGGGTCCGCCGTCACGCTCAGCATCCGACACTACTATGACTCCACGGCGGTCATTGCAGCCGATGAGTAGGGCGAGCACCCTTCGGGCCTCCGGTCTTGCGGCTGCTAGGCAAACTTCAGCCGAGGACTTGCGCTTAGACGGATCTCTCGAGCACGACCGGACTGCATCGCACACTGAATTCGATAGTCATTTCAGCCAACTTTCGCCTACCATCCCAGCTCCGTCGCCTCTACCGGAAGACAGCCCACATAAGTACGGACTGCGAGATGCCATGGATACTCCCAATGTTCCAGAGATGAATACGAATCGGGCGCGGCGTCGTAGCAGTGGTTTGGAGGTCTTCAACGTATGTCACATTCCTCAAAATGAAGGCATGGAATGTTCTGACGATCCACAGGAGGCCAAAACTCTGCAATCGACCTCCAACTTCCTCAACGGTTTGAGCACGTCTCGAAGGCGGGCTGAGACCGCAACGGAACCACAACCAGAAGACCCTTCTCCACCGGCCACTCTCCGCCCCAACACAGCAGTGACCCAAATTGCCAGCAACGACACCGCAGACCACCACCACGAGAACGCATTCCGACAACAAGGACTCTGCTTCAAGTCCTCGGGATTCTCCTACAGCCGCCCACTGAAACCTCTCCAACTGAACTGCTACCGAGACCACAACAGATTGCTGGCCAGCCGCAATAACTGTGCTTCTGTCGAATGTGCCGTCTGCCATGCCGACTCGGATGCCGTCCACTGGAGCTGTAGCTGGTGCGCCTTGCGCATGTGCGGCGACTGTCGCAAGGACTTCTCTACAAACGGTCTCCCGGCTCTCAACGAGCGCATCAAGAGAGCTAACATCGGCCTGGTCTCGTCGCTTAACCAGTCGGTCGACAGTGGATTGGCATTGGTTGAAACGGCTTGACGCATGCAAGCAGCGCGACGGAGGGAACGATATGGCTTGCAGTCGGGACATTGGGAACTTCCAGAATTTTGTTGACAAGAAGATTGGGCATGCATCGCGTGCCATTCCTAGACCACCCGCGTCATCTTCCTTGCATTCCTCTTTTTCTTTTGATGATGATATTGGCATTGCTGTCTGCAAAAAATTGTTTCGCAGCGAACTATACACCCATGTGCGACGAACGTTTTTCCTTTATCAGTCAGACTATACCAGTCCAATGGCTTTCTTATCTTCTCCTGACGATGCGTTTCGTTCCATTCCCTCTTCTGTTGTGAACCATGTCGTGATCGGCAGAGCAGCCCATCTTGACGTTCGCCTTGTAATTCCACTTTCCATCGCCCGGGCGAGAATCAAGTCCGAACTGTTCGGGAAAAAAATCTCTCTCTCTCTCTCTCTCTCTCTCTCTCTCGATGATGATGATGATGCGTATAAGGCATTATCCCGCCAACGGAAAAGACCACCGACTACCTTACAAGGACGATATGCTCCTGGAAGTTGTTCGAACCGAGTGATCAGCGAGATGGCAAAGTGCTATACATGTGGTGCAGTGGAGCAGATCCCCGCTTGCTTCTCAGGTGGAAATGTCGAGTTCCAAGTGTTGGAAATGTGCCAACATGGAGTCGATGGTCGGCGAGGGACTTGCGAAACGCCTGCATCATGATGGGGGATTATACTCTATGCGACTGAACCCCATCGACTCGTGTAAATAAATGTTGCATCCGTTTTCCTGTGATCGGATATTGCGCGCCCGGGAGAAATGTGTGATGCCGCCATCCGGCTAAATTCAATCCCCCGTTACGTTTGAAGCACGTCAGGGCAAAGGTTATATCGGAAGATCTTCATACTCCACCAAGTCGCATGTTTCTCCTCTTGTCTTCACGTCATGAGAAATAAACACATATAAGCAGAGGCTCATCCCAACACGAAACCTACACCAACGAGCTCGAAGCAAATATGGCCGAGACGAAAGGACCGTTGTACATGGTAGGTCGTTCCATCTCGGGAAGCTACAGCGGCTTGAATATTGATTTTTATATGCCACGCAAACACCGTATTCGTCTGCTAATCGATCTCTAGGGGTTTGACCTCTCTACACAACAACTCAAAGGTACAGCCAAACTTGGCCTGTCGAAATCCAAACAGGACGCCCGGCGAACCATGTCGCTAAAGTGAATATGCTCAAGGAATCGTGATACAATCTGACCTCAAGCTCGTCCACGAAGCAAAGGTCGACTTCGACGCCGATTTCGGATCGAAATACGGCATCAACAAGGGCGTCCTGACCAATCCGTCTGAAAACGAGGTCTTCGCCCCAGTCGCTCTCTGGCTCGATGCCGTCAACCTCGTCCTCGACCGCCTACGCGATGCCGGACTCGACTTTGCACGAGTGAAAGGCCTATCGGGAGCGGGAATGCAGCACGGGACGGTCTTCTGGTCGAAGCAAGCGACGGGACTCCTGGCGAACCTGGACCCGGAGAAGCCCCTCACCGAGCAGTTACATCCGGACGTGCGCTCCGGCCAAGGTGGCGACCGCCACGCAGGCAGCGGCGCATTCGCGCATCCCATGAGTCCGAACTGGCAGGATGCGAGCACTCAGACCCAATGCGATGCATTCGACGGACGACTCGGGGACCCAGAGACCCTGGCACGGATCACCGGCAGCAAAGCACATCATCGGTTCAGCGGTCCCCAGATCATGCGATACCGCGAGAAATACCCCGACCACTACGCATCCACCTCACGGATCTCGCTGGTCTCGTCGTTTCTCGCCTCCATCTTCCTCGGCGATGTGGCACCCATCGACATCAGCGACGTCGGCGGGACCAACCTCTGGGACACGCATCGAGGGGCCTGGCACGAAGACCTGCTCTCGCTCGCCGCCGGCGGGTCCCCTGCCGCCGCCGCCGACCTCCGGGCCAAACTCGGCGCAGTCCCCGAAGACGGCGGCGCGACGTTCGGGACCGTCAGCCCCTATTTCATCGGTCGCTATGGCTTCCCCTCGGATTGCCGCATCATCGCCTTCACGGGGGACAACCCGGCGACGATCCTCTCGCTGCCGCTCCGCGCATCGGACGCCATGGTGTCGCTGGGGACGAGCACGACGTTCCTGATGAGCACGTCCGAGTACAAGCCCGACCCGGCGTACCACTTCATGAACCATCCCACCACCGCGGGGCTGTACATGGTGAGTCCACCTCCCCCCCCCCTGCCCCATCTAACAACGCAATTCCACCCATATATACTGACGGATCCACCTCTCTCTCTCCAGTTCATGCTCTGCTACAAAAACGGCGGGCTGGCGCGCGAGGCCATCCGCGACCAGCTCAACGCGCGCGCGTTCCCGCTCGCCGTGCTGCGCTCCTGGAAGACCTTCGACGCGACCGCGCTGGGCACCGCGCCCCTGGCGCAAGCCGACCCCGACGCGCCCATGCGCCTCGGCCTCTACTTCCCGCGGCCGGAGATCGTCCCGCACCTGCCCGCGGGCCAGTGGCGGTACACCTACGACGCGCGGGCGGGCGAGCTCGCGCCGGGGCCTGCCACGTTCGAGCCCCGCGACGCCCGCACCATCGTCGAGTCGCAGATGCTGTCGCTCCGGCTGCGCTCGCAGGCGCTCGTCGGCGGCGGCAACGGCGGCGGCGGAGACAACGACCACACCACCACCGGCAGCCCCCCGCCCCAGCCGCGCCGCGTCTACCTCGTCGGCGGCGGCTCCGCGAACCCGGCGATCGCGTCCATCTGCGGCGAGGTCCTCGGCGGCACCGACGGCGTCTTCCGCCTGGAGATCGGCGGGAACGCGTGCGCGCTGGGCGCGGCGTACAAGGCCGTCTGGGGCTGCGAGCGGCGGTCGCGCGCCCCCGAGGGGGGTCAAGGCCAGGGCCAGGGTCACGAGACGTTCGAGGAACTGATCGGCGCGCGGTGGCAGGCGGAGCGCTTCGTGCAGAAGGTCGCGGACGGCTATCAGCAGGGCGTGTACGAGCAGTATGGGGAGGCGGTCGTGGGGTTCGAGAGGATGGAGAAGGCGGTCTTGGAGCTGCAGCAGCGGCAGCAGCAGCAGGAGGAGGAGGCGAGTGGGACGAGGGGGTGACTTATATAGTAGGGAGGAGGGTTGGGGGCTCGCCTTGAGACTGAGACGGAAAACAACCCTCGTCATATCAAATGGAACGCGGATGATCTGGTCACCCCGACGTGATTCACCGCACCGATGACTACCTCGTGAGAGAGCTATGACCGATATCCGTGGATTCGTTCTGCGCCTACGCCCGGAAAAGAACAAGATTTTTTTTTTCGATTGCTATTTGATCAATTTAGAGGGGATCCAGTCTTGGGGCGATGGTCGACGGGGACACGCCCAATCGAGTGATTGTACCGTCGTCCCGGGAGCGACAGGTCGGACGGAGGACGCTGGCGCCTCGGGGCCGGCGGTCCTCGTTGCCCGAGATTCGGTTGCGCAAGAGATTGCGGGATCGGGGAGACGTCCTGGTCGGACACAAAGTGTATGACCTGGTGGTGAGTTGCCCGGTATGTTTCGATTCGAACACCAGCACCTGATTCCGACAGGGGGGGCGACCATGCCTCCCTGCAGCGCTTCCTCCGCAACGGATGTATGCGTCGGCCGAAACGGTGATATGCCTGACCGTTCCGGGCGGATTTCCGCGAGCGACGGAGTCCCCATCGGCTTGTTGTCGGGGCCCCCTGGAGATTGTGCAGTCTCACACAGCATTTGATGGCCTGGCGCGTTCGTTCCACCCCAAAAATCGAGGGACGACGGGGCGGTTTGAGTTCCCCGGCGTTGGGCCGAGATGGGGCTGGTGGTCAGATCCGAAGGGCATTTCGATCCGGGTTCGGGTCAAGGTAGATCGGAAGAAGAGAGGCGACAGATCCCAGTCGATGCGCTCTCACGTCGGCACCCACAGCTTTCGTCCGCCGCGCGACGGATTCATCCCTCCGCGCGAGCTCGGCCGAGCGAAGCTGTTCGGGTCGATCTGGCCGCCTTGTTGGCTGACGCTGTCGATGCTGTCGATGCTGTCAAACATGGAAAGACCGGCGCGGCCGCCGCCGGCATTTCCACGGCCGCGGGGGTTCCCGCGAAGCGATCCCCGGTTGGAACCTCTGACGGAGCCTCTCGGAGTCGTTGTCTGGGATGCTCGAGCGCGCGGCGAACCTGGCGCTGATGTCGTGGGGTTGAGGCGTGGTGAGCGTGGCCCACCGGTCGCGGGCTCGGCTCTGGCCACGGGCACGCTGCGACCGAATGCATTCGGATCGAGGACGTTTGATTTCTCGGGATTGACGGGCGCGACGGGCGCTTTGGGCGGTACTGTCGCCCGCGACGTCGTTCCTGCGCTTTGCTCGGGCTTCGGGATCGGGACAGCTGGCGGACTGTTCTCTTGTCGATTCTCACGAGTGAGTACCGCTTGGCGATTTTTGTACTCCCGATCCTCGCGACCGACAGCCTCTCGCAATTGCTCGAGCCGCTTGACTTTGATGTCAAAGCCCTTGGCAAACTTCAATTTATTCGCGTCGTTGCAGAGGAAGATGAAGGACTCCAGGGCGGCCACAGGGTCAAGCTCTTGGTGGACCCGCCACAGGATGTAGTTGAAGAGGGATTGGATGTGACGCGGCACGGGTTCATCGGAGCACGTCGGACGCGCACTGGCTGCCACGGCGGATTTTGTCCGTGATGTTGGCGCCGGTGCTCTCGCTGGACTCGTAGGTGGAGATACCGGGCTGTGTGCCCCGCCCAGGCTCATCTGAGAAGCTGGAGTTCCTGGCCTGGACAGCATCGAAGACCGAGAGCTTGGTGCGTTCTCGTCGTGTCCATGTCCGAGCGCAAGCCCGCCGGGCGATCCAACAGAGTTAGCCTCGAGATCGCTCTCGAGCTCGTACTCATCATGTTCGGAGAACAACGTCCTCGGCACCGCGAACTTCTCCACTTCTTCCCAATTTTCAAAAGTCTCGTCAGCTCCCTGAAGGGCGACCACATCGGGGTACTTCGTGGTGACCTCGTCAAGCCACTGGAGCGTCTCGCGGACGTCTTCGCCATGGCGGTTGGTCTGGTTCTTCTGCTTGCTCAACTCCTCCAAAGCTATGATTCATCAGCGGGATGATCCGACAGGCGGACATGCCCCTTCGCGACTCACCACGGAGAGGTACAAAAAGACGAATCTGGCTGTTCTTCACCCACTGTCTGATGCCATTGCGAGTACTCTTCTTCACCCCGGCCACGAGCGCGGTCTCATCAACGATACAGTTGAAGATTTTCCGGGTCGGACGGATCGTCGCATGGCGAGTGGCGTTGCGAGCGGCCGAATTGCTCTGGTGAGAAGAGTTTGGTCGCGAGCGGCGCATCTTCGGGGTGGGCGGGTTCTGTGACAAGACATGAGGATCTGCGTTGAAGGGCAGGCAAAGCAGACGATGTGCGACGAGCGGAGGTTTCGGCGGGCGGGCGGGCGCGCGCGTGTGTGTGTATCGTGGTATGCTCTGCGTGTGGACGGCATCACTCTGATTACGATTGTGAGGACGGGCGTACCATTTGCGATTTGCCCGCAGGGGCGTTGCCGGTCGACGCCATGCCGGGTAGAGGTCGGTCGACGTGGTCGGCGGTGTTATGCGAATGGTGGACTTGGCGTCAAGTCTTCAGGCCAAACGGCAGTCCTCATAGCGGTGGAAGAAAACGAAGCCGTCAGCGCGTCGCAACGGCGGAAGACAGCTCGAAGCGCTGAGTGGCGCTCATTCTCTGTTGGATGAGTGAATGGTATGGTATGGTATGCAGTCGAGGAGATCAATGAGCGAAGGAGTGCGACTCGGCACGCAACGTTGTTTCGCGCAGTTGTCGGAAAGAATTCGATGCTTTGTGATGACTCTGTTAATCATGCGGAGGATATCCTGGTGAAAAGAGGGGACGAATTCCGGCTGATGGAAAGAGTCCAGCCCGCCCTGGAGTGTATAGTGTATGGATTGGGCGGTACAGTACAGTGTGCAACGTGATGCGGAATAGTGTGTGTGAACCAAGCAAGCACCGCCTGACAATACACACATCAATCGAAGCGGCGCTCGTTCTCATCACCTGATCCATTCTCCGTGATCATTGCCTGCCCGGGTGTGTTTCAATCTCCATGACCATTGTTCTAACATTTACCTGGTATTTCTCCAACGATTGACCGCTCCGGTGAATACCATTGTTATGCTGCAATACATCGCAGTCCATGCCGGTCATCTACACATTCAATAGACCAACCACATCCCGCCCAGTCAAGAGAGGCGGCATTCTACCTGCTGTACTGTAATCCACTGTCGTCTCTCTCCAATTCGGTTTGCTTCGGGTCGCCAGGGTTCAGCGCGAGAGGGACATGGCCCAGGAATTGATATGATAGTACTGTAATAATAACTACGACCGACTCGGCGGAGAGACTCGGTGGAGAAGCATGGCCTGGCCCTGGATGGCTGTGGTTTGGTTGATGACACAGTCCACTGACATCGCCATTCCGTCTGTCTCAGACGATGGGACGGGAATTGCCTTCGATTGGGCATGTCATCGGTCAATCAGCGACCGCCGCGGCTGACTGACGACTGACGACGACTGGCGACTGTAGGGCGTCACTCTGCGGACTGAAAGACTGTACTGTATCATCAATCGGCAGAGTGCCCAGGGGTGTGTGTGTGTGTGTGTATGTGTGTGCAGGTGGGGTTCGATTTGATGAACGTAGTCCACTGACTGACTTCCTTCACCTGTGCCGAGTTGTTTTACTGTGATAACAATCCCCAGACATAAATTTCCGCCCATGAAAAATACCCACAGTAAGGTAAATTTAGGAGGCATACATACATGTACATGTTTATATATATATATCTCTCTCTCTCTTTTCTATCATCGGAAATGACTGGGCCATCATCTGTCTGTGTGTCGATCCACTCCAGGGTTACTGTGTGGGTGGTGGTGGTACAGTACAGTACAGTTTGATGACAATTCTCCCGCGATTGACCCATGACGCAATGCCCAATCCCAATCCATCTTCTCACAGCTTTTTCCCGGGCGGATGCATTGCGGCGGCGGCCAACAACACTTGAGGAGAGGAGGCTCCAGAGGAGGAGATGCTTTCAAATCCATCTGAGCAGTGGACTTTGCTCATTATTAATCATTTCAGTACACCGGCAAGCAGCAGTCCGTCTTCGGTGTGGACCCACCTGTCACGGTGAAATGACGCCAACAATCGCTCTCACAAGCGACCTCGATGGCCACACACCTGGGGACAGCTGCGATGTACCTAGCTATATATATAACAATCCCATCGTGGACAATACATCCCCGTCCTCAGCATATCCTCCCCTCACACAACACTCTCTACCAGCATATCACAATCATGTCTCACCACAACGTCTCCCAAGGCGTCGCCGGCGAGTCGCAGTTCGTCAACCGAGCGGCCCCGAACACGCCATACTTCACTCCGGCTCAGGATCCACCCGCGGGCACCGCTTTCGTGAGCGCGGACAAGAAGGATGTCCCGAAGCTCTTCAGGCCGTTGAAGATTCGCGGGGTCACTTTGCAAAACCGTATGGCTCGGTGATGCAGATCTTGGTCAGGGAGAAGGAATGCTAATGATGGATGTACAGGCATCATGTTGTCGCCGTTGTGCCAATATAGCGCAGAGGATGGTCACTACACGATGGTGAGAAGAGAGGAGGGCTAAAGACGTCATGAAAGCGATTCTGACGAACGAGCAGTGGCATCTCACACATATGGGCGGCATCATCCAAAGAGGACCTGGACTTGCATGCGTTGAAGCCACCGCCGTCACCCCACAGGGTCGTATCACGCCTGAAGATGTCGGACTGTGGAAGGATAGTCAAAAGGAGAACCTCACCAAGTTGGTCGAGTTTGCCCACTCGCAGAACCAGAAGGTCATGATTCAACTCGCACACGCTGGCAGGAAAGCGTCGACTGTTGCACCCTGGTTGAGCTCCGGTGCTGTTGCCGGCAAGGACCTAAATGGCTGGTGAGGAGATCCAACAAGGTGGAATTCGGGTTCTGGAGAACCAATGCTGATCCGTCTCTTCCAGGCCAGATGAGGTTTACGCCCCAAGCGCAATCCCGTGGAACGAGCACCACGCCAACCCCAAAGAGATGACCCTACAAGACATTGAAGATTTCAAAGCAGCGTTTTTGGCGGCAGTTCGCCGCGCGGTCGATTGCGGCTTTGACATTATCGAAATTCACAACGGTACGCATGTTTGCTGACTAGCTTTTTCCGCCAACGATATGACTGATCGATCGATAGCCCACGGATACCTGCTTCACTCTTTCCTCTCCCCAGTGAGCAACCAGCGAAAGGACAAATATGGCGGTAGCTTTGAGAACCGCACCCGTCTCACCCTTGAACTTGTCGAGGAGGTACGTCGCCGACGATTTGATGGCTTTCATTCCGATCCTCGTACTGACGCTGTCGTCCGTAGACCCGCAAGATCATCCCCAAGGACATGCCGTTGTTCTTGCGAATCAGTGCCACCGACTACCTCGAAGAGCAAGACGACATTGCCGAGTCCTGGACACCCGAAGATACCGCCCGTCTGGCTCCTCTACTTGCCGAGCGGGGCGTAGACCTCCTCGATGTCTCAGGGGGTGGCAACCACCCTAAGCAGGTATGGCTCGTGCTATCAGCCTGAAATTCAGAAGTTACACCAAGCTGACCAATCCGCTTTCCCTTCCAGCACCCTCACAGCAAACCCGCATACCAGGCCCCCTTCGCCATCAAAGCCAAACAGGCCGTCGGCGACAAGCTGGCCGTCGGCTCCGTCGGCTCCATCGACAACGCCAAATTGGCCAACGAGCTCCTGGAGAAGGACAACCTCGACCTGGTCATCGTCGGCCGCGCCTTCCAGAAGAACCCCGGCCTGGTCTTCGCCTGGGCCGATGAGCTCGGTGTCAAGGTCAACATGCCTAACCAGATCCGATGGGGTTTCGGCGGACGAGGGAAGCAGGAGGGAACTCCGGTTACCGAAGTCCCTGAGTGGGCTGGAAAGGCGTAGAGAAAGATAATATATAGAAAATATGAATTTACAAGCTACAGTCAAGCCGAGTTATATCGTATGTTTATACAATGAGTGAAGTCATGTCTGGCTCCAATCGATGATTGATCGCAAGCGTGGTGAATGTTGTGTGCAGTAGGTGTGGTCGATGGTGGTGAAGGTCATGTATGGATACTCTCGAATGACGCACGTGACCTCGCGTCGCTCGACGCGTCCCCCGCGACCTTCCGCCCCACGTACGAAAGTCTGCGGGCCCTTTGTGTGGGCATCGATGGTTGCGACATGATCAAGATGCCTCAGAGAAGGAGGCGTGAGGTATGTATGCCTTTCGAAGGCGCCGTAGTCTTGCAGAACACTTTTCTGATACCCGTCGTAGGATGCTGAGGATCACGAGGACCCGGGTCCGTCTCAAGGCCCATCGACCCAACGACGCCGGACGGACGCCGTTTCGGACGATGCGAGCTCTGGCGATGAGGCCGACGGCCATGCGACGCAAGGCGACGGGCTAGACGACATGGTCAAGAAGCTGGTGCGATTGGCGTTGGCCTGCGAGTACCAGCGGCGGCCGATCCGCAGGACCGAGATCAGCGAGAAAGTCCTCGGCACCAACGGTCGACAGTTCAAGGCGGTATGGGCACGAGCGCAAGATCAGCTCAGCCACGTCTTCGGGATGGAGATGGTGGAGCTGCCGGTGCGAGAGAAACTCACGTTGCAGCAGAGGCGAGGTGTGTGACCATCTGTCCCGCCACGAAAGTGCCGTGTGGTTTCTAACTCCGAGGTGACCAGCTGCGCAGAAGGCCCCGGCGACCAAACCGACCGTATCGTGGATGCTTACGACGAAGCTGCCATCCGAGTTTCGCGATCCGGTGGTCCTCCAACCCCCGGCCGTGCCAACCGCGAGCGAGGACAGCAAGTATACGGGAATTTACACATTATTGGTTTCCCTGATCAGCCTATCGGGAGGCAGCCTGCCCGATGCGAAAATGGAACGCTGTCTGGCACGGCTCCAGATGGAAGACCGCACACCCATCCCGGAATACGATCGTACGGAGAAGCTGATCAAGCGCATGGAGAAGGACGGCTACATCGTCAAGGTCAAAGAGAGCTCCGGGGCCGGCGACGACGACATCTATTGGGTCGTCGGACCGAGGGGGAAGGTGGAGGTCGGCGAGGACGGGGTCCGCGGTCTGACCAAGACCGTGTTCGGCACGATGGAGACCGAAGCAGACGAGGAAGAGCTCGAGCGCAAGATCGCTCGTTCTCTGGGCCTGGGTGAGAAACCCGACTCGAGAAAGGCGGCGGCACCACCAGCCGAAAGCACACGTCGCGGTAGAAATGCGCCAAATGGCGGCAATCGGCGTGCTCGCAACAACAATGGAGACGATGACGGAGAAGCTGATGACGATGAAGAAATGGACGAAGACGAGTGATCGGCAAGGACGGCCATTGTCACCTTGCCGCCAACAACTTCTGTTGCCGTCATTACCGTATGTCTACAGTAGGAAGCTTTCCGACCCAGTGGAGGGGCAAGACGCCTATATCGCAAGCTTGCACCTACCGGTGAAATTCGCCGACTCGGGGGTATCATCGTACCCAACACTACCGGCAATGATAACAGTAATAAATGATGGGAGGGGGGGGGGGGGATTACGATCGCAGGTGCGGGTTTTGAGGTGCTGGGGATACGCAGCCAGACCCTGACGTCCGTGAGCTCCTCCGATCGAGGAATGACGTTGATCGACGAAGCCGACTAGTCCAAATTCCGCTATACACCTCGATGGAAATTGAGTCCCTCTGTATCATTAACAAGCACATCAATGGACATTCCGCCTGACGGACCAGACACAGCACCAGTGGGCGACACGCAGGTGGACACCGCCATGATTTGCGGCCCATCGTCGTCGGTTATCACCTGCACATGGTACGACGCTGGCGCGTATCGGCCGTGTATTATTACCCTCAAGTGATGATTTAGTGAGGGGCAATACCAATGCGCTTTTCGGATAGTGTCGATAGCTACCTAGGTGTTGTATTGATTTGTCACCAACCGTCTAGCGATGATCGTCCTTACATCATATGTGAAGACTCACCATATATATATTCCCTTTCGGTTCTCCTTCAGTGCGGCTTGCTCTCGACCATATAACTCACCCCTCAACACACCAATCAACCGCAAACATGGACAAGATCAAGAACGTCCTCAGCAGCAGCACCGCTGTCAAGGCCGAGAAGCCCATCAAGCTCTACTCACACGCAGGTGTACGTGTCCCCCATTCATGACCACCACCACTACATCCAATCACCAGAAGTCCTCAAAGACCCCGATGCTCGAAACACAAAGGAGATCGGAAATGCTGACTCGACGTTCACCGACAGGGCCCCAACCCGTGGAAAGTCGCCATCATCCTCGAGGAGCTCAACGTGCCCTACCACAACGAGCTGCTCGACTTCAGCGTGGTGAAGCAGGAGCCCTTCATCTCCGTGAACCCCAACGGCCGCGTGCCCGCCATCGAGGACCCCAACACCGGCCTCACCGTGTGGGAGTCCGGCGCCATCATCGAGTACCTCCTCGACACGTACGACCCGACCCACAAGCTCAGCTACGCGAGCGGCAAGGAGAAGTACGACGGCAAGTGCTGGCTGCACTTCCAGACGTCCGGGCAGGGCCCGTACTTCGGCCAGCGCGTCTGGTTCTCGCTGTACCACTCGGAGAAGAACCTCACCAGCGTCCTCGACCGCTACGGCAACGAGATCTCGCGCGTCATCGGCGTCATCGACTCCCACCTCAAGAAGACCGGCAAGGAGTACCTGGTGGGCGACCGGGTCACCTACGCCGACCTGGCCTTCGTCCCCTGGTTCTGGCTGATCCTCTACCAGCCGCACGTGATGGGCGAGGGCTTCCCGGCCGAGTGGCAGGCCAAGTTCCCGCACGCCTGGGCCTGGAACCAACGGTTGGAGGCGCGTCCGTCGGTGATCGCGGCCCGCGACGCCCGTGCCAAGGCTATGGGTAAATAGATTTTGAATAACTAATGAATGGAAACGAGACTTTGATGACATGTGAAGGTCCTGTCCTGTCCTGATCCCAAGATCCACGTGACTGTCCATCTGATCCTCAATCGCGAACGGCATAGGCCGCGATCGGCGGCTCGACGCTTGTTCGGCCGGGTCCGGTCCTGATAAGAGATGTCAGCTTGGGGCATTGGGCGTCGAGTCTCGACGACGAGGCATGGCTTACAGGAATCCCTTCACGACGACATCGAATGCCTCCTGGAGCTGGGTCGGGATGGTGACTTGCATGCCCTTGGCGGAGATGCGGAAACAGCTCGTCCACGAACCGCGTCGCACGCGATCGAGGTCGGCGATTCCGCCGTTGTCCAGGGCATCGAGCGCGATGCTGTAGGCCGCCGCGTCGATGGTGATGGTGATGTGGCTGGCGAGCCGCAGCGGACAGAGATCCCTGGGGCACAAAAAATGGTCAGCCTCGGAACGAATTCGATGCAGGTGTTGACTCTCAGCACGTACTGCAGCTTGATGATATTGGCGTATGGGAGCTGGGCGTTGTCCTCGGCGGGCATGACGACACCGTCAAACTAGGATCCGATCAGTCTCTCGATGCCCATCACGACAAGGCGTAGAGTCCATCTCTCACCTGCGTCCAGATCGAGGTGGTGGGGACCTGGGCCTGGAAGTCCGCATTGTGAAGCGCCTTGTAGTAATTGCTGCCGGAGCTTTGCTGCCAGAGCGCCGCTTGGCAGAGACTGGTGCCCTCGCAGGCGCCGGACAGGGGCGATTCGAACAGGGAGATGCCGTGGAAGTCGGGGCTCAAAGAGATAAGAGCCCGCGCGACACGGCGCGTGCTGGGCCAGAACTGCAGCGCCCATTGTGTGTCCGGGTTGCCCTGGCTGTGGGCGACGATGGCGGGTTGCAGACCCCCTGAGATCTGCGAGATGTGGTGGATCGAATAGGCTATGTACTCGGAGGAGATCTGCATGTCACCCATGGCCCGTCCGGCTGGTCAAGCTCATCAGTACGATGGATCCTCTCCCTCGGTCGAGATTGCACGACTCACGTAACGTCACATGGCAGGCGGTGTACCCATCCGCCAACAGAGCAGGCACGTAGCCCTCTCCCCAGGTCGCATCGCCAGTCACCGCCGTGCCGTGGACCAACAGCACAGGCGGAGAAGACTGAGAGGGGGCTCCATTCGGACAGGTCAACGCCGCGGCTAGTGTCTCATCGTCCACGGAGAACGGGGCATCTCCGTCAAAGACGAAGCTTGGAGCCTGACGCCTCAGAACAGGCGACGCGAAGCCTTGCGCACACACGAGAGCCGGGATCAATAACAGTGAAGAAAGCATCTTGAATGGATAAAAGAATGAACGAAAGGAAACGGCTTCGTGTGCGAATCGTCCACCGTTGCAGACGAAGATCGACTTCGTGAGCGATGTCCTCAAGTCGCGATCAACCCTGTCCGGAGCAGGAGTGTCTACAATATATACAAACACCGCCGGCCATCTGAGACGGTCGTGTCGGGGGCCATGTGGATACGATGTGAGACTTTCGCCGCTACTTGCGCGAGTCAATCCGGTTTATTCTCCGCCGTCCGCAGAGGTGTGGGAAATCGGCTCGCGGTATGGTCACTGGGTCTAAAAGGGTGGCGGCTATTACGACACCGAAAGCGATCGCGTTGGCCGGATCGCCGAGCCATTTCGGAAGGTCACACTCCGTCAGTCCGAAGAAGTTGGCTTCTCGAGACGGCAGTGGCTCCATACGGACGATCATTTCACACCGCGACGTCTGCGGCGCACGGAGCGGGTGTGGAAAGAGATGACAGGACGAAGACGAAGAGCGAATCGGACGCCTGAGACGCATCGTCACATCGTCTTGGCGTGAAGGTGGATGCGGGGACGCACAGGCCAAACCCAGAAAGTCCAGACGGATGGATTCTGGAGGCGCTGGGGAAATGATGAAAGAGGGACTGGCTCCGAACAGCTGCCCGGGTGCAGCTTTGTATTATCATAATCGCTATGGAGATGATACGCACTGCGCCGTTGTCTCATCGTCGGTCGTTTGTAGGTGCGTCTCATGTGCACCCACCTGCATTTGACGTCCGGATCAAAGGTTCGGTACCCAGCCGTTGTGCAAGCTTGAGAATGATGAGCAGCGTGGCATTTCGATGTCGGAAAATGGTAGTGGTTCATCAGTCGGGCGTCTTCTCATCATACCTAAACGGCGGCTTCTGTACCCTGAGATTTCCAGAATTGATCACCTGTACGCCCAGTGCACAAGAGAATTGGCGGAGATGTTGCCACATCCGGCGCCTCGTCCACGATCTTCCCACTCTCAGAACGGAATGGCGCCCTTCAACGTCGCTGGTGTATTTCAGGATAGCGATGCGTACAGTGAGTGCTGTAATTGTTTTTGTTATCGCTGCTGCCCAAGTGAGCTCCAGTAATAATCACAAGAAAATGCCCCCAGTTGCGCTTATTCATCCGGCTCTCCGTCGCCCGCTCGCCCGCCCACGCTGGGGATATTATTTACCCCGCCACTGGAGAGCCGTGCCTCATCACCGGGCCTTACTGTATGCTGATAAGAACTCGCGATGTACGAGAACCGGCCGGGTTTTGACGTGGGGAGCTCTCGGAGAATGTGCCTTCCACCTGGGCATTCACTGGGGCCGCCCACTCTGGAATCAGTCAGCGGCAGTCAGGTGGTCGAAAGCGAGGGTGCAGTATAAAGGTCGTCAGACGCTCGTCGTGACAATCCTGTCCCGGCTGTGATACTTGTCATTCGAACCCACCAGATAAAGAACTTTTACAAGACA
Source organism: Dissoconium aciculare CBS 342.82 (assembly GCF_010015565.1). Classification (NCBI taxonomy): domain Eukaryota; kingdom Fungi; phylum Ascomycota; class Dothideomycetes; order Mycosphaerellales; family Dissoconiaceae; genus Dissoconium; species Dissoconium aciculare. The sequence goes on along the minus strand of NW_022984955.1, from coordinate 1,098,504 downwards.
TCTCACTTGCAACCTAGCACCACCAATCGCCATCATGAACCACTCCTCCTGTGCGTAGATCGATCGCGGAAACGGATCTGTGTTTCACGCCACATCGCGTACTGACCATCCATCAAGGTCCTTCGTGCGGCTCGTCCATCGACAGCGGCAAGACCTGCGGCTCGTGCGGTGCGGTGAGTGACGTGTCATCGTTGCTGTCTTCGATGCCTCTCCAAGTCACGAGTAAGTGTTGCCGGTTGCTGACGCTGTGAGGATTAGACCTGCCCCAACTAAGCAGTCGGCTTTAACGACACGACATCGCCAATCAGCACTTGCGTCATCGGAACGGAGCATCGGGGAAGAGTCTGGTTGATGAGCGACAGTCATGAGGAACGATTGGAAGAGGGGAGGTCTTGAAATGATGATTAAGATACTGTTTGTCACTGCCATCAATAGTTGAAATCAAATATCTTATCAGACCTCGCTCAGTGGACCTCTGACCCGCATCGTCAACACGTCTGCTTCGTCGTACCCATGGCGGACGCAATAATTACATCAGGGCGTGTCATCGGCTTACGAGAACATAGGCACATATTGCATCAACAACTCTCGAGTGGGGTTTGAAGGTCGGCTCAAGGCAACCTTGGAAGTAATTGTATACGAAGATGACAGGCTCGACCATATCGCGACGCCATCCAGCTCTCTTCTCGTAAGATCGTACATTAACAAAGTTATCAACAAAGTTCTCGCGAACATGCCAGCCCAAACAAAAACGTCGACCATCATTTGACGTCGTGTGTATCATCGCTGTGATCAAGAAACAAAAGGCCAACCACTCCTCCAAAGACAAATCCGCTCCAGAACTCCTCGCTCGTCAAGGTATGTAAAATAACGACGGCCACCTATTGGAAAGAAATCTTGCTAGCAGGATGGAAACAATTCGGACCCAGGAAAGATGGGAGACACAACCTGAAGAAGACGAGATCAGCAGACTGCCCGTACATGGACAGGAAATGGCAGGTGAAGCCTACCCTCAACGCTTGGTGTGGCTCGGCTTGTTGGCACCCCCGGGAAGTTTCTCAGAACAAGGGGTGCAGACCTTGAGCTTGCACTTCTGACATTCCCAGATCCACCAGTGTGGTCCGGAGTGGCACATGTTGCAATTCCATAGGATGAGCGATGTCGTCGACTTGAGTGCCTCGAAGCTGTGTGTGCAGTGTACGGGACGGGCCATCTGTTGTTGCTTTGGGTCAGACATTTTCATCGAAGACGACGAAGCATTGTGCGAGAGGAGGTCTACCTTGGAGGACTTCTGACTTAGAACGATCTCGTCGAAAAGGCGGTCAATGCTACTCGACGCCAGTTTGGTGCTGATTGTCGGGTGTTTCAAATTGATCGCGGTGGCAGAGCGAGTAATATAGTAAACGTTCCCGTGGTATGTGGATGAGAAGCAGGTCGAAAGACGGTCACCACAGTCGGTCGGTCGGTCTGCACTCTTGGTATAGATTGGAGGATTTGCTTGAAGTGTCGGGGCCAAGACAGAAGATCGGGATAGACGCCCAGCTTTATATTGTAGGAGCGCGGCAACCTCGACCGATGAGGATGGTCGTACAATGAGGCGTCCTAGCAGCACCTGCAATGCGAAACCGAAATGATCACAGATGGACAGGCCCGGGAGAGCGATAGAGTATAAAGGAGGGTCGACTTGACAGGTGTGGTCCAAGATGAACAAGATCAATGAGTTGCTGCAGGTGTGGTGATACGTCCATCCCACAGAGATCTGGCCTACAGGGGATCTCTTTCAAATCACAGACAGTGCACAAATATCTCCGAGCTGCATCACGGCAAATCATGGTTGTCTCGACTCACCCGAAAGGGCTTCCCACCGCGCAAGAGGCGATTTCTACATGCTGTGCGCGCTGCAGTATTTCACCCACAGAGTAACCCTTTTCCTCAAGGGCAGATCCTTCGTGCTGGACACTCCGAACGGGCCGGTGCACGGGAGGCTCGTTTTGGGTGTAGTGGGCGATGGCGGGCATGCGAGGCCGGGAGCAGGGAGGAAATCGAATGCACATAGCTGGACAAAAGGTTATGAGGTGATGACTTCTACGCTACCAAATCCCCGGCACCACCATCCTCCCGGCGCTTCGTCGTTCCATCACACCACGAAGCGGATCTCAGTCCATCGTAGTCAATGCTCAAAGGCACCTGCGTTCGACGGACCTGCACTGTGTACATAGTATACATAGCAAACCCGGGCGTCGTTAGTCCAAATGTCTGCCACAGAAATGGTCCCGAAGTTGAGTTTCACGAAGGCAGTGGAGAAACTGACGGCAAATCGTGTGGTTGTCAGGTAGCCAAAGCCTAATTTGCACAACAGCATTGGCCATGCCGAAAGGTCTCCGATTGCCCGTATTGCCGCGAACAACCTGAAGCCTCGCAAGTCAGACCCATGTCCGTTCACGACGCGTAATTGACATGCTGTTGCACAATCAGGCGTGCGCTGGAAATGGAAGATCGCATGAAACGCTTTGACGTGAAGAAGCGCATCCCTTGCGACCGAGAGCCCTCGAAGACTGAGATTCACTTGCGTTCGGTCTCGATGCTTTAACCGAAACTCTCCGCAGGCATTAAGATCAACAGACTTGAATCATCCTACCGAAATCTATCATGCACAGATTCACCCAAAGAATTAACACCGCTGACACATCTTATCTCTTTCATCAACAGATGCAGATGGCGCTGTCATTCCACCAGCCATTCCGATGGAAAAAGTGAGGTGACATTTCCGCGAGCGTCGTCCTGCAGCTTCGCTCCGATGCGGTTTAGCCGCTAGCCGCACACACGTTAGGGCGCCTGTGCTGCTGCACGGGCATCCCAAATGCCGGCAGGAAACATCACCACTGCTGCATCACAATCCCAAACCAGAACGTTCCGGCCAACCACATCGTCTTATGATTTTATGCAGGCAACTGCAATGGGAGAAGTCCATCTCTCAATCACGACTGGCTACCGTGATTTTGTTGCAAGTCCCCAGACGCTTCCCTCCTGCAACATCCGGAACTCGCACCCTTATGCCGCGAGACGACCCCATGCAAAGTAATTGCAGGATGAGTCCTTGGTTCGTACGGTTATATGGTTCGACGGCTCGATAAGAGTGACTCTGAATGAGTCTCTCGCCCACGTGCAATACATGAATCCCCACCAACGACCATTCAGGGCTTCGGCATGGCAAGCGGCATACTGCAACATCTGCTGAGACGGGGATGTATGCACTTTGGCTTGCGTACGGCCGTGACGGCCACCGACGCATTATATCGCCTGTCTATTATGTGTCACACCGACGCTAGAGTGGCCTTTGCCTGAGGGATCATCGCCATCTATGACAAAGAGATGCAATGTTCACACAGATTAGGTTTTCGCACAAGACAGGAGCTAATCGCAAACCTTCGGCTGGTTCCATGATGCCGATTTCCGATCGACTGCAAACGTTCCGGCTTGGCTGGTAATAGATGACAGTCCATTTGAGGTCATTTTAGCGTGCATTGAAGAGAGTGATCGTTGAGGTCTCGACTGTCCGCACCTTCATCATCGATCCCGTGACATGTTGAATATGCCTGATGCAAGACGAGCCGAACTTCGCGTCCACGACAGCAACGAATCGGGTCGCAGCCCTCCCGTCATGTCGAGGGGTCAACCCGGGGTTGAAGAAGTGCATAGTCATCACCACCATCACTGTCACGTCAAGTTCCGTGTGGGCGAGGACTCCTGAAGGAGCCCTGGAGGGAAATCCTTCACTTTGACTGGCTAACACACACCTAGGCGTGCACGATGAGTCCGTGGGTCAGTAATCCACTTCTGCAGCCATGCTTCGAGCGAGATGCGGCGACATTTGGAATGTTTTGACGATTGCCCTCAACGGTGTATAATGCGCTCCGATGATATTTTGGCGATCGTCTCCGAGGCAGACCGGATGATCAGTCGTTGCAGGGACACCAAAGTGGAGTGAAACTCTGCATTCGCTTCCAAAATGTACTGCACCAATGCTTGCCCGCCTGCCTTGGCCCAGCATCAGAATCTCCATCGACGTACCATTCCAGTCACATTCGATCTCACCGAGGGAACGACCCGGCAGGATGTTGATACGAACATCCCGAGAACGCCAAATGCGCTATTGAAGCAACGATATGCTGGAATAACCCGCAACTGGGACGCTTAAACTGGACGTCGTTGGAGCCATAAGCAACTTGCATGTGCACACCTTCATATTATTTTAACACAAAGTGCAGGTGGCTATAGCAACCATTCGCATTTGCAAGAGCACCTGTCAACAACAACCCTTCTACTGCAGTGCCCAGGTGGTTAATGAACCCCAGCCATGACGGAATTCTGAGGCCACAACCCTAAGCTAGCGATGGTGAAGGATTTCTGCTGCGAGTGGGTTGCTGCAGCGATTGAATGGCGGGGCAAATCCCATTCCACGTGATTTTTCACATACATTGAAGGTGGGATGTGTTCAGAACCGCGGGCGCCAAGCTGGTTTCTCGAAAGTTCCCGCAATTTCGCGTCCAAAAATTCCGCTGGACAACGAAGCAACCAGCAGTCTAAGCGACGAATGCAGAAGTGTCAGGAATTGAGTGTCGAAACTTGAGCTGATAATATCCGTTACTTCTCAAACCTCCTCTCGCTACAGTTCACCATCTCAGCATCTTTGTGAGAGAGTCCTACTTCGCTCTCTCATCCGCAACATCGCCAGCACAACCCTAGTGCTCCCTCTTCGATCTCTAGCTTCCATAAATCGACGTTCAAGATGAGTGTCGTTGGACTCGATTTCGGCACGCAAAATGCCGTGATCGTAAGTTGATCAATCAGAATTAGACGTGACTTTTTGTGACTGACAATTCTCCCAGGCGGTCGCCCGTAACAAAGGTGTTGATGTCATCGCCAACGAAGTTTCAAACAGAGCCACACCGTAAGTTTCCAAAAGACTCTCGGCATTTCATTTTGAAATCTAATACATGCACAGATCTCTCGTGGGATTCGGTCCAAAGAACAGATACCTTGGTGAAGCTGCCAAGACCCAGGAAGTGTCAAATTTGAAGAACACCGTCGGCTCCCTCACCCGATTGGCAGGCCGCTCTCTTAACGATCCCGATGTCCAGATTGAGCAGGAATACCTGTCAGCGCTGCTGGTTGATGTCAATGGACAGGTCGGCGCTGAGGTTACATACCTTGGCAAGAAAGAGAGGTTTACGGCAACCCAGTTGGCCGCCATGTTCTTGACAAAGGTTAGGGAGACGGCCTCGAAAGAGTTGAAACTGCCCGTGAACGACATGGTTATTGCGGTGCCGGCTTGGTACACAGACGCTCAGCGACGCAGCCTTCTGGACGCCGCCGAGATTTCGGGACTGAAGGTCCTGCGCTTGATCAACGAAACCACTGCGACTGCGCTGGGCTACGGTATCACAAAGGTCGACCTGCCATCTGCTGAGGAGAAGCCGCGCAGAGTGGCATTCGTGGATATCGGACACAGCAACTACACCTGCTCGATTTGCGAGTTCAAGAAGGGTGAGCTGAAGGTGGTGTCGACCGCATATGACCGCCACTTTGGTGGACGAAACTTCGACAAGGCCATCATCGATCATTTCCGCAAGGAGTTCAAGGAGAAGAACAAGATCGGTTAGTACAATTCTTCTTCTCAACATTGTCGCTGCCCAGTCTAACCAAATTTTCCTCTCTAGACATCAATGAGAATCCCAAAGCGCGAGTGCGTGTCGCTGCCGCTGTGGAGAAATTGAAGAAGGTTCTCTCCGCCAATGCCGTTGCCCCGATCAACATCGAATCTCTCATGAATGACGTGGATGTGCGTGGACAATTGAAGCGCGAGGAGATGGAGGAACTTCTCAAGCCCCTCCTGGAGCGATCCATTGTTCCGCTTGAGCAGGCCTTGACTGAGGCAAAGCTCAAGGTTGAGGACATCGATTCGATTGAGTTGGTCGGTGGCTGTACCCGTGTGCCAGCACTCAAGGCTGCCATCCAGAACTTCTTCGGCAAGCCGCTATCCTTCACCATGAACGCTGACGAGGCGATTGCTCGAGGTTGTGCATTCAGCTGCGCTATTCTGTCACCCGTGTTCCGCGTTCGCGATTTCAGCGTCCAGGACATCGTCAGCTACCCGATCGAATTCGCTTGGGAGAAATCTCCTGAGATCCCGGACGAAGACACCAACCTCACAGTCTTCAACAAGGGCAACCCCATGCCATCGACCAAGATTCTCACATTCTACCGGAAGCAAGCATTTGATCTCGAGGCGAGGTACGCTAAGCCAGAAGGCCTTCCGGGCAAGGTCAACCCATGGATCGGTCGCTTCAGCGTGAAGGGTGTCAAGGCCGACAGCAAGGACGACTTCATGGTTTGCAAGCTTAAGGCGCGTGTGAACCTTCACGGTATTCTCAACCTTGACAAGGGTTACTACGTCGAGGATGAGGAGTTCGAGGAGCCTATTCCTGAATCAAAAGACGCGGATGTAAGTTCTCTACGCGCGTATGTTAGACCGTGCTTATGACTAACCATTTCGGTAGGCCATGGATACTGATGACAAGAAGGGCGACGCAAAGGCTGCACCCAAGACACGCAAAGTCAAGCGAGCAGTCACCAAGGGCGACTTGCCCCTCTCTGCGGGCACTGCGTCTCTTGACCAAGCAAGCAAGGACTTGCTTCTCGAGCAAGAAGGTCAAATGATCGCAGAGGACAAGCTGGTCGCCGAGACCGAGGACAAGAAGAACGAACTTGAGTCCGAGATCTACTCGATGCGATCAAGAATTGACGAGCCTTACACAAGCAACGGCTACTCCGATTTTGCTAGCGAGCAAGAGAAGGAGAAGATCCGCGAGAAGTGCTCACAACTGGAGGTAAGTGATGCGGTTCTGGACGACAAAATGATTGGCATGTTTCTAACGATGTTCCGCCACAGGACTGGTTGTACGACGATGGTGACGACGCTAGCAAGGGCCAGTACATTGCCAAATTGGACGAGCTCCGTGCATCAGCAGGCCCGATCATTCAGCGATTCAACGACAAGCGCCAGGAGGAGGACGAAGCCCGGAGGAAGCTCCAGGAAGAGGCTGCGGCTAAACGCAAGGTCGAAGAGGAAGCGCGTCGCAAGGCTGAGGAGGAGAAGCGAAAGGCCGAGGAGGCTAACAAGTCCTCAAAGCCGGACGAGGAGATGAAGGACGCGCCGGCTGATGCTGACGGCGCCGCACCCGCCGAGGTCGAGGAGGCGTAATTGTGTGCCGAAAAGGGTCATTTTGGACTTCCTGCTGCGAGCAACGATGTGATGAAGAAATAGATACGGTGCAACTGCTGCATTTTACGTAAATGAATCGATCAAAAATTCCAAAATTGTAAAGGCTGCAAAAATTATGACCGTTTGAGTGCACTTTCTACAGGAATCAAAGGCGCCGATAGCAATAATATCTGAGAGTGATGATGCAGGTAAGTTTTCCACCTGTGCATGTAAATATGAGAAACAGCTGGGCTATATTCGGGTGACCGAAGAAGTGTTTGAGCCCTGGACGTCAAACAACCGCCCACGACTTTTGTCTTGCGCGACGCGATGTCCACTTAACGCGTCTCCCCAAAACACGCGTAATGCTTCGGACTTGGAATTAATGCCAGAAACACATCTGGCATACTATGGATGAGCCAACTTCTGACGAACTCGCAGAACTATTGTGCTCATCGCCCACGAGATTACATAGTTCTGACACGCTGCCAACCTCATTTTCGGACGACATCGTCGCTCTGCACGAAACTGAGATTGAGACTAGACGCTCCAAGACCGCCGCAGGCATTGTCATTCAGCATAGATCTTGGAAAACCAAAGACGTCTTTCACAGCGATTGTAACATACCAGACGGATCATCCCCTCCTCAAATGGCTCTCATGCCGTCCTCGCCACCAGCAAGTCCTTGCTTTCCGAGGAAAAGGAAAAGAACCGAACTCGATTTGGGCACAAGCACGCTCACTCGAGCCGTCAAAGCCCAGAAGACATATTACGGCATCGACGTCAACAAGCTGCTAGAGGAAGCAAAGGCTGAGGCTGTCATAGAAGCGGCCGCTGTAGCCAGTATTCCACTACCATCGCCCCCTGCAGAACCAGTCTCGAATCATTCAAAACCATCCCTTCTTTGGACCGAAAAGTATCGCGCCAGGAAATTTACGGATTTGATTGGCGATGAGCGCACTCATCGTTCTGTGATGCACTGGCTTAAATGCTGGGACCAGATTGTTTTCCCTGGCTCTGCACGATCCAGGCCCAAATTTAGATTGAATTCCAATGACGATGCCAACGAGGAAAAACCCCATCGCAAAATTCTCATGTTGACAGGGCCCCCTGGACTCGGCAAAACTACTCTGGCACATGTTTGTGCCAAACAGGCTGGTTATGAAGTCCAAGAAATCAACGCAAGCGATGAGCGAAGTAGCTCTGTCGTGAAAGGACGGATTCGAGATATGGTCGGCACGGAAAACGTCAAAGGCGTTGATGTTAAAACTGCCAATGGAAAGACCAGAAAGGCCGGGAAGCCTGTCTGCGTAATCGTAGATGAAGTCGACGGCGTCGTCAGCGGCAGTGCCGGTGCTGGTGGTGAAGGTGGCTTCATCAAAGCCCTGATCGATCTACTTCTGCTTGATCAGAAGAATTCTACAGTGCTGGGCACTCTGCAACAAGCCCCCACAAGGAAAAAGAAGGGCGATCGGTTCAGGCTTTTACGACCCCTGATACTGGTCTGCAACGACGTCTACCACCCATCGCTGCGACCTCTACGACAAAGTTCACTGGCTGAAGTCATCCATGTTCGAAAACCGGCTGTCACCAGTCTGATATCTCGGCTACAGACAATCTTCGTCAAGGAAAACGTGCCGTGCGAAACTGATGGTGTCAGAAGATTATGTGAAGCGACCTGGGGTGTGAGCAATAAGAAAGAAGACAGACATGGCAATGGTGCTGGTGAAGGCGACATGCGAGGAATCATGGTGGTTGGAGAATGGGTTGCGCGTAAGCTGCGAGCAACTAACGACAGCAGCGTCTGCTTGACACGGAAGTGGGTTGAGGACAATGTGCTACGAGATCTTGCACATGGCGGTGGTGCTGCAAGAGGTCTTGGTAGAGGAGGTCCAAAGGATATCGCAGATCGTGTCTTCCAGGAAGGCGCTGGCTTTCCAAAAACTGTCAACCTGTCCACTCCCGATCATCAGACAGGAAACAAAGGTGTCAAAGGTGTCGCTGAAGGCCTGAGACGGACAGCGACGCAACGTCTGCGCGAGCTCATTGACACTCTTGGTGACACTGATCGCATCGCCATGGACTGCTTCACATCATATCCAGATCGACCGTTCCAAGACGACACCTACCTTTCAAAACCTGACGCAGCTTATGAATGGCTGAACTTTCACGACCGGCTCTCCAGCGCTGTCTTCAGCAGCAATGAATGGGAGCTCGCTCCTTATCTGAGCTCACCGATTCTAGCATTCCACCACCTTTTCGCTTCGCCTACCAGAGCACAGTTCCAGGCGGCTGCTGCAGGTCCCACGTACGAAGTTGAGACCGAAGGCGAGGCCCCGCATCCATTTACAGGACCAAATGCTTCATGGGCAGCGCACGAAGCACATAAGGTTAACGCGGAGCACCTCAAGTCGCTCCAGACTTCCTTGTCATTACCCCTTACAAGGATGTTCAGCTCTCCAGCCGACATCGTCGTGGACTTACAGCCGTATCTGCTGCGCATGCTGTCTCCTGACGTCAACCCCGTCATCATCGCCGGCAGCGGAAAGGAAAAAGGTGCTAGTATCGCCTCCGTACGCAAAGCCTCCGAGCAGACGCTGTTGAAACGATCGCTCAATGCCATGGGCGCGAGTGGTGTTCGCTTCGACCGCATGAGAGTATCGCAAGAGAACGCAAGCGGTGGCCCTGCATGGGGCTCGCAACAGTTCATCTACCGCATGGAGCCGCCCGTGGATCTACTCTGCACCTTTGAAACCGGCGGCAAAGCCCTCGCGGCTGCTGTCGGCGACACTGCGAACAAGACGACGCGATACGCAGTCCGTCAAGTCCTCGAACAGGAGTGGCGCAAGGAGGAGCTCCGACTTGCAGAGGAGACAAGGGCAGCGCGGATGGGCGGATCGGCACCGGCAACTACGAAACGCTCGGGAATCGGTGCAGACCGCGAGGGCGATGACCCTGACGCTCTTGAACCAGCCAAGAAGCGCATTGCAAGGGACTTCTTCGGCCGACCCATCGTGCAGGCCGCGCCGCCATCGGCTGGCAGTGAGTCAGATGAGACAAAGCAGAAAAGTCGACAGCAGGAGAAGAGCAGGCAGGGCTCTGCGGTCCGCATTGCTTACAACGAGGGCTATTCCAATGCTGTTCGGAAGCCCCTGACAATGGCGGAGTTTTTCAGGGATCTTTAGAGTCATCGAAGGCTATGAGAAATATGACACAGTGGAACGCAAGAAGCATCACTCGAACTCGCGAATGCAGTGGCTTTTTCATGAAAATGATTATTTTTGGTTGCATGGTCTATGAGATACACATCAGCGATGGGTAGTGTTCATCAGCTGGCAGTTTATAAGCTTTTCCGCTCCGTAATCGTAATGTTGCAGACCCCAATGGGCACAATCAATTCGTGCCTCACAGCACGCATTCCAATATTTATTGAGGCCCTGAACCCAGATGTGCCACGCCCAGATACGCGATTCGAAATATGCAAACAGTATTGAAGGGCCCTCTGCTTCCTCTGGAGCGAAACCCCGTGATTTCGTGTAGGCACTGCCTGATTGAGAGTCATAACAATGAGCTTATTTGACCTAAAAAGGGACACGAGAGGTAGATTGTTTGAAGAATCTGCTTCACTCTGCTGCCGGTACTTTCGCGTCCGCGCTCTCGTCAGCGACGTCTTCAGACTTGGGCTGGGCGTCGTCGGCAGCTGCGGTGGTGGTAGATTCCTCTGGCTTGATGGCAGCTGCATCCGTCTCCGCTGCAGTCTCGCGATCAGCCGCAACCTCGTCTTCGCGAGGACGCTTGGCCTCCGGCTCGTTGTCCTGTTGGTCGTCTTCGCGAGGCCGCTTCTGGTTGTCGTTACCATTGCCGCGTCGCTTGTCCTTGTTGCGCGCGCCATTCTCTGCCTCGCGCTGCGCACGTCGCTCTTCACGCAATTTGTCCTGAGCCGCGACATACTTCGCCTTCGCCTTCGCGACACGCTCCTGAATGTCCTTCTTGGCAGCATCTGTCTCCTCTGACTGGGCACCGTTCCTCTTGGCATCATTGACGAGTGGCGCCTGAGGCTCCATGTACTCCTGCTCAAGAATCTTGCGTCCCTCTGCAATGGCATCCTCTCGCTTGCCTTCTTCAAGATCCGCGACATCATAATCGGACATGATGATGTCCACCTCGCGCTTGATGTAGTCTTTTTTGAATAGCACTTCGAGGTCCCTACCCTCGAAGTGGTGCTTCTTGGCCCGGAATTGCTCGGCAGAATCTACATCGGGGAACTCTGCATAAACAGAGCCCTTGAATAATTTGTTCGCATCGCCGAGACGACGAAGGCGGACTTCAACAATGCCATATGGCTTGAAGAATTCCTGTACCTTGCGCTGCGAGTCTCTGTAGTCCTGATCGATGCGGAACCCCTTGACGTACAGTGTGACGGGCAACGCGCGCTCTACTAACAGCTTCTTGTTCTCCTCGAAGTCGTTCGATAGCGTGACAAGCGGGGTCTTGCGCGTGATTTGGTTCGAATCTGAGATGTCTAACACGTCACTCTCCTTCAGTGCGTTGATGACGGCCTCGATCGGGCGGAAGCGGCGCATAAGCGAAAAGGAAGCAATCGTGTCCACGGGGATGGGTTTGTTCTCCGGTCCTCCAGACTGTTCAAATAGGAATTTGTCTTTGCTCAGGTTTGAGTCAGAGAAGTAGAACTCGACCTGGTTGCGGATTTCGTCCGGGTCGTCGCTGGGAACATCGTGTCGGGTCTTGCGGTCGTCACGTTTCGAGTCGAAGTTGCGATTGCCACCTCGTGAGCCTCCACGGCTGCCTCGACCTCCACGGTTGTTGCCTCGCCCTCCACCGCGTCCACCGCCGCGTCCACCACCACGATGTCCACCGCTTCGACCGTCGCGGCGATCGCGATCGTTGCGTCCGTGTTCTCTGTTGTCTCGATCTTGCTTGGCGCCCGTCGCCGCAGGCTTTGCTTCAGTGTCGGCCATGATTTTCAGTCGCGAAGTTAATGCAAACCGGCGAACAATATATAAATTTGGGTGAAAGCCTCGTCAATAGCAAATATCGAATTTGCGCGCCAATCATCGGCAACTTTTCGGAGCTCAAAAATGCAGAGCTTTCTTCCTGGCGCCAATGGAAATCCGGCGGCGGGGCTTAATAAGTGCACTTGCACGCGAACCGTGACGCATAGCGGCACTGAGTCAGTCGACGGGAGCATCCGAAGACCTCCGCGGCGAATTTTGACCTCGATGCGACGAATGGGTTGACAAGGGCACGAGACTTGACGAGTATTGAGAGTTCTCGCCAACATCATAGCGAATCTCCACATCTCGTTCCAATGCCGCGCACAAAGCGCCTTCATCAATTGAAGCGGCCGGTGAGTCTTTTGAACAGAATGACTATCGTCAAATCGTCCACATTGCTGATTCTGTATCGCAGAATATCCGCCAAGATTGGTCGAAATGGAACCTTTATAACCTTTCACGCGTGGGAAATCCTCAGATTCGTGACAGGACATTCTTTCAGCAAAAATGGACCGCCAAGAGTATGCTGCGCGCGTACCACAACCCCGATGTGCGAGAAGGGACTTGGACCAAAATGTTCGATCGACGTTTGCCCGCGGTAGTACCCATGGATCATCGATATTTAGCAAGATATGACGGCAGCGAGTTAGCAGAAGGTCGTGGTATGGGTGTCGAAAAGCTTGCGGAAAATGCAGGATACGAGCGAAAGAGAGCCGCAGAGCGGACTCCTTACATGCACATGACATTTCACCCTCTAGAGCGGCGATTAGACACGGCAATATTTCGCGCACTCTTCGCCAGCTCAACCCGCCAAGCGCGGCAATTCGTAACACACGGATGGGTCAAAGTCAACGGGAAAAAGATGAAGTACCCAAGTTATCAGCTAAATCCTGGCGATATGTTCTCCGTGGATCCCGAACGGGTCATGTTTGCCACAGGAGCTCGGAAGGACCCGGTCGAAAAGGAGGAAAAGGACGAAGAGACTGATAACGCCGAGGCTGAGAAGGCTGTAGACGAATCAGGTGCTGCAGCCGAGGGCGAAACGACAGCCGAGGGCGAAACGAGCGAGGGCACTTCAGTCAAAAGCGAGATCGTCGAGCCGGTGCAGTCCGAGCCAGTGGAGCCATCAGCAGAGACGAAGGGCGAAGCGAGGAAGGAACTCAGAGCACTTATGGAAAGGACGAGATCCATTCTGGAGGATGCGAGAGACCAGCTCTCCGGGAAGCGTCAGCGTGAGCTGCGTGACTTGAGCAAATCCGTGAAGAAGCTGCTCTCGCAATATCGAGGTGTTCCGGAATCGCAGCTGGACGAAACTATCGAAGGGATGCAAGCAAATCTGGCAGAGATTCTCGGCAAAGTCCCTGCTGGCGCCTTGATAACGCCGACATCCGCCGCAACCACTGCTGGATCCAACGCTCCGTCAAATCCTCAGGCTAAGGCTGACAAGGCCGACAATTACAAGATTCAGAAAGATGCGAAATTGTTGGCTGCTGCGTTAGAGCGAGTTCGCGAGAACCCGTATGACCCTTCGAAACCCTATGCCACCCCTTGGAAGCCGAGGGACTACATGAGTGCCTTCGCATTTATTCCGAGATATCTGGAGGTCAACCAGAACATCTGTTCGGCCGTCTACGTGCGACATCCTGTTGCTCGACCAGGACTTGCAGAGGTGCCAACGCCATATTCAGCAGAGACGATGGCATTGGGATTTAACTGGTATCTTCGCCGGAGGTGATTTTCAACGTGGTTTTGTAACAACACTTTTATTTCCGGCGTGCTGGCATTCATTGCATTCCTGTACCATTTAGATCTTCTTTACGAGTGCCAGCTGGGCCCAATCGAAAGTCCAGAAGCATTGTGCCTAAAATTATTGTGCTCTAGACGTGCTGTGTAGCTGCACTAAGCAGTTGTAAGGGAAAATATTGATAACCGCCTATTCAGATGTAAGCATGGAAATTCTCGAGACATGTGTCTCTTGTTGCAGCATTTAAAATCAGCAGTATATTTGGATGCTGTGTCTGCAACAATAATAATGTTTCCTGCGATCCTAGTGCTCCATTGAAACGTTCTGGAAATATCCATTTGAAGGACCGCGGCTGTAACTTATTACGCCAAGACCCTTGTTTCGAAGAGGCAACGTCGTCACTGGCTGGGTCCATTGACCAGTAAATCAATCGCATCGAAATTTCGGGTCGCAACCTTTGACTTTCCCACTGACCCGACAAGCGACATCCTACACACAGTTCGCGATGGCGGAAATAGAACAGCAAGCAGGCCCCGAGCCTCAAGGCATTCCCATCCAATTTGCGCCCGGTCAACAACCCACACCCGAACAGATCCAACAGATACAACAGCAAATCGCCGCCGAGGCCGAAAAGGCCGGGCTGACCGTCCCAGAATATGTCGAACGGATGAAAGCGCAACTGATCGCGCAAGCGCAGCAGCGACAACAGCAACAATTACAACAGCAGCAACAACAGGCCCAGCACGCCGCCAGCGGCGCCCAACCAGGCCAGCAGGAGATCATCCAACAAGGCCAACCACCAACTCCCGAATCCCTGGCGCTGGCGGCGTTCCTGCGCAGCCAGGACCTCAAGCCGCGCACATGCATCCTGCAGGAGAAGCGGCACCAGATGTTCAAGGTGAAGCGTGCGATCCGGGCGTTGCACTCGGATGCGTACAAAAAGGCGCAGGCCAAGAACCCGTTGCTTCCCGAGGTGAACGACCGGGTGACGGCGGAGAACTGCTTCAAATTGCTCCCGCGGTCGTTCCTGGCGCTGCGCGTCAGCAAGATCGACGAGGCCGAGGGCCACGAGGGCCACGATCACGGAAAGAAGAAGCACGTCAAGGGCCTGTGGACGGTCAAAATTGAGCCGCAGCAGGAGGCCGCGGATGAGTTCTACTACGCCTGGTTCTACGAAGGTCCGCAGTGGAAGAACCGGTTAGCTGCGGTCGGCGCACTGGTCGGAATTCTAGCGGTTGTGTTCTTCCCGGTGTGGCCATACCATCTGCGTTTGGGCGTGTGGTATGTCAGCATGGGCATGTTGGGTCTGCTGGGTCTGTTCTTCGCCATGGCCATCTTCCGATTGATACTCTTCGTCATTACCATGTTCGTGACGCCACCGGGCCTGTGGCTCTACCCGAATTTGTTCGAGGATGTTGGATTTTTCGATTCGTTCAAGCCGCTCTGGGCCTGGCACGAGGACGAGCTGGCCATCAAGAAGCGGAAGAAGGAGGAGCGTCAGAGGAAGAAGGCGCGTCGGGAGGCCAAGGGAAATGAAAAGGCCGAGCGCAAGGGCGGAGCAGCACAACAGCCAGGAACTGTGGAGGAGATCGAGGAGGAAGCGGAAGAGGTCGGAGAAGAAGTTGAGGCGGGCGAAGAGGCGCATACTTCGGCGACAGACACGGGAGATGCTGGGGCTGTGCAGCATCGGAATTTGAAGGCCACCGTGGAGGAGGAAGATTGATGATGATGATAATTGTTGAGAAGGGAGGAATTTGAGGTTGAAGATTGAAAGCGTAGGCGTTTTTGGCTAGAGCGATCGCTCTATTTCCTCTTCGCGACACGCAAATGAAATCGTTACATGTTCACTATTACCAAAAAGTTGCCGTGACATCACCGAGGTTGTGCGGAAGGCTCCGGGTTTCTCTTGAGGTTTGACTACCAAGGTAACTTGCGCAAATTCGTTGGAGACCGCTCAATTTCTGGTGCAATGTGAATCGGGTTCGCCATTTCGCCAATGCGAGTGCGTATCCAGGTCATGGGAGTTCTCAATCGTCTAGCAGACTACATACGACCCACACCGTCAAAGCAGATACACCGACGAGATACTCGTGAAGAGGAAATACCTTCATAAATTTTCAGATCATCATTCATAAAGCATTTTTGGTATGGAAATCGCGACAAAGATTCGCACAATTGTAGATTGTAGCGGACGACATAGCCGCCGTCGTTCCCACACCAGATATCTGCCACAGCGATCAAACCCACCTCATACCCACTCTACGCCTTGTGGACCTGCTCGTCGTCGCTCGATCCAGTTCGACCGTGATGCGCGACCTTCTCGACGTCGTCGGTGGTGCCACCTTTGGTCGCCTCAGCGAGGTCACGGTCGTTATGCGCGGCCATTGAGCGACCCTTGTACTCGGGACCGATGAAGGTGAGGATGATGACATAGACGTAGACGCAGGCCATGAAGATGCAGATCTAAAAGATAACGAACAGTCAGCACAAGTTGAGGCAGATTAAAACTACAAGGAGGCGGGTATTTCTTTCAGGACTTACCACTTTTCCATAGTCATAGCGCTTGGTGGTGCCGCGAGGTGGCAGAGGGAAACGCTCGCCGATGGTGGACTCGATGGTGGAGCTCGCAGATGAAACCAGGTTACCGAGCTGATAGCTGGTACCGACCACGAAGGTGCGGAAACTGCCCGGGCTGAGCTCCATAAGGTGGATGGGAATGACTCCCCAGGCGCCTTGCACGCAGAATTGCTGGAAGAACGCTGCAGCGATGACACTGTTGTCGCCGATGAAGGAGTATGGGTAGAGCAGGGCACCACCGATAATGCAGATGACGATGATGCTGAACCGCCTGCCGAACATCTGGGAGAGATAACCGATGGTTGTACCGCCAGTCATAGCACCCAAGTTGGCAACAATCTGAGTGACAGTAACCTGAGTGGCGCTGAATCCGTACTGGTTCTTCAGGAGGGTCGGGTAAAGATCTTGGGAACCATGGGACATGAAATTGAAGCCGGCAGCGAGAAGGACCATGTAGATAAGAATGAGCCAGTGGCGCTTGAGAGCTACCTTGCCCTCTTGGATGAAAGTCTTGCCAACGTTGTCGCCGGCCTTGCGCACACGCTGACGCTCGATGAAGGCATCAGTCTCACCGAGGAAGAATCGGAAGATGATGAGCAGGACCGGGACGGCGCCTCCAAACCAGAACAACGGTCGCCAGCCGTGGGGAGTGGTGTCGACGAGCGCACGCGAGAAGGCCGCTGCTAGCAGATAGCCGAAGGCATAACCTTGTTGAAGCATACCGGAGATGATACCGCGAGCACGCTCCGGGCAATCCTCCAGTGCCGTGGCCGCCACGTTACCGTACAGGCCTCCCATAGCTACGCCGAACAGCGCACGAACCGCCTGAACGCAAATTAATACCCTTGCGAAATGCTAGATTCACGTTTGAACTTACTAGGAATTGTTCGTAGGTCGTGCAAAAGCCGGTGCCGAGCTCGAGCACAATGAACAGAAGGTTGTTTACGATGAATGGCCATTTTCGTCCATATCGGTCACCAGCGATACCGAAGATGATGGCACCAACTGAGCGGAACATCAGCACCAGAGTGATACCCCAGGTGATGTCGGTGGTAGAGACGGTCCTCTCGGGCGTGCTGAAATCTGTAGCCAGCTCGGAGACAGTCAAAGAGACAGTGAAAAAGTCGAATGCATCCTAATGGCTAATGTAAGCATAATGATTTGACAATCATGGATCCATGGAGAGAGACCAACCCAAGTCCATCCGAGGAAGGCGATCAAAAAGAATAGCCACTGTTTCCGGTTTAGAGAAGCCAACAGTGTGACGGGGTTCTCTACGCGGTCCATGGGCGGCTTGAGTGATGAGAATCGTGTCGCGATATATTGACCCGCGCTCATCTTCTCGGGCGTCTCACCCGCGGCTGGGAGAGAGTCGTCATCGCGACGTTCGACCCAATTGTCGACGGAAGTGTCGTGCTTCTCGTCACTCATTTTGCTATTCATCTTCGAGTCAGCGGGAGAACGACCACGAGGAGTTGTGGTCGAAGGACGAAACGAGTGCGATCGGCGCCTCTGAGGTGCAGGATAGGAGAATATGTGAAAGCAGGTAACTTCTATGAAGACGACGACGGAGGATCTGTTGATCTCTTGCAAAGTCGAGACTGGTTCTCGAACAAACTACGTTGGCAGCACGCCATTTTGTCTCATTGACGATGTCGATAGGCTGCCCACGTGCTACACGGCGAGCTCTCGTGTGATTGCAATGAGCGTGGGTGCATAGTGTGTATGGATCAAGAGTGTCGTGGTGCTGCAAGTAGTGTTGAGGATCGATCAACTCACATTTAGCGCGGAGTGTCTCGCGTAAATGGGAAATTAAGCCCACGACGAGCAGCGTGCGATGGTTATTTTGCACACGTCAACGAGTCTCACGAGAAGATCCTCTTGTGTCTCGCGGAAGATGTCGCGGATGTTTGATCGTTCGCTCCTCACTCGCTCACGCAATGGGCGAGAAGAGTTCAGGGACGACCGCTGCGATATTCTCAACGGTCGGTCGGGAAGGTTGAAAGGCGACAAGATAGAGGACTCGGGCGAGAGACAGTGCTACCCCGATCAGGTCGCTTGCGAGGCAAGCCAACTATATAGCAAAGCATTGACAAGCAACGCCGCAAGGCTTGGTGGGCATCACAAGGCCATCGACGACGCACTGGGGGACGCCTTTGTCTGGTGTGGTGGCGGCGCTACCGAGGGATCTAAACTGGAAGGATAATCTGTTTAATCCTAACTCCAGGTATGTCCCTAGATACTGTTCACACCACACACACACACTCACACAACATACGGATATATCCACGACACCTCTCTCCGCCACCATGTCACCACCAGTACATACACTTTTTACCCTCATTCATCACATGCTTGCACTCAGAGCTATCGCCTGCAGTTCAACGCACCACATACACAAAGTCTGCCTTGCTGCATCGGTGCGCGCTGCGGGATCATCCCGTCTAGATGTAGACGAGAGCACGCCGGACGTACAGTCCAGGCGACTGGCTCCGACCTTCCGCAACTCCGGCAGGGCATGTCAAGCATCAACAGGCGTAATGCCCGATATTCCGTGCCATGCTAATGGATGACCCCTTGCACATATGAAAGCACATTACGCGATGTGCGATTGTTGAGACGCAGCAGGGTCGGATTCCTCACCCCACACGGCTGTACGACGAATGGCGAGCGATTTGAGTTTCATCAGCATTACGAAGGACAGGGCAAAAGATAACAAACTTTACCACACCCACTTGGGCTTATTCCAGTGAAATCCCAAAAATATGCAGGCGAACATCGTGGCTTCCTCGCTAGTAAAGTGTAGGCTAAACTACGCAAATCTTAGCCCAAAAGTCAAAAACTGTCGTTCCGAGTGTGCCGTTTGGCGAACCAATGATAGAGTGACAGTCTTCGCTGGAAACTGACACTGCTGATACTGCCAGTATTTGCAGTTCTCAGAGAATGATTGATTCCGCATCCATGTATGCCTTGAAGCAATATCACATCCTGTGCAGCGTCCGATGTCAACAATCGCGTGCTCCTCTCTATGATCCATGGATTGCTGCATTCACCGTCTGGTGAAATCAAAGACGGGGCCTCCCGGATTTCTCCACAGCGACTTGCCCGGGATAGGAAAATCCATGGCTACCCAGGGCGAAAAAAGCTTCGCAACCTTCCGTCATCTACTGGATCATTTTAGCGATCTCTGCCAGTCGCAGGTGAAAAACTAACGATGGATCGGTGCGTGCGGTCCGGCGCGAACATCTTTCCATCATAATTGTGACGATATCGGTCGCGGATTCCCGGTGGTGCGAATTTCTCTATGGGAAAATGAAAATTCCCTTCCGCCGTTGAGCCAAATGGCGGGACTCGTCCGGAAAGGCTCAATCACGTCTCGTCTCACACTCAACATCACTGCTGCCCTCCCCACACATCAACTCGTCGCCGCGCGCCGAAGGATCGAAAGCTTCAAGGTTCCCCTCACGAAAATCATGTGGGAGGAGGCTGGGCGTTTCTCCACGATTCCTCTCCCCCGTCCCAACAGGCATCTCTTTCTCGCCTCTTTCGTCCTGTAATTATCGAGCATCAAAGATAATGATACAGTTACAATTGGGTGCTTCGGGAAGGCGTGTAGGGCTTGCTGCGCGGATCAGTTGCGGATCATGCCCCATCTCGGCAGTGATGAGCGTCTACCCTTCGCTTGGGTGAATTTCGAAACTCAACTCTCCCATCTCGTGACTGACGCATACCCCGTATTGTTGCCACTCACTCCGATAGAGATGAAGCGGAGATTTCAGTGTCTAACGCAAATCAACATGTATCTTCAATGCGTGTGCTTGTCCCCATGACCAACCACATGGACGCACGGCTCAGACGTTCGGACCGCCTCGCGATCTCGGCCCTTTGCCGCGTGTGGCTTCACCCTCCGGAGGCATAATCTGGACGGCGAAAGATCGGGCAGTGACAACACCACGCGATATTAACCGTGTTTTCCATCGTCAGGGCCATCTTTGACTAGGTATCGTGAACGTTGTCAATGTGGCTTTCAATGGACTATCGGGGCGGCCGATTTGCTCTAGAAAAAAAGAGGAGACCTGGCGGCTAAAGTTCTCCGCCCGTCCGTTGTCAAGGAGTTTGTCAATGGAATTTCCGAATCCTGGTTCAATACGATGTCATGCTCCGATCATGTCGGCTAATGAAGGCATGACTTTGATATCATGGAATTCGTTGATGTGCGAAGTGGTCGCTCATCGAGCGTTACGATCTCACTGCACCTTGCCTGCTGGTGGTACGACTCATCACGTCCCGTCGCTTGCCTTATGAATATCGTTCCATTCACCACAACGAGGACATCTCCAGTTCTGAGGTACTTGAATTTCGGGCGTGATGTCAAGCGAGACATTCGGCTTGCCGTCAGATCCCGTCCAAGGCGATTAGCAACATTTTTGGAATTCATTTCCCTGGATGATATGTGGCAGCATCGTTACAGGGGGAGGAGCTACCACATGTTGCACGTGTGGCCCATAAGCCAGACGCATAGCTGCAAACCACTATCGGATTGATAGCACGACGCTACCTTCACCACCACTACTATAGTCACATTTCCTATGCAAGAGCTAGAATCGCACCAAACAACCTCTCCGATCCCGCCAGCGCCGCGCTCTCTCTGACCACGAACAAAAATTCAGCAACGCAACCATTGCGCGTCCCACGCAGGCAGACTGCCCGGGGCAATGTTACCCGATCGTCCCGGCCACGCGTTCCCAATCATTTCCCCAGACCAGCTTATTTCTTCCCCGTATCCTCCTTCAAACTAACGATGCGGTTCAGAATGACCTTGTCATCGCTCGAGTCCAGATCCTCGCTGAAGAACGCCGTTCGGAGACCCTGAAAGCGCACACTGCTCTTGTCCTGCATACCTGTCGCCTCGCCCTCCTCCTTCGGCCAAGGTGCCCGATCGCGGATCTCGCGGAAACCACATTCCACCATGGCATTGGGGAAGATGACTTCCGACTCTGGGTTTACGTTGTCATAGTATCCTCCGTTCTTCCAATCCAACTCGTTGGGTTTGCTCGACTTGAATAAGGGATTGAAGATGCGGCATTCGGCGGGAATCGGGGATTTATGTGCTGCAGATTCTCCGACCCAGTGGATACGAGCTTTGCCAGCCGGTACCTCTGCGCCGTATTCTGCCCGGATCTCGCTGACCTTACCCGTGGCAGAGTCTTTAGAGAATGATGTGCAGCGGATTGGGTGCTCGGCATTGAGCAGGCCGACACTCTTGCCAGGCGCCAGTCGGAAAAAGTCCGGGTCATCTTCCTCGCGGAAGTCGTCGCGGTCGATGTATATGATCTTGGAAAATGGGACCTTGTGCGTGCCTTTGGCGGGATCCTTCGGGTCGAAGGGTACTTCTCGCTCTTCAATGTAATCGTCCGGAAGGTTGTCAAACACAACCTTGATCGGATCCAATACAAGCATCAGTCGTGGTACGGTCCTCTCGAGGTAGGTTCGGATTGTCGAGTCCAGATTGTGCG
This sequence comes from Dissoconium aciculare CBS 342.82, assembly GCF_010015565.1. Lineage (NCBI taxonomy): Eukaryota > Fungi > Ascomycota > Dothideomycetes > Mycosphaerellales > Dissoconiaceae > Dissoconium > Dissoconium aciculare. The sequence continues at coordinate 1,076,388 of NW_022984955.1, read as the reverse complement.
TCATCGTGTTGGCATTGGCTTTGGTGACACCGAGGTCCAAGACGAATTTTTTGAGTGCACCCGGTGGGACACCTCGTCGTCGCAGAGCTACTAACGTGAAGAGTCGAGGGTCGTTCCAGTTGCGTACCACCGGTGGAATCCTCCGTCCCTCTGCTGTTCCGGCTGTGGCGGTCGCCGTTGCGGCATCGTCAAACTCCTCGTCTCCCTCCTCCTCGAGTTTGATCTCATCTATGCCCTCCGTGACCTGGTCGATAGGCTGGGCTTGTGTAGTAGTACCAACTGTGGTACCATTTACAAGCATCTCAATCCGTCTCTTCGAGAGAATTGTGCCTTCAACGTTCAACCTTCCATACTCTCTTTGCATTGGACCCTTCTCGTCAGAACTGACTATCTTGTGGTCCAACGCTTCCAACAGCCAATTGTAAGCCGGCCGGAGAGTTTCGAACTCAACCGTACACATGCTGTGCGAAATATTTTCCAGTGAGTCGCAAATGCAGTGGGTGAATTCATAAGTCGGGTATATACGCCATTTCAGACCTGTCCGGTGGTGGTAGTTCTTCTCTTTGACTCGATATGCTGCAACGTCCCACATGGCAGGGTTCTCAGCCAACGACTTCATCCTCAACTTTTCTTTCTTCGTCTCCGCCGAATCGTCGTCCTTAATTTCATACTCTTCAGGTTTCGTTCCCAGATATTGCTTCATCCGCAAATGTGCTTCGCCAGCTTTGTATCCTCCATCCCTCATCTTTCGAAATTCTGCGAGGTTGGTGTCCACATCAGCCGACCAGTGTTCGCAGACACTTCGTGGACCATGCTCTGGACCACCTCGGTTTGCTTTGACGGTCGCAGCTGAGCAGCGGCAGACATAGCCTTTCCCACGTTCGATCAATTGTTCGGCCAGCTCATACAATTTGTCAAACTCGTCCGAGCTATAGGTGATCCTCGCCGGCTCAAACCCGAGCCACGCTACCATATCCTTGATGCTTGTGAAGAACTGCTCCTCTTCTTTGGCAGGGTTCGTATCGTCGAAGCGCAGATTACACTGGCCCTGATATGATTTGGCGAAACCGAAGTTGACAGTGATTGCTTTTGCGTGACCGATGTGGAGATATCCATTGGGCTCGGGTGGAAATCGAGTGATGACGTTTTTGACGGGCTTCTCATTGTAGACTCCCTTCAGCCATCCTTGTTTGAATGGATCGACTGGCTCATTCGATCGCGAAGGTTGACCTGTCGGAGCGGCAGCCTTGGACGCCTCCTTCTTAGCTTTTGCTGCTGCCTTCTTGGCCTCTTTCTCAGCAGCGCGCTTTGAGATCTTAGGTTCTTCCTGAGGTTCTGCCATGTTGGCTATGTGGTTGCAAGGATGATGCAGGCCTCCAATCCCGTTGATGCAAAGAGTCGCAATGTCAGAGACAAGTTTTCAATGACTCATTCACGAGTCGCGATGTATCATGTGTACATATACAACCTGTCTTCGGGTTTCACTGGTCGCTTGAGACACAGATGTCGTACAGTGATAAATTTATTGTTACCTACCTAGTAGGTATGCATGAATGACTCGATCGGCCGATAAAGAGATAAGGATTGGGTGCCCACCTGCGACGCCTGAATTTGATGGTTGCCCCGCCATGCAGGCCACCACTTTGTTCATAGATCACCGCAATTGGAAACGACGCGTCGTCTCGTGGGTGTAAGTGAACATCATTTGCTCGTTTTTACTACTCTGGCTGACATACAGGTGAGCTCCGGAATCAGTCCGGTGTCAAACATGTTGCAACGAATGTTTTCACGTGGCAACAAATTGGCTCTCATTAGTCTGCAAGACATTCCCACCCTCACCCAACTATACTCCACCTCACAAATCCAGGGCTCCGAACAACAAGAAATCACCGCGTCTTCCGCGTTCAACGACCAGATCGCATTAATCCGCGCCGACATTACGAAACTCGAGGTCGATGCTATCGTCAACGCCGCGAACGAGTCCCTCCTGGGCGGCGGAGGAGTAGACGGTGCTATCCATTACGCAGCTGGACCTGGCCTTCTTCGAGAATGCGAAACACTGAGAGGGTGTAACACCGGGAGCGCGAAAATCACCGGTGCCTACGATCTTCCTTGCAAGAAAGTCATTCACGCTGTCGGCCCTATCTACAATAAGACCAAAGCAGAAGGCCGGCATACTTCTCTCTTGCAGAGCTGTTACACCACAAGCTTGACGTTGGCAATTGAAAATGGTTGCAAAAGCATTGCCTTTAGTGCTTTGAGCACTGGCATCTACGGCTACCCTAGTGAAGAAGCGGCAGAAGCGGTTGCTCAGGCTGTCCATCGATGGTTGAGCGAGGACGATGTGCGAGCGAAGAAGCTCGAACGTATTGTATTCTGCTCCTTCCTCGAAAAGGATGAGAAGGCATACGAGCATTCAATTCCGTAAGTGGGCGCATGAAATCATACGCAGGTTCGAGCTGACCACGTTGGAAACAGTCGATTCTTCCCTCCTGCGCCATGAAGAATTTTGGCATTGAGCGGTGGAAGGCACAGATCATTGCGCTAACATCAACATACTTTACAACAAGTTGATCACGATTCACGAATCGAGATTTCCGACCTTGGATGAAACAGCACATAAGACACAAAGCGAATGAGTACAAGTGCGAGCATAGGATGACATGAATAGCATTAACTATCGTTTCCGATCCCTGGGTAGATTTTCGGGAGCATCTTTGTCCTCGTACGAAGGTGGAGCATCGTTGGCATTCGCGAGCGGTCTTGAGCTTTCGGGACCGTCGATGACCAATGTCTCGTTAGAAGGACCAGCAGCTCGAAGCGCGCTCCCTGGCTCTTGTGAAGCTGAAGCAGAGGCTCGGGGCACTTCGCGCACTTCGCTGGGAGAACTACCCACGTCTGGAATACTTCTAAGCACACTGTCCAGGCGGCGCTCAACCTCTGTCTTCAGAGCCAGGAAGGCCTCAGCACGGTCAACTGAGTTATTGGGAGGGGCTATCTTGGCTGACAAGACGCCATCTGGCCTCTGCTGCAACAGCTGCGCCATGTACCGATCATTTTCGGTACGCGAGAAAAGCAATCGATATCGGCTGAAGCCCAAGCCATTTGGGGTGTTGTTTTGAAAGACCGTCAGGACCGCATCTGAATTGAGAAAGAATAGGCATCAGTATCTGGCCATTGAAAGCGAGGCAGATAAATCGCGGCAGGCAAACTTACGTATGAATTGCTTGCGATCACCCTCGTCTGTGAAGGCGTCCTTCAGGTTCGGTACAACCATGCCTTTATCGTTCTATGACGAAAATCTCACGTCAGTCGCGAGCTTCGGAGCCGATGTGTAGGGACCCGAAGCCACCAACCTTCACATTCGGAATAACTTTTTCAAGTCGTTCATAGTTCGCTTCACGCGATGCGGCATTGCCCATGATGATTACGAGTTGGCGGAAAGTGCGATTTCGATCGTTGTACAGTATGTGTTCGCCCACCTTCCGATGGATTCCTTCGTTGAAGCTGTTATGTAGACGCGATTAATTGTGCTGCCTACAATCCAGGCCCCCCGCCACTTGCTGTCAGCGGCACGGGCGGGCCAACCAACAGTCGGTTTTCGGCCATGTCCGGGCGTTGTTCCTGAGCACCGTGACTTTGCCGTGTGTGCCCATGCTACCTAGCTACCAAATACCACGTCCCTGCAACTATAAAACAGATATAATCAATGCAATGACGAAGATCCGAGTCCTGTCCTTGCGTGCATACTCAGAGAAAGTGTACTTCATGCAATCGAATATTACACCTTCCTCTATAGTGCTCTTATTAGCGCGATGCATGTGGTGGCGGTACGAGGCTGACAACATCGGCAACATAATGATCGAATGCAACGCGTTGTGGTCTCACAGTCGTATTGAGATTTTTCTTTTCCGTTGTCAAGTTCTGCCACTGATGATATTGGAACATTGAATGCAAACTCTATTCAAAGGCTCTAGCAAGCGCCGACGTCGAACAAAACTTCGGATTCGTGCTGACCCTGCAGGTACATCATCAGCCCACGTTCGAGACATAGTGGCGGTGACATTTCCGAGGTAGCCGTGATCTACAACCACAGCTGTCTTCTTGCGCTTGCACATCTACTTATGCTAGAGGGGACCGGAGCTATGCATGCCTTGTTCGGCCACTCTCGAGGCCGAGATTCTCGTAGTGATCATGTCGGGACGGGATCAGCATCCGAGCTCTCGCTTCGACGAATATTCGCGACAATTTCAAGGCTGACCTGTCATCTCCATTAACTGCGACAAAGAACGCACTTTTACTTTTTACTCGCATCTTCCACAACAAGGAACCAACTCGACAGGGAACTTGGAAATCGGCACAATGTTGCTCACTCAAGAAGAACTGGCCGAAACGGCCCGCATGCACCCTCAGGTCGTTGAGGTATTTCACATTGGCAATAACCAACTTCATCACACCTAGTATTTACTTATGTCGATACGTAGTTCATGAAAACAATGCCGTCCACGCCGGTCGACAACTCTGACGTATTCGCCGCTCGTGAACGGCTCGCAGCTGGTGTCAAGATGATGAATGACAAGCTAGGTCCGGCACCGCCTACCATATCCGAGTCGTACCACGATGTTCCGATGCGAGATGGGTTCTTGAGCACTACAAAGATTCAGAAACCAGCAAGTGGTCCTGCCGGCCCACTCGTTGTCTTGTATTTCGGTGGTGGCTTTGTAAGTGGAGACAAGGACCAGATGTCGGGAATAGGCCGCATCTTGGTGTCTCTGTTCGGAGCCACGGTTGTATCAGCAGGCTACCGTCTTGCGCCCGAGCATCCATTCCCATACGGTCAACTTGACTCTCTGGACACCACCAAGTGGGCTGCAGAAAACGCAACCGCGTCGATCTTGAGCGCCGATCCCTCCAAAGGATTCATCATTGGTGGAGTTTCTGCCGGAGGTTCGATCGCTGCAGCCGTATCCCGCAAGGTGCAAGAAGAAGAAAAGCTTGCGCACCCGCTAACTGGCCAATGGCTCTGCATTCCTTCTCTCATGGACCACGCCAGCTGTCCGGAGGAATACAAGCACGTCTACCTCGCATACGAGCAGAATGGCGATACGGCATTCCTAGGCAAGGAATCCCGGGAAATGATGGCCAAAGCCAGCGCGTGGGATAATACCTCCGATCTACGATACGCGGTCTTGTCGAAAGCTCCAATCTCTGGCCAACCACGCACATATACACAAGTTGAGGGCATGGACCCGCTTCGTGATGATGGACTAATCTATGATGAATTATTGAAGAAAGCCGGCGTTCCCACCAGGATTGATCTTTATCCTGGCTGCCCTCATGGCCACTTTATGATGATGCAGGGATATGAGATTGGCGACAAAGCGTTTACTGATATCGGAAAGGGATTTGCATGGTTGTTGGAGAAAGAAGTACCAGATGCGGTCTTTGCTAAGATCTTGGGGGGATCAGCTGCTTAGATCGTCAAATATTGGCTCAACGTGAACGAGTAGACAATTTCAATTGACAGCCAAATCTTCCGACATCGATGTAACGATCAATGATCATGAACTGGCTTGTACATTGTTCCGGACACGGGCGGCCCAATAGTCTGCACAAACGGCAGCGTGACGAGCGTGAATATCGTGGACCGGGTCACGCACTTTTGAGAACTCGAGGTCCCTCCAGAATTAGTTGGCTTTTTCTCTTTTCTGAGCTGCTATGTGAGCTACATGGGCACAGAATTATTACTCACCCTCCTAGGCACCTATACGGACGGTGCTGCAAGTGTATTCCTAATTGGTGTAATAAATTTCAGTGACGATTCATAAAATATTCAAGACGGCGACAGGCTACTTTTGAAGTACGGCATATGAATCCAACATGTCAGATGCATTCTTATCACGTTTGAAGGGTCAACTCCCGAACGAGACATTGAGTGTTGTCAACGCATATCTAGAACGTTTAGAGCAAGGCGAATATCAACAACTTCTCCAGAGCCCAGAAGCGAAAGAACTATTTTTCCCAGATGACCAACAGCAAAGATTTGAAAGCAATGATTCTACAGAATCGGAGTCCTGGAGTGCCTTTGTCGTCCGACGTTTACAAGCGATATGCAGCGCGAGACCGGGAGAGACGCAATCAATAATCCTCTTCTGTATCGGATATGCGGCCCTTCTTGCCTTCGTCCAGGCTAACATTACTGGATCACCCTTGAAGTTTCGACCTTCAACGATAATCCTTCCCGAGCCTATTGCGACAAATCGAAAGCTCTACGGCAAGGTCCAAACGCAATTGCTCGCGGAGTTGAGCGTGGATGGCATTGCACCATACAAATTAACACCGAACATCGAGCTCTACTGTTTCGCGAAGAGTGTCATGAACAACGCCACTATTCAAAAAAATGTCAAGATCGTAACATGGGCTCGCATGAGAACAACATTCGTTCATCAAAGGTTGCTTTCAGAAACTTCTTCGACGATCCAGAATAGCTTGTACGACGACCTAGACACCATTGAAAGTGGTCTTGATGCGGCAGGAGCAACCAATGTCAAAGCCGAATTTCTGCTTGAACGGTCAGCGATACATATCCACCATGGTCTTGACAAGCTGGCTCGAAAGGACATCGACGCCGCGGCGGAGCAACGTCAATTTGACTTCGCATTAACAGGACTGCTTGGCAAGCGTACCAAATTCCAGGAAAAGGAGACTAGTCAACTTGTGGTGCTTGCGAAAAGTCATGGCGGTGACGACACATCTGGCGGCGACTCTGGAGTCAAAGATGCAGATGTCAAAAAGGAGACAAATCGCCCGACCAATCTGGATCTGAACGACGATACCCTCCTTGAGTCAATATCGTTTTCCGAAGTGGGATCCCGAACGACTGCCGATCTGCGAGGCCCCGATGCACTCTCTGCCACCCTGAAGAGCTTAGACCCTGGCAACCAACCCCAATTGGAACCGATCGACTCAATAATTCTGCTTGCGCTGGCGTCTTCAATCACGAACACCTCTCCGCAGCATGGTCTGACCAGAGAGGAAACCCTTCCATATGCTACGAGAGTCCTTGAAGGCGGAAGCTCAAACTGGCAAGTATACACACAAGCGTTGCTGGTTCGCAGCCGCATTGAGGGATACAAGTCGCGTACCATAGAACGTGGATTGCTGCAGTTGCAAGCTCTGGTGGATCAGGTTATAGCCGACACGAAAGGAGCGGATGCACACAACACAGATGGCGATCAAGCGCCCTCGTCAACCTTTCTGCCTCGAGCGGAAGATTCAGAGAGTGCTCCTGTCACCGATCGGGTCAGATACATTTTTCAAATAGCTACCCCTTTTCGCTGGGAGCTCGAAGCCGAGCTTGCGTCGCGTTGGGTATCATTAGGCGGCTTGCGATCAGCCCTGGGAATCTATGAGCGGCTTGAGATGTGGGCTGAAGCTGCGTTGTGCTGGGCGGCGACGGAACGGGAAGACAAGGCGAAGAGGATGGTGCGGAGACAATTATATCATACCACAGGCGGCGAACCAGGCGTACCAGATGGTGATGCTGGCGAAGACGAAGAATGGACAGGGCCGGAGCGATCACCGCCCCCACTTGACGCACCACGATTGTACTGCATTTTGGGAGACATCGACAAGTCCGTGGAGATGTACGAGAAAGCTTGGGATATATCTGGCGAACGTTATGCACGTGCGCAGCGATCGCTCGGACGGCACTATTTGGCGTTACGCGACCATGTTAAAGCCGCTGGGGCATACAGTAAAAGTTTGCAAGTGGACCGGTTGAACCATGCAAGCTGGTTCGCATTAGGCTGCTCGTTGCTTGAGCTAGGTCAATTCGACAAGGCCGTCGAGGCCTTTTCACGGTGTATCCAGCTTGACGAGTCGGATGCAGAATCCTGGAGCAACCTGGCTGCAGCCTTACTTCGCACTGAGCCGGATGCAATTGCAGCTGCCGCCGCGAAGCCAAGTCCAACGTTCGACGACGAAGATGTCAATGCCTCGAGCGCTGAAACGCTTGACGCTGGTCAGGCAGTTCGGATGGATGCACTTAAAGCACTGACACGTGCGGCAACACTCAAGCGGGAATCGTACCGAATATGGGAGAACGTACTCATAGTTGCGGCGTCGCTTCGCCCTCCAGACTTCGTCGTAATGCTATCAGCTATGCGACGCATCATTGAATTAAGAGCTGCTAGCGACGGCGAGGGCGCTGTCGACATCGACCTGGTCGAGAAGCTTGTGCTATACGTAATCTCGATTTCTAGCACTTATGATGCGGCCCAGCCCGGTATTCAGCGTATGGTGGTCAAGTTCGTCGACGAGAGCGTTACGCCTCTGATAACAAAGTCTGCCCGTCTCTGGCGATTGGTCGGCCGGCTGGCGTTATGGCGTGACAAGCCTGCGACCGCGCTTGACGCCGAGGAGAAAGCTTGGCGTATCGTGATCAATCAGCCTGGATGGGAGACTGGAAACGAAAAGCAATGGAACGAAGTCGTCGAAGCCACTGTACGTCTGTGTGATTCGTATGAGAGTCTTGGACCTCGCGAAAGAACAGAGGGGTTATCTGCGGGCGAGCTCGTCGCGAAAGACTGGAAGTTCAAAGCACGTAGTGCCGTTCGAGGGATCAACAGCCGAGGCAAAGATGTCTGGGAAGACACGGATGGTTGGGAGAGGCTGAAGCAAGTCTTGGCGGACCTAAAGAACTGAACGATTGTGAGTCTGACAAACGGTATCGAGACCATTACTGGATCCAGTCGAAGATATTATAGGCGTCATCCAATTTCATCTAATTGGCGTCGTTGTTGTCACCGAATTCTGGTGAGATTGAGAGAGGATCTCCCTGATGCTTGTACTCATGGTTTGCGCTTTGCCTTTCCACGGCTTCCCAAGCCACAGGAGAGACACGACTCCTTGCACAGTCGGGCTCGAGGCTTTCCGTAAACTTTTACTTGCTCCCGCAGCGTCGTATATCGTGGTTGCCGACATGCCTGTCAATCTAGTCTCCTTGGCCGCGCTATTCCACAAGAACTGTAACACTTCCCCGGTAGCGGTGATCTGAGCAAAACAGAGCGGCAATCTGCTTCTTTGCATCGATTCGCGGACGCCCGCGGTGGTCGGGTGAACGCTGATGAGCATCCCCATGACATCGTTGCCTCTCCATCCTGCAGGTGCACCAACGTATGCACCCTCCAGCTCGCGTACCATAGAAGGAGATGGCTTCGACATTTTGCACTGAATGAGGACTTTGAGTTCGCGCGGCTCCTGTGGGAGTCGCCATATCCCGAGCAGGTCTATGCCGAGATCGTTCGATCGGCCAATCCGTCGTAGATCGAAGTTGTAGGTCTTCAAAGCCTCCGCAGCAGTGTATTCGTAGTGTGTACCCTTGTAGACAGAGGTTGTGGTCTTCAATTTGGTCCGCGACGCGTGCTCGAGGAATGAAGCCAGATCATGGTGGTTCAGCGAGGACTGTAAGAGTGCCACACGCGGTGCCCGATCTTCCGTCGAATCCACGCGGCTTGGTTTCGTGTCATGCAGAAGTCCCACAGCACAGGGTTTTGAGCGTTTGCCTGAGCCCGGCGGCCTCCCTCTTTTCTTCGGTAAGTCGGTGATCGTCGTGGAAAGGACATCTTCGCCAGAATTTCTCTCGCCCTCTGTCACCCTCCTTGCTTTCACGTTTGGTGTGAGCGATAACTGTTCAGTCTCAATCGCAACGGTTTTCCTCGGCCTCCCTCTTGACCGCGGCGTGATATTTGTCGTAGTAGATGCATGTCTGGTCCACTTGATCAGGCATTGCCATCTTATAGTAGCGCTGCAAAGCATGAAGGTGACAACTCTTCCATGCTACCCGCACATGGACGAACGATTATGCGAAAGCCAGTAGTCGCGACTTTTCGCGAATCAAGGGGCATGACCACGCGTTACTGCACCAGATGTGGCACCACGACTTCTGGCCATCTTCACTTCAGGCTCCACGCGACACCCTCAAAGTCTATTATACCATCAACATCATGTGCTATTCATCATGGAGATAACAATCTGATTGAAATCTCCAGCGACGAGACAAGCATTTTAAGGCACCTTTGCATAGTCATCAACCGTTTTCGGCCATGGCGGATCGTTTGACGCAGCTACAGGATTGCCTGGACGACGTAAGGATATCTCCCGTTTCAGCTATCAATCATTTCTTAATCAGAACATAGCTACTTGCTCAAATGTATGCGTCCTTGAATTACATCCAACTCAAACATCCATACGCGACTATTGAGGGCCAACCGAGTCAGGCGCCTGAGCCTTCGGAGCCGCGAAACTCTGCCAATGCTGCTGAGCCTAAAAATGCAACACCAGGAATTCAGGCGAACGGCGATTTGAATGCCCAAAATGGGCCGAGTGATCCTAACACACCCTTGCCGGAATCCCCCGATGTCTTTCAGAACGCGCTCCGCGAAATCGCACAGGATCTCGTCGTCAAAGAGCAACAAGTTGAACATCTTATCAATTCTCTTCCCGGGCTTGGCAACAGCGAAAGTGACCAAGAAGAACGCATGAGAGAGCTGGAGCTTGAGTTGCGAAGCGTTGAAGTGTTGAGGGAGAGAAAGGAAGCCGAGCGAGAGGAACTGATCGACATGCTTGGTAAAATTATCACCAAGGTGAAAAGAGTGCCTTGAGCATTCCGAATCAGCAGGCTTACGCCGATAGCCTCTCCGACCATTCATTCACAACGCTCTTAATGACCACCCTACAATCTATGGGCGCATACGGTCCTGTCTCGGCTTGAGTCTCGCAACTGCTATGAACCGGGGAAGACGCGGACTGGGGTCGAGAAAGATGGCAATTGTGTTGCCTGATTGTGAATGACCAAGACATTGGCCATTTGAGTCTATGTTCTATCAACCTCGAGGACGAGAGCACGAACTTTATCATATCGCGACATTAAGCAATATGTCAGGCGGCGGCTGCGCCAGATGCGATAATTGAGATTTTGAAGTCAGCTATTAAAGTCTCCGTCAGTCTGAGGGCATTGAAGTCTTGGATAACAAGGAACGAACTCGGCTGGCTGCAATTTTCAGATCCAGGCTTCGAATTGTCTCACAAGCCGAATCAGGGAGTCGATAGCAACCAACTCCTCCTCTTTGTGCTGGCTCAACCAAAGCCCAATCGCATCAGGCACAAGGGACAAAGCATCGATAACTCGACGAATCGCTTCCGCTCCGCCTGGACGCAAAACTCGGGAAATTACATCTCCGTCTATATGCATGTCGCTAGGCTTGCTGGTTGGCGTGCGCAGCATGGCGAGATGGCTGTGATTGCTCAAACTAGCCGGCAACGGTCTGTCCGACTGCCCGGCCTTGTCTGCAGTGCTGGTACTGTATCTGGGGCTGCGATGCGAATGCGGAGACAATTCATCACTCCACTCGCACAGACGCTGAAGCCAGAACAGTCGGCTCCAGATTTGTGCTTGAAGAATGACGAGGCCTGTGATGCTGCCATCAGCAGAACAGCCGACCATCCTGTCACCAACAATTCCTCCTGGTGGCAACGCCTTGCGTGCTGATGGCGGAGACCTTATCATTCTTGTGATAGATTGCGGTAAATACGCATCGAATAATATACGACCATTGTGGAAGGGGGACCCGATGGGACAGGCAAGACCCACGATCTTGCGATACTTGGTACTCAGTAGCGTTATCTTCACGTTGCGTAGGCCAAGCTCGTCCGCCGTTGATGTGGGGATAGCGAGATGACTTAGTGAGCTCTCCGCTTGAGGTGCGACGCCAACGCATTCCAATGAAAAAGTCGGCGACTCTCCCAAAACCGGCTCGCATATTTGTAATCGCAGCATGATGACAGAATCCATGGAGGTGGTGATCACGATTATAGGGGCAGAATCTGCATGGGGCTCAACAGACAAGAAAACACCAGGACTTGCCAACTGAAATGGTGGGCAAAGTCGATCCCACGTCCGGGTCTCGTCGACGAAACGCTCGAGGTAGACCTTTGTGCCAGCACATGCCACATATGTGACCGAGTCAAACATCGCAAGCGCTGTCACTTCGTGGTCATAGATATTCTTGCGAGCGATTTTGACACCTTCAACGATCCAATTCCGAATGATCGGCTTCAGAAACGTGATCCTTCCACGACGGCCTCCATTCCGTCTCTGATAACTACCTCCGACCAGAATGTGGGAGTACATTTTGTCGCCGTCGAAGCGATAGGGCCATTCGATTATAGTACGGATCATTTCTCCAGGCTGCATGTCATGATAATAGCTGACGTTTGGACTTCTCCTTGGGATGAACTCGAGGACTGGCCAGACTTGCCTTGTGCGCCTTCGGTCATCGACGGTGGAGCGAAGGGAGGCGACAACGAGTGAGCGAATACTCTCTGCATATAGCAGTCGGAATGGGGTCCCAATCAGTTGCATTTGCCTCGGCACAGTCTTTACGGTCTGATCGATTGTAGCAATGAGCAATGAGTCGTCAGACAACATAATCAGCGTGTCGGAGTATGGATGAGAGTCTGTATGCTCCGACGATGGAGCCTGAGCGCAAGCCACAATCGAACTTTGTGCAAACTCCGGTCGATTTCTATCAGTAATCCATATATTCTCCGTTACGAGCAATTGCCTGTGATTACTGTCCCAACGTATGAGACACAACACGCGACCGCTCACGGCAATGGCAGTCGTTTCGTCGGACGGAACCGGGGATATTTTGACCGTGCTGTAGCCGAGATGTATGGTTTCTGCGTAACACAGAACACTGCTGGAGCCTGGCTCGAGATTAAATGTGACTATTCGACCATCTCTCAGTCCGCACACCAAGAGTAGTTCTGGCCCTTGGTTCATGCTCCGGGGCCGTCGAAAAACGGCAAGAGAATCGCAAGTGTCTACCTGATCATCAGAAGCCGGTATTTGAGCGCTGTAGCTGATGGGCTGCGCGAGCGTGTCCGCGAATACAAATACGATAATATTCCCATCTGCGGAAGAAACGCAAGTTACTAGAGATGTGCCAAATGTGGTCGCTACGACACCAATCGGCTCGAATCCAAGTGTAATGGAGCTTGTTGGATCAGATTGACCATTCCACAAGGATTTTAAACATGTGCAGCGGACCTCATACTGTTCTGGCCCGCGTATAACAGTAATCAGAGCGGACGTTCGGCGTTCGAATGCGGCTGCAATGAGAACTTGTTGGTTAGCAACTATATCGCGCTTCCATGACGCGGAAGTTGATTTGTTCGAGACGCAAAGCTTCTGTGCCGTGACTTGTGCAACCCACCCATCCGGCAGAAGATCAATTGCGAAAGTTCGGTGCTCCGTATCGTACACTGAAGAATCGGCAACCTCTTCTAAGTTTTCATCAGGCGCAATGGCCAAAAACTTTGTTCCTGAGGGGCTTGACAGAACAATAGTGATGGACCCAGAGGTGTCAGGAAGTGCCCAAATGTCCGTGAAGGTTTTCAGATCGTTCATTTCCGTGAAAGCAAGAAGTCGTGCTTCGAGGCCTTTTCGAAGCTCCGTAATAGACCCGAAAGGATTACGGCCGGAGGTCACCAGGAGACTTTCAGCATATCGCGCTTCCTCCTGCCCAGTGCGACGATGGCCTGTCGCGACCATATCCGTCACTGTTGCCCAATTTTGCACATGCTCGGTGATCTCAATGGCGGCACCGAAATTACCATCAGTGATATCATGGAGGGACATTTCGCGTCGTTCGACACATGCCACTAGGCCGGCGGTCATATCGCCTCCAGCGACGATGATATCACGATCGTGGCTATTCTCATGCGATCCAAGCGCATAGCCATGGTGGAGGCCAAGATCGGCGACGAATAGCAGCCTTGGCAACGCGGCTGCTCTACATTCAGCCAGAAAGAGCAAGCCATCTTCTCTGAGCATATAGATCCGGTCACTGCCTGGATTGGACCGGTTGGAATGTTGTGGTCGAGACCAATTGGTCCACAGTGGAAGGTTGGCAGAGCTGCCAGGATATGCTGGTGATTCTGTCGTGAGGTTAAGAGTCTCGCTAATAGCAAAACCCGAGAGTAAGTTTTTCCAGTGGGTGATCTTATCTCCTGATGCCAAGAGGAAATCAGTATCTGCAATTGGCACTAAGAATAGTGGTAGAGATAGATCCAGATCGAGAACCTGCCCCGGATGCACTTGAGCGTGATGAGGTCCCGCCGTAGCATGCCAGTCAACCCACATAGCCTTGGTCCGGTGTTCATCAACAACCAAGAGTATTAGAATGACATGTTCGTCGTTAGCGTTTGGCGAAAACAGAAAGTCAATGGCCTGAATGACACCACTGATCGCCAGTGGTTTCTCGGTCAGGATAGGATCACAGACATCATGTTTTTGAAGATCCTCTCGAAGGATTCCTCGCGGCTTGATAGAGTACAAGATCAGTTCACACTCGAGCGCGGCTATGGCAACAGCTCGTGAACGGCGATCGATGGCTAGATGTGCTCCGGGCTGCATGATAGTTCTTGCAAAAGCCGGGATTGATCGAGCCGTGTGGATGAATCGCTTTGACTGGTCTGCATTCTCCTTGACGTGAAGGAATACGAGGTCGTTTGAGTCTAGTGTCAACACCAGGATGTGTAAGGGACAATCAGCTGAATCCAGCTCCTGCTTAACGAAAGGCGCTTTATCTTGGGATACTGAGTCGACATCCAATATTGATGCTGCTCGAATTCGAGCATCGAAGTCGTGCTTGATCGTAATGTCAATAAGATTGCAATTCCCCGACAGTTGTTTCACCTGAACAAAATCCTCGCCAACGAAAACGACATCTTCGTATTTCGATGAGCGAATACGAGCATTGAATATCCATCTAATGACAGGACTACGAGCCACTGTCCGAGTGTAGATCCCTACAGCAGAATATTCTGCCGCGGATGCCATTTCTCATTAAGATGTAGAGGCTGCGAAGAGGCTTGCACAGGGACAGTCCAAATCTGGTTGCAGAGCCTGCTTTCTGTGACGATCTAATCAGCCCGAACGCAGCTCTGCAAACGGATCGCACTCAGTGAGCTGGTAGTAGACATAACACTCGCTTCTTTGGACGGAGGAAATCGTGATCTATGCCAGGTGACTAAAGCTCGCGCGTTTCAATCCAATGAGCTTGATGGGCAACGCAAGACCGGGATGGACGTTGATGTATGTAGACTGCCAGCGTCTCTTGTCCACAGATGAATTTTGCAATCATGCAACATGGTTTGGCCCGCGCAACGGTCGATCAAAGGCTTTTCGAATCTTGCAAACAGCATCGAGGGAAAGCGTACAGTGGATCCGTCAGAAGATGCGCCCCATTCATGGGAACAATGTCGCGCTGCTATAGCTACTGCAATTTAGAAACTTGCTTGCTCCAAGCGCATGGCACAACCGAAGGGATTACACTGAATTCGATTTCCCCGAAGGGTTTCGCGCAAAATTATGAAAGCCCAACTTGCGAAGACCGTGGGAGGTTCTGTGCACTGAACGCCTGCATGGTTACATGGTTGTGCCCAAGATTCCCCAAGGCTTCAAAGTCGGCCCAATAAGGTTAGCTCGGCAGGTCGTAGTTAATGTCATCACAATCGAGCAGTTGTTCAGATCATCGTTACGACACGACAAAATGTGAGCAGAGTCGACTCATTTCTTATAAAAAACCCTCTCAGGTTCCGCTCACGGAAAACGCAAGGAAAAATTCAATATGTCCGATTTCTCTTCCGACGACCTGCCAATCCAGCCGATTTCTAAATTGGATGAGGACAACACCAGAAGGACAAACGAACAACCCTTGTCTGCCACGGTTGCAGATACTCAAGCGCCGTCACCGCAACGATCGAACAAGATTGAACAGATCAGAAAAGCTTGTCACGACCGCGACTGCACCAATGTAATTTCCCTTGCAAAAACCGAGGGCGGTTTGATCAACGACGACGTGCGGAGGGAAGCATGTATGGTATCTCCTGCCTGAAGATTTGCATCGACGAGAACAACAATCACTGAGACTTTTCACTCAAGGGCCGCTACTACTGGGCTGCGACGGGGACCTAATCGGGCGAGAGGCGGATTGGGCGAAGCTGCCCAAACACCGAGACGAAGAACAGGTTGACTTAGACGTCAACCGCTCATTCGTGTACTATCCCGAAAGTGAGCTTTTTACCATCCTACACAACTTGTACCGCCGCGACATTGCTGATTAGACTAGATGAACCTCAGCAACGGATCGATGCCCGAAAGCGCGAGCTATCGGATCTGATCGTAGGTGTTCTGCGCAGACACCCATTGCTTTGCTATTTTCAAGGATATCACGACATCATTCAAGTGTTTCTACTCGTACTTGGCGCACAAATCGCAGACCGGACCATTGCAAGGTTGTCCTTGTTGCGTATCAGAGACTTCATGCTTCCGACCTTAGCCGGGGCTGAAGTTCATCTGCACTTGCTGCCCGCCATCTTGATTAAGGCCGATCCCGACTTGTGCCGACATCTTTCAGGCGCGACAAGGCCAACTCCATTTTTCGCCCTCGCGGCAACTTTGACGCTCTACGCGCACGACATCGAAGAATATGGAGACATCGCACGATTATTCGACTACCTACTTGCGTCCGAGGCGGCGGTTCCCATCTACTTGTTTGCTGTTGTAAGCCTTATCATTTCCTGACCTAACACTAATCCCTGTACTGATTGGATGTGTCAGATTGTCATGTCGCGGAAAAAGGAACTTTTAGAAGTCGAGCCAGACGAGCCCGAGATGCTCCATTCCATCCTCTCGAAACTCCCCAAGCCACTAGATCTTGAAGGACTCATCCAGAAGACCCAAACTCTCTTCGAGGAGCATCCTCCAAAATCGTTACCGTACCACGTGTGGAGCCGAATCAGCTCCAACAGCGTCCTCAAAACAACGCATAGCATCTCGGCACTCTCTCAGCAAACCGTCGAACACGGCGAAGAACTCTTCCTCAAACAAGCCACAGAGATCCGCCGACAAGAACGGCGGAAACAGTTGGGCTTACGCGCCCAGATCCTGTTCAGACGATACAAGCGACCAGCGGGATTGACCGGCGCGGCGATCATTGTTGCGGTTGTTGCGCTGTACTTTGGGAGGCCGACGACAGGATCAGATTGGCTCACAACGGCTTCTGAAACCCAGCAAAGGATATGGAGTACGGTTCGGTCGTTGCTATTCCGCTCTTGAGCATGTCGTCTCGATGAACTTTGTGCTTGCTGATTTGTAAGATCAAGCCTGGGGGATGGCTAGAATGAAATGAATAATTTCACGTTTCACTGCATCCCAACGTGTTTGGCACTGTGCCGCCGAACACAGGTGATATTTTCATTGTATATGAGGATGCGGTTCGGACGTAGACAGCGCCCCAGTGTCTATATTGTGGGTCAGCTTGACTGCCATGATCTCTCTAATTCAAACAACGCTTTGCTCAACCCATGGAATCAAGTCGTCCCTTGATGTCAAATCCTTCATAGTCATACATGAATATCTGAATTAAAACCAGAATAATAATAAAAGAGAAATGGAAGATTCGGATTAACACCATGAGAAAAATGGCTGTTTGCTCTTGACCACTTCCAGCCGCTCCACAATCACTCGCCGCGTGCTACCCTCCTGCGTTGCCGTGGCGGAAAAGCCCAGGTCGCCGTCCTCCCCGAGGTCGGGATCGGTGTTGCTCCTCGCCCCGAGCCCATAGCTGAAACGGCGCGGACGCGCGGGAGTCCGCCACTGCGAATGTGGAATGTCGTAGCTGTTGCGCGAGGCTGCGGTGCGATGGCGACGAGGTTTCGGACGGACAGCAGATATGGCAGCACTCGCCATGTCGAGGATTTTATTCTCCGACGAGCTGGTTGGCGCTGTGGATATGTCATGCTCGTCCGTAGGGACAGAGTGCAGAGCGTTGTCGCGGGCAACATTGAAGGGATTTTCGGAGCTCTGCCTTTTGGACGAAATCGATGGTCGGGCCGTTTGTTCCGCATTGGATGGTGCTGTACTCGAGAGAGCTGCTGAGATGTCCATCTCATCGTCGTCGTCCAGGCCGCGCCAATGACGAGCGCTTGTAGCACTTGACTGCTCGCGTTCGCCCTTCCGGCGTCGCATCTCGTCCGAGGCTTGTGGCAGAGACACCGCGACCGGAACCTCTACAATGTCATCCCATACCATGACCCGGTTCCGCCGGGTGAGCTCGAGCGGACCGTGATCGCTCGATTTGAGAGTCTCGACTACGTTCCAGGCTTGCCCTTTCATCACAGCCATCTGCCTTGCAAACATTTTCTCTTTGAAGTCTGCATCGATCTCGAAACACTTCCTGAGTTTGGCCGTTGTGTCGCTCCACCATTGTTTCGAAGTGAGCAGGGGTAGAAAGTGCTTCTTAGTTTTGTCCGAAAATGGCCGACCGATAAGACTGACTGGAAGGAAGAGCCAACCGAAGGGGTAGCTTCGCCATGCATCTGGATGTTTCCACGGCCAGGAGAGACTGTTGTCAATCGCGCCGAGTCTGGGGACCATTCTCACAGAACCTGAATTAGATGGAGCAGTGGTCATGGTCTCTGCTCGCCGTGTATATTCTTCGTCCGTGGGTCCCGCAGGTTCTGTCGGTCCATTTACATTGCCTGATGCATTTTCCGTTGTTTCACGATCCATTCGAATCATCCAATTATCTGTTCCACGGTCTGTGTTGCGCATGATGTAGTCCAGAATGACGAGTTTCTCCAGCTCTTCCCGAAATGTTTGTTGCAAGTCTGGCGTCCAAAATTCTGCTCGCATGTGGCGGGTATCTGTGGACATGAGGCCACCGGTCTCTTCTTCGCTGCCATCATTGCGAGGACCTCTAGGTCTGCAGGAGTCGGTCCAACCACGAGGCGACTGGTCATCTGGCTCAAAGTTGGCCACCGCGACGCCTTGCTGGTCTGGCCATGGGTGTTCCTGGAAGAAATCCGTGGCTCCCTTGTACCCCTTAAGGAATATCTGAAACGATCCTGGCTTTTCGGGAAATGGTCTATTCTTCCGGTAGTATGCACGGCGATCCATCCAATCGTAGTGGAAGCTTTTGCTGCTCAAGTTCACAACATCTGTGTAGGGCACTATGTGCGTCCTAAGCTGACAGTCCAAGACGTAGGCGGCGGCTTCCGAAACATAACTCAGATTGGGAATCAGCATCGCGCGACCGAAGGCAAAAGGAAGCAAATTGCGGTGCAGCCACTTTGTCCATTTCGGATTCTTGTTGGCATATGGCTCCTCATCCTTCGGCTTGAATACACCAATGACCTTACCACCACTATTCCGAGCAAAGTAGGAACCGCTGCTGCCTTGCGCGATCAGCTTCGGATGGACTCCAAGCTCTATGGCCGTCCTGACCGATTCTGTAAGATCGTCAAATTCGAGCTTTGATATCCTCTCTCCACTCCCTGCGAAGTCCGAATCAAGCTCCTCCTTCAAGGCCGGCCTGATCCATTCTGGTGCCTGAAACACAGAGTAGTGAATCTCAAGTTGCTCTTGCTCCGTGCTCGTTCCCCCAATTCGTAACCGTGTGAATTTATCCTTGATTTCCTCCGCCCACCTTTCAAACCTTGCGTTGATCGCTTTAATATCGATACCCGCATTCGCGCGATTTCTTTTCGAGCCCCATGACTTTATGCTTTCGCTTTTCTGCATCCGCATGCCAGTTTGCCAGCGCTTGGGCTGAATCGGCGCATTTTGCTCTTCGCGTAAGGAGATTGATGGTCCGTTGTCGTTGAAGGCTTCGTCACTATCGTAACTACCTCTGATGTCATCATTCTCGTCCTCTATCTGCGCAATGCGGGCATAGCCTGAGGTCGCAGGTCTCTTCGACATTTCGTCAATCACTGCGCGCGAGAGCAGCGATGCACTTCGATCACGGCTTGTGGATATTGCGCACAGTATACGTGTCTTACTGCGCCATGGAAGTCGTGAGGATGGCGGGAAACTATGTCATGGAAGCGCACGAATCGCACCTTTCGAAGAAGAATGACTAGGTGCGAACGGCAAGCGCGAGCAAGTATCGAATCGGTGTGATCAGGTCACATTAGATCGGACTCGAGAGCGCCAGTTCGAGACATGGATGCGAGACATGTCTGGATAGACAACAAAATACGAACAGTATTTGACCGCACTTTGAGTGATGTTCGGATAGCCTCGGCGGTGTCTCGTCGCATTTAACGGACTTTAGGCAACCAACGGCGAACGATTTGCTCCCAAAGTGTATGCGCAGGTGAATGGTATCTACGGTATAGGGAACCGATCATTTCTCCCATGTGCATTTTGTGAGCTATCTCGGGGACTACACTCTATGCGCACTCCGATTACGAAGAATGAGGGCCAGGACAAGGGCGTTATGTGAGATAGACAGGTTTGAAGGTCCATGGGCCTTATGCGTCTAAGACGTCGAAGCTGGATATTGGCCAGATCCAAGGAGAACTCCACACGTGGGACTTTTGTTTTCGCGCGCCACGGACATCAACGTATCGATCATTTCTGGAGAGGCCGAAGGGCAGCAAGAATCCTTCGATGTCGATTATCGTCTTTTATTCGCTTAGGAATGCCATGTATTTCATCACCGCCCGGGAGAGCGACGAACGTGTCGCCAACTCGTGGCTCATCGACTGGTCACGACGACATTGGTAATTTCCGTCATCTTCGGCTTCTCATTGGGGCTTAACCAAATTGATCACTCTGGCGGATATATGAAGACCGACCGCTACAGATCTAATAGATTCTTCACGTATTGTGCATGCAGGGGTATCCCTCGGTCACTGGGCGATGGACAAATTAGATGAGCAATGAGAGTTATAGTCTGCGAATAGGGCATCATCGAGCGCAATGTTTGCATGTTCTACAGGAGAGGTCCAAGGTGGGCAGCGTGTGAACGGACGTTCCATGTCAATGATAAATAATGGACAGACAAGACATCATGCTCTGCGAGTGTACAGTAACGTCCATGGCGGAGGTCATTCTTCGCTAGACCGATGTGACAGAGGTGACATCGAAGGAGATGAACGTATGCACGGTCAAATGTGTCCCTCAATGGATCGAGTTCATCTTATCTCTGTCTCCAACAGCAGTATCGAAGAAGCTGAAGCGCAGCCCGCCCCTATCTATCGGTCTGTCTGTGCCCACCTGGGCAGATCAAGCATTCCAGCCCGCGGGCGGCGGCTTGTCGATAGCGATACTGATGGTGATAATGGATGGATCCCCTCATCATATTGTGTTCATGTGCGCGCGTCTCATCATTGGAAAAGTTCCGGCCAACTGGCACGCTGCTGTGTTGTGCACGCACATCTACAGGCTGGACTGCATTGATCGATGCACATGGCTCCCACGGATCTATATACTGTATCATTTCGTTATCACTATCGATACGTGGGTACTTTTTTTATCATTGCGCAATCCATCAACATTCATCTCTCAGAGCAGACCATCTGTACTACTGCTACCTCACATTGGCCGCTGTCGTTATTCTTACGACTTATTTCTTTCCTTTGACGGCCTGCACGAAAGATCGACCCGCGTCATCAGGACCAAATTCCGCGCACTGCGCGCCAAAGTGATAACTGAAATCTTCCGAAAGACCAAAAGTCCAATCAACCCAGCTCGAGGCGCATGCGGTCGCATCGCATAACTTTCGGGCGCGCATTCATACCCTCAAACAGAGAGCAGGATGCTTTCTTACGCCGTTCCCAATTCGAACCATCAGCATTTCCAGCGATCGTCGTCGGTCTTCGCCGAGACGCCCTCTCATCCGAAACCCGCAGTCGCGGCAGCATATGATAAGCGGGAGCGGGACGTCAAAAGCCCACGATCTTCTTCAACATCGGCATCTCAGCTCGCGGACAGATACTACCATCATCGGCCAGGATCGTCAGAAGGCGTTCGATCGATTGATATTCCCGCTCTTTCTGCTCTCGCTTCCTTGGCGGCGAGCGTGCCGGCCGCAGTAATTACAACACCGAGCGCACCAGCGAAAAGGTAGCCATCCCCGGACATCTCGTATCCTTCCACCTTGTTACTTCTACATGACCGCGATGAATCTGAGCCTTTGCGGATGGTCGGTCTCGTTGCGCTCGGCGATATGGCTTCAACTGTAGACGAGCGCATTCACTCTCAGTCGCGTGTCTGCGCGTTAGGGCTCTTATCTCGGCCAAGATCTGTGGCTTCAAATCGCGATATTCAAGAAATATTGCTGACACGACGGATATCTCAGTGAACGCGTATCGTCGCCAAACGATCCCAGCATGAATCAGCCTCAGTATGCGCCGGCCGCTACTGCGGGAGGGACGCAGAATGGACCGGTAAGTACAAACTCAGCTGGAGAGCCGCTTGCATCTCGCGAACATGACGCGCCAAAACACTATCATAGCTCTTATCGATAAAGCCATTGAGCTCTTCATTGTAACAATCAACTGACAATCGATTGCAGCCAGTCTGTCAAAACTGCGGGACGTCCACTACACCTCTATGGCGTCGCGATGAGGCAGGATCTATCCTCTGTAATGCTTGCGGCTTGTTCCTCAAGCTGCATGGCAGAGCTCGGCCGATCAGCTTGAAGACCGACGTAATCAAGAGTCGAAATCGCGTCAAGTCAGCACAACCCAAGAAGCGAGACAGCCAAGGCGCCGAACTTAATGCAACTGCCACGTCGGAGAACTTTCCTACGGCGCACACAGACACCCAGGTCCTTCAGAATCCCGAAAACAACCTCACCGCCGCTCTAGCTGGGGAGCCGTTGGCCCGAACGAGTTCTCCAGGTTCCCTATCGACTTCAGCCTATGGCACGCATAACCCGAACATTGCCCCACAACATATCTTTGACACCGTCTCGCTCACGACGGATGCCTTTATCAGCCCGAACCTGCCCTCCTTCGCACTTCGCCAGCCCAGCCCATCGGTAGCATCCCTCAATGGCACAACCAACGGGAATGGCGACAGTACCCTCAGCTACGATGCCCTCAGCGCACACAACAACCAACTACGCACCCGTGTCAGCGAGCTCGAAGTCATCAATGATCTTTTTCGCGGCCGCGTCGCCCAGCTCGAGCAGAGCGAACAGGATGCACGACGCAGCGAGAAAGCCAAAGATGAGGAGTTGTCACATTTACAAGCAGAGTTGAAAGCTATGCAAGCGAAAGCCGCAGAGCTGGAAAAGCGATTCGCCGAGGTCGACGCCCAACGGAATGACGGCGGCTCGCCGCGGAAAAGACAGAGGATAGAAGACGAGGTGTCGGATAAACCTGCTGAGACGCATGCGTCTTTTCTCGGGGAGAAGGAAGCACCACCAAATCCATCGGAACAAGCAGGACAGGCGAACAACACGGAACAACGGAAGCCGAAAGAGAAGACCCCGGAATAGAATCATGGTAGCAGGAGCAGATATCCGGACGATCCGTCGCAAGAGATGAATGGTCTCTGGCAAATGGATCACAGCTCAATCGACTTCCGCATGGCACTCTCGCAAATTGCTGGGAAAAAGGAGAGGGAGAATAGCTTCACTCGTAATTCTTTTCGAGTCGTAGCGGAAGCTAAAAGTTTTTATGCCTTCTTGGTTTATATCCCGTTTTTATTGTACTCATACCCCCGAAAAAATCCAACGCTTCAATACCATCCAATCTCTCCTCTTGTTCCTTCAAGTGGTGCCGAGATCGTAGCCAGATATTGACAGTTTCAGCTCCAGGAGCTCACGGGAAGAGCGATGAGTGAAATGTAGGTGCTTGAGATCTAGAAGGCTCGGTGGTAACCTCATCGTGGAAGTTTAAGCAGACTGGGGTCCAACCAGTCTTGCGAGCAAATGCGAGAGTCCTATCTTTGTCAGATCCACGGTGGATTTGAGCTACTTGGGAGTCACTTCCGGCGAAATCTGACACAAGGTCCGTGGACGCATGTACAGTTGAAACACGACTATGACCGGCAATAAAATTTCTCTACTTGTTCAGTATACTCTTGACAGCCTCAATAACCTCGCCGTGCACATCCTTCGGCGCCGCGATCACGCCCTTGTTGTTCGCCAACGTCCGTCCAAGACTGAAGTCGAGACGCTTACCCTCCACATCGGTGACTTGGCCGCCCGCCTCACGGACGATCAAGTCACCGGCAGCATGATCCCAAATCTTCTCGACGTAATCCTTGCGTGCGGGCAGACGGAGGTAGAGATCGCCTGCGCCTCGAGCGATACTGCCATATTTGGCTTGACTATCCATACGGACTGAAGGTTTGGTAATGCCGAGCTTTTGAGCAATGGCTGCAGCGTCGCCTTGGCTGCTGTGCCCGGCCTCGACGG
Source organism: Dissoconium aciculare CBS 342.82 (assembly GCF_010015565.1). Taxonomy (NCBI): domain Eukaryota; kingdom Fungi; phylum Ascomycota; class Dothideomycetes; order Mycosphaerellales; family Dissoconiaceae; genus Dissoconium; species Dissoconium aciculare. Next base: position 1,052,098 of record NW_022984955.1, on the reverse strand, counting down.
ACTCGCAGAAAGTAGCCTCGGAGATGTTTGCGAGGGGCTTCATGTGGATGGACGATGGGCTTGAGACAGTGTCCTTAGAGAGAGGTCTGCTCTGCGCGCCTTGGCCAAGCACAGCGGAAAAGAGCACGCCCTTGCCTTCTGCATCGGTGGCATCGGCACCAATATTTTCGCTCAAACGCTCGCTGTCCGATACAGGAAGGTTAGGGCAACCCAGCACGCCGACCTTGACATCGCCATCCACCATGAGACCGAGACAGACCGCATACTGTCCGCCTCTCAGGAATCCCTTTGTACCATCAATGGGATCAATCGCCCAGATCCTTCCCCGGTTTCCTCCTTTGCTGTTTCCTTTGTCAATAATGTCTAGCATGGCTTCGGGCGAGCTGATCGACCCTCCCAGCTCATTCTCAGCGGTTGCATCTGACAGCGATGCACCCTTTACGAGATCCCAAACAGTCTCGCGCAGTTGATCGTTTTCCCGCAAGTCTTTTGCTTCCTCTTCAGCAACGATCTCGTCTTGCGGAAAGTTGTGCTGCAGGGCGGCAATAATTAGTGCTTGAGCACCAAAGTCCCCGATCGTCACTGGTGAAGCATCGCTCTTGTTGAGAGTGCCTTTCGCGTGCGAGTGGAAAACAGACTTTGTGAGGAGCGTTGCACGCTGAACAGCAAGCAGAGCGATGTGAAGCTCTTTCGAATATTCTTGCGACGCCATCGTATTGTAATGCGATTTACCAGCCACGGTAGCGATTCGGGTGACCTGTTCGGATAACAAGCGAAGGCGGGGCAACAGCGAGGGCAGAAGGCTGGTAGCCAGGATGACGATGGATAAGATGATGATGCGAGAAAACAAGATCGATCGTACCATTCCTCGACACACGTCGTTTAATTGCGAGAGACGTGGATATGCTGGCGTTAACACAATGGGGGTTTCTCGCGTATGCACGCGCAGAAAATGTGCTGGAAGCTGCACCAATGTTAGTCCCTCTCCCACGTTGCGGTGGGGCAAACGCAATCGTCATCGCCCGCCCTTGTCAAGCTTCGACTTCAATGCTCTTCAGTGCCTAGGGCTCCGGGGCTTAGCGCAAGGACATGGTAATTTATATATTCAATTTCTCGGGCTGTCTCTCCGATAAGGCATGAACAGTCATTGCGGTTCCTTCGATGAGCCACCGACCACCTTGAGAGTACCATTGCGGCGTGTCACATCGCGAACAGGTTCTTTTGCCGCAGCTTCTGCCGCTGTACCGGTCCCTCCTGGCCTTCTAGCTGTGTTCTTGTCTGTATCAATTGACGCAGTACCGCTGTTGCCCTTCAACTTCGAAACGGCTTGTTTTACAAGAGCGATGAGAGGCGATGCCGGTACTTCATCGACAAGCACGAAGCGACGGATGAGGAGATTGAAGATACTGCCGAATCCTAAAGCCAGCACGGTAGATGTCAGGATGATGACATTGTATGGCATGCTGAAGTCTGGGGTGGGAAGCGGCAACAAAAGTGAGGTCGTCCGGAGGAAACTTCCTTGTTCGTCGGTTGTGTTGTCCGCGGGCAGGGCACGGATGATGGCTGCTGCAACATCAAAGCCGCGATTTGCGTCCGGCGGATATTCGGTGTACCGCAAAATTGCCTTGTCAAAATCGTACGATAATGCAACCTCGGCGTGTGGAGGGACTTCGAGTAGCAGCTCAATATGCGAACCTTTGCGACGATCTGCTGCGGGCGTGTAGAACATCTTCTCAATTGTCGCGCCGTCAACTTTCAAGGTATGCATGTATGGTCGAAGGAACCAAGGCAAACTTTCTAAGTAGACCACTCGTTGGGCTTTGTCGTGCAGATTGGTAATGACCGTATGCATGCCGCCACGCTCTTGCCCATAACCTGTCATCTGTCGACTCGCGCGTAGGAGCGAACTTCCTGTATCTGGCGAGCTTACCGCTGTATTTGAGAGCTCGAGATCAAAGTCGTGTCCTTCTTGCAGCCGATATTGCCTTCGTGGTCCATCAGAAGTGGAGGTATTCCAAGCATCCGACATACCATCTCTAACATTGACAGGTTGCTCGGCCGAAACTTCGAGCACAACGTCTACGGCGGACGGTCTATCTCCGATAGGACAGCTACCCTTGATTGGTCGTCCAAATATGCGGCCCAAGGACCATGCGGTGCTGATTTCTGATATGCTTTTTGGAAAGCAAGTGTCCTCAGCATTGTAGTGTTTGTCTTGGTCGCAAGCGATGTTCTCGATCGGTAAGGGGCGAGGGATGGGGTCGTCACGCGGTCGCATACTTCGTTCTAGGTCAAGAACCATGTCCACAGTTTGTGCAATCTCCCAGACACAATGATTGTCCGTGCAGACTGATCGAACGTCCACAGCCATTGTCTGCCAATTCGCATCGAACACTTTGTGACCGTCCAGTAAGCTTGCAATTCCAGCCTTGCCTTTGCAGGGAAGAAGCTTCAGGAACGGCGTCAGGTTCTCGGTGCAGACTACTTCGTGAGGCAACATTCCGTGCATGAGATGTAGTCGACTTGATGTAGTGTTCGATCGCCCCTCAGGCTCGAATGTAAGAACAGGCTGTATCGTCTTGGTCTGTTCAATGAAGTTCAGACTGGCACAGAACAATCCGCTCAAGCTGTTCACGAGGCTGCTCCATCGCTCTTCCGCCTCTGATTGTGTGCCAGCTTCGAGCCAGGCCCAAAGCTCAACTCCGGTTCCTCCTTCACGAGCTCCTTTTCGGGGTCGGCTCCCCCAGTTTTCTTCGTCCCATCTTCCCAGCGCGAATCGCAGATGAAGTTCCGTCGCATGTGTGTATTGCAAAATCTGGCCCAAAGATCGCGGGAAGAATCGAAAATTCTGACGTTCGTAATCGGTAGCTGTTGTTGAAGCAGTGAAATTGAATCCGGCATACACAGCGCGAGCCGAAAGCGGTTTCAGATGTAGACGCTCCTCATACTCTGGCGTGGGAATGGTCGGAGCACCAAGGTCTGACGCCAATGCCAGGCACGCAAGCAGTGCTGGCGGCGTGACCAATAGTGAAGCACGCATCTTGCTCTGTGCCCGAACAGCCGCAACGTCGCGCGTGCAGTTGGTGAATAGTGATGCTGTCGACCAAAGTGGCCTTTATGTCCCTCGCGTTTCGCCGACGTTGCTGAATAACAAGGTGGTCTGGGCTGTTCAGGGCTGCGTGGTTGACGGGAACCTTCTGGCATTCTACCTACCTAGGTAGGTGCGGTATCTTGAACGACAACTATCATAAGTTACCAGAAGCATATACTTGGATATGCAAAGATCTTGTACCTGTGTGGTACTCCGCAATAAATTCGCGGTTGACAACCACAACCCTCGTGTACGACTCAAATGAGTGTAGTCTGTGTTGTCGAGTGAAGCAAGTGAGAGTTCGCCGCGGAGGAGAGGCTCGCGTCGGAACATCTACAATCATAACACACATTAGGCAGTTACTTGCCTCTCATGTGAATGAGCATGCTGTAAATTCAACGACGGACTAGGATATTAGCCTAGATCTGCGCTGCATGGGCATTCATATCTCGTAATTGAAATGGCGAAGGTCGCGCCATTGAGCGCCCACTTATTTCCACAGTTTGGAGATTCCGGATGTAGGAGGGACTAGGGTTGAACAACCCTAGGGCGAAGACTTTCGCGATACGATGCGTACCTGCATTAGATCGAAAGTTCTTCGTGAATCTCGATGTTCTTGTCATGAAGTCAATTATTTTCGCGCGGCTTTGACCTCGAGACCATTCAACACAACTCTTCGGAACGAAACGCGACAAACTTGCCTGTAATCGACACAACAAAGCCCTTCTCTTTGAACGCCCGCCCAGCATGGCGGCCGAGCAACGGAAGCTGCTTGAGCAGCTCATGGGCGAGCAGGCCATGGCAGCGCCAGGCGCACAGCGTCAGACGGCGCTGACCATGACCGACTACAAAGTATGCCGATCCTATCTCTGTGGCAGCTGCCCGCATGATCTTTTCACCAACACGAAGCAAGATCTCGGTCCGTGCAGCAAAGCGCATCAGCCCAACCTCCGCGAAGAGTACCAGAATGCCTCAGAGGAGCAAAAGCGAGAATGGGGGTTTGAATTCGACTATCAGCGCGACATAGCCAAGTATGTGGGCGACTGTGATCGTCGAATCGATCAAGCACAGCGACGTCTTGAGAAGACCCCGGACGAGATACGCCAGACCAACGCGCTATTGAAGCAGATCAACGACCTGCGAGGAACGATTGAGTGTGGTATTGAGGAGGTTGAGATCATGGCAGAGGAAGGCGCGGTCAATATTGCAGTCCAGGACTACCACGCTATTCGACTCAAAAAATTACAGAAGGAAGAGCGGGAACGGGAGCTCAAGGCGTTGGCAGATACATCAGGACCATCAGGCCACCAGAAGCTTCAGGTTTGCGATGTCTGTGGTGCATACTTATCTCGGTTGGACAATGATCGTCGTCTTGCGGATCACTTCTTTGGCAAAATGCACTTGGGATACGCTCAAATGCGCAAGGAGAATGAGAAATTGTCAAAAGAGCTCAAAGGACGTCAACCACCAGTGAGGAACGAGCCCACAGATGACGGCTCAAGGTACGATGACGGCTATGGACGAGGCAGCTATGGTGGAGGTGGTGGTGGTTACGGCAGAGGTGGAGGAGGAGGTGGTGGTTACGGTCGCGGTGGTGGTGGTCGAAGAGGAGGGCGATGGTGAAAGGGGCATAGGCTCTCTTCTCTCGCCATCTCTACGACCCCATTTGAATTTTAGCGTGGAGTTGGGGCGTTCAGATACCGGGTATTGTCGTTTCTTGACCTGCAATTCGAGGATGAAATGTACCTTACTGTAACATTGACCCGATCATCATTGTATCATCAATTGAAAAAGTACACTCTCGGCCGCTCTACAGCGTCGCCCGTTTGCTCTCGGTCCCATAGCCGACGGTCGGGCTGTAAACCGCATTCCAAAGGCCGTCAGCTGTTGAGCGAACGTATCATTCCGCTGTCCAACTGCATATTCAAGTAAAGCTTCAAGAGCAAGGCGCACACGGCCATCTCGCGCGCAGTCGTAGTTTCAGAAACAAGACTTGTACACAGATTGTGCTTGCGACTCTATTCGGATTCGGCTCTACCTATGGAAGTCGCTCCTATTGTTCGTTTTGAAGGGCTCCAGGGCTTACATCACAGTCTAATGGCAGAAAATCATCAGCACGACTGCAACATTTCCTATAGGAGTGGTCTAAACTTACGCAAGGAATGATGCAGCACTGGCAATCATCTCCACACCAGCATGGCAGCTTCACTGGGGGTTTGGCAAGAGGTCCCTTCATCAGTGACGACGAACCTGAGCTCGAGGATGAGACCGAAGCTGTTGATGGAGGCATATCTTCGATGTGGTCTGAACTGATTTCTTGTAGTTGTACGATGTGAATATCAAGGAACAATACTTGAGATATGCGTGTTGTCTTCGACTGTGCTACAAGAGGAACGGAGTGTGCCAACTTTGTGGGTTTCCACGCGGCGCGGCATTACATGTGCCCAAGTGTGTATACAGTTGTCTTGCGGATATCATTGGTGCGCATGAGGACGCCTACGTCATCAGTATGCAGCTCAAAGAATGACTTCCCGGACCGTCCGACGTATCCCCACATGCAAGTGCACTTGCATGCTCGTGATGCTTCGGTGCGCCGGCGATTAGCGATGTGGCAATTGGAGAGAAACACTGCGTCTATGAAGCAGGAACTTCGTGAGCAGGCGCAAATGTGCCACGAGACATCTGTGCCAATGCAGGCGCCAACAATGTACACAGCCTGTTGCATTTGTTAATCATAAGATAACAGAAGTCTCTCCGCGATCTAGCAAACCTCCTCCAATGTCCCACTACTATCAAGCATAGCAGCTAACAAAGTACCGAATGCTGAAATCGATAACATCGAACTGCTATAGGTGAGGATCATTCACTACTGTCGCAACCTCGTCAGTATATAACATCGACATTGACAGACTACTAGTGAAGCTTTTATTGAGATAAAACAAAGCAACATGTGCCAGCACAAACAAACCATGGCTTCTACGCTTCTCGCTAAGCCATCGAAAGCCATGAAGCCGGCTCCCAAACCAGGCTGCATTGAGATTCCCTGTGGACCGGATTGCTCCTGGTACGTAGACCATCATACTTGTCCTTAGCGTATCCTCGTTGACACTACATGGTAGCGAGCTTTGCTGCATTCCGTGCACCGTGATGTAGGGCAATGAGAAATTCATCTTGGCTCATAACTTTCAATGTGCTACGAGGAGAATGCTAGACCTATGTAGCAAGGAAATGCAGGTTTTGATCAGCGAAGAAGTTTCCGTCGTGATGAGCCAACAGTGCCTCTCGTAATTATCCACAGCCTCGTCCGCACTGTCCCACAAACAGCGTCTGTATGAGAGAAGTTCTGAGCCGATGCCGAATGCCAGATGCGATCCGTTGATTCGTCCCTTGAAGCAAGCGATATCGAAAATCATCACACTTCCTTCCACGTCATACCTGAGCGCTCTCCCATCGGTGTCGGAACTGCGTTTGAATCGCCAAACGGATTGTCATCGTCTTCCGCGTCGTCCTGATCGTCGTCGTCCTCGACCGGAGTTTTGTGGAAAGTAGGAACAGGTGGCATCGGGATAGACACAGGTCGTTGTGGCTGTGGAGGTGGCTTGGCCTCTTCATGTACGTCCAGCTTTGCCATTCCTTGATTGATGTTGGCAGTGTGAGCATCTCTTGGTGACGTCGGTGCCCCATCATCCTGCCAGTCGCTATCGCTATCATCGCTGATGCTTCGATCCATAATCTCAAAGGCGGTCAAAGCCTTCACGAGCTCATCATTGGCATTAACGAGACTTCCGATCCATTGGTCTGATTCGACGTGTTGGATGTAGTACAATATCTTTCGGCGCAAGTTTTTGCAAGCATCAAAACGGCGCATGACTTCAGCATTCTCGGACAATTTTTCTTGCTCTCGGTTGACCAATTGAAGACCATTGAGCAGATTCGTGGAAGCAATTGTTGCTTGCGCAATTGCCGTTGTCATGTTGTCCTTCTCCTTGGACAAATTGAAAGTTTTACTTGACCCGCTCTTTTTGTCCCGGAAGAGCTTCGACGTAAGACTAGATGTGTTTGTCAAAGCAACAGGTCGACTGGGAGGCGAAGCCGGCGTGACGGGCTTAGGAGCAGGCGGTGCAGGCTTTGGTTTGCTAGGAGATGGCTTGGAACTGCTTTCGGCAAAGGGAGATGCATCTGGCTGCGCATCGGGATCGAGTGGTTCGCTGTCTCGCAGGACCTTCTGACGGGCGGCATCTGGTCGTTGCGTCTTGGGGAACTCCTTGTACAGATTGGCGATGCGTTCCATGCCAGGCTTGCCTTTGTACGCGTTGGCCCACTGAACGAACAACACCTTGCATTTCTTCCGCACTTGCGGATCAACGCCATCGTCCCTTGCCATCAGACGAAGCCTCTCCAACAGAGGCTCGTCCGAGCATGCTCGTTGGAATCTGGTTCCACCGTTTTCAATTAGTCCATCGAGAATTACAAGTGCTCGGATCTGTCGGTGCGGGCTGCCATATTTACTATAGAGTAACTTGGGTTAATTAATGGTTCATGTCTACTTAACTCTAGACTCACAGTTTCTTCCTTAGTGCCCTTGCAGCCTCAGCAGGGCCTGAATCTTGAATGCGAATCACCTCGACAAGGTTGAAGATGCCGCCGATATCGTCTTCTTCGTATTGTTCACTGGTCAATTGATCAACTTGAACTGTGACGGCCGTGTACGGCTTCTTCTACAGGTCATTTGTCCATGTCAGCTCCTAGCACCTAGCACTATGCTCTCCGTCGCTTTGCGTTCACGCTCGATAGATGTAATCTTAAGCTTCCGGTGCATGCATGAGCAGGTTCGTACGCAACGAGCATGCGGCAATGGCCCGTGGAGTCTGACCGTTGACATGCACCGACCAGTCCTCAGAATGACGCAATTGACTTCAAAGGACATGCAACTTACCGAGCCACTGAACATCTTGAGAGCTTGAATGGCAGATATTGCCGCACCAGAAGGGTAGGGAGTCGGATGTGTCTTCACGAGCTGTAAAAGCGCGTTGGATGGATCTAGGTCTAGACCCGAATAACGTGTGTGCTAGAGATCTGAACGTCTTTGCAGGGTACTATATGTGAACCGCCAGCCTTTTAATCTGCTGTATCTGGGTAACTGGAGAGATAACAGGAGACCTTGGAATAAAACCACGGCGTGACTTTCATTAGAAGAGCATGAAGTACGCTTCAGAAGTGATCTCCTTCCTCTTTGGACATCTTTGCCCGTGAAGTCCAAGGCAGCCCTGGAGGCTAGCTGCTGTGGTGCACACCTGAGCAGGTCCAGCTTGCTCCAACCCGGAGACGCTCAATTTCCAAGATCCATCTAGTCATGTGCCTCACTCGATGCACAATTGGTCTCTCGCTTTACGGTCGTGACCTGCCTTATATATACCAGAAAATTGCATCGTCGAACTTTCTTGCTATCGTATTTTGCTGCTTGACTACATATCTCATTCATTACCGGTGAGAACATCGAACACTGAAAGCGAGGTAGGTAAGTATAATCGTATCGGGTGACGAGTACAGCCCGTCGGTATCTCCGAAGAAACAGTTGGCAAGGGATACTACATTTGCCGGGTGATGACAACTGAGGTGCTCGGTAACATTCGGTATCAGATAAGGCAGACGCTTGATGCCTTAGTGGAATGAAATAGAGGCTCCAATGTATTGCACCTGTTGCTGATACGATGAACAACATGTCCATGTAGTAAAATAGGCTTGTCAAGTCATACCCATGTCCTCATGGACGTCATATGAACTTCTCACGAGGCCCGGCTATTACAGGACTCCGTCACGCCCTGTTATCAATGAACGACTTTTCATTTTGTGAATTCAGCAGAATATATGACCATGGTTGTCTTCGCTGTTATAAATGCTGATGAAACTGGCCGTCTCCAGGTGAAATTCCGAGCAAGATGATCAAGCGGAAAGCACGAGATGACGGCGTGACTTCGCGATCGTCGGTTTCACAAAAGCCATTGACTCGACGTGAGCATCGAGAAGCTACTACGAATGATGACGAGCGAGCGGCCATGGGGCATCGCTCGATCTTCTGCGAGGCTGGTGGTCTCGACGATGATATCGGTTGTTATGTGACGAAAGATATTCTTGACCAAACTTCCAGCGCGGAGCATTCTGATCGCCGTGACGAGGTCAGCGGATGGAAATCGAGCAAGGATAGTCATGAAACGTTGAGGCCCGCTCCACTGCTTGGACCACTGTCTACTTCAGTCACCACAATGTTCACGCCAACCTCCGTCGATGCAATACGAGCGGCACCAGGGCCTTGTGTCACATTGTATCAGCGACCGGAGATTCGTGCAGTCGAATCGAACTTTTCTCTACCATGGACACGATCGGACATCGATCAAGAGCAGGCCGCCACCTCAAGCGTGTCCCAAGATCTGTTGTCGCGTCGTAATCGGCCACACCCTCACGTGAGTACAGCGATGGGACCTCCGCGAACGTCGACCAAATTTCACTCAAATGATCAAATGCAGACTTGGGAGGAAGCTCAAACAGAAGAGGAAGACCTTAGAAGTGCAAAAGATAACGAGCCGCCAGCGAGAGTAGATAGTGCCCTGCAATGCTCCGCGGTCCAAGGGTCACCTCCACGGAACCGAAAACTCAACGTTCGCGAGGTTGATGAGCATGATGACTATGGTGGAGCGCTATTGTCAATGCTGGAAAGGGAACTTCTAAGTACGCATAAACCATTCATACCATCCTTTGCTGACTGTCTTCAGAAAAGAGGAAGCTGCAAACCGACACCCGTGATTTGCCAATCACACGCAAGCTATTCCCACAGCCAGTTTCAGACCATTCTGTAATCCTCGGAGTATCCAAAAGCGCCATGCTGCGAACTTGCTTTCGTCTGGGCGAAGCGCTGAATGCAGGCTGTCATGGCACTCGGCACAACGAGAACATTATCCTCGAACTATATGCACGCGTGACAGAATCATGGCGTGATGGCCTGCCATGGCGAAAGCAGCATTTTGTACTGCGGGACCTCTACCATGATAAGCCGCCGCATCTCCTTGCCCTCTATGGACATTGGAGCCAAGGCCAGCTATGGGCTGCCGATAGTGAAGTATTCCTCCATGCCGCTAAGGGTCGGGAATCAAAGCCAGGGTCATTGGCACGATGAAACGCGATGGTATGCAATGGAGACTCCAGATTCTAAGCATTTGGGAGGCAAGCTGGGAAGACATCAGGTGTGTCGCAGACGTGTGTTGCATTTGAGAACCACTGCCAAACGTAAAGTTGCGTTGTTGTTTTGTCATCGGACACTCGGCATGGCTGCCAGTGTCCTATACACACCTCTATATAGCTCCTGTAACGTACTGAGTAACGTTGATCGAACAGAAAGCGCAAATTTTCAACCGATTGCGCTGGTCCTCCATAGTCAGGAATTGTCGAAGTGCTCCAAGAAGGCGCACCGAAAGATCCGCTTGAAACTGCTAATGCTCTACATAATCTGCCGAAGCACATTATCACTGGCGTAAAACGATCGCAGAAAATACATGTCAGAAGCCCGTGTATGGATACTGCAGATTGTCGTTGGAGAAGGACTACTATCGTGCACACCCGGGGGCACTTCAGGACTTCGGATTGCAACCAGTCTAGCTGCGCCAAAGCGCGTCTCCTCACCGAATAATGTTCACGCAACGCAATTGGAAGAATATGCTCGTCAACGGACATTGAGAACTCATACTACCTCCATTGGCGATGTTTGGTACTGATGCTGTCAGACTTCTTAACGCGACACCTCTCTCGCGATTGGAACTCGTGGAATGCCAAATATAGATAGATCCTGCTCAGTCCATCTTCACCTCAGTTGACAGCTTCACATCTCTCTCTCTCTCTCTCTTTCTGCGAGTCTCAATATGAATAGCGCCACTGTCTTCATCTCCACCAGTGCCACAGATTTGTCTAAGTCTCCGCAGCGATGTTCATCGAGCAGCTCGTCACCAGCAATCGGCGTTCATCTCGCGCGCTGTCGGACCCGCCTGCCAGCTCCTCGGGCAATAGCGATAGTGCAGGTCATTGCCGCGTGTTAGGCGCACCATTCCAACACCATACAGCACACAGCAAGGACGACCACGACACGCTACCACCCTCCACTCCAGACCAGCAACGAGGTCCTCACGGGTTGATCGCCCGCGGCCTGACGCTGCAGCTTCCTACTGCTCGCACCGCAGATCCGACTACTTCTCTCTTTCACGATGCTCCATTGTCACCCAAATTAGATGCGCAAAGCATCTATATGCAGTCTCAGAACCAGACACACTCTCCTGCTACGAGTCTCCCAAGGCACTCGCGAGGCCTCGATTTTGCAAGAGCATGTACTACACTCGCTCATTCTACGATTGCCGAGCATAGCAGTCCAGATTCCTCACCCAGAGCAAGTCAGCGAGGGTTGAATATACCTGGTGGAAAGATGTCCTTCACGGGAATGGGATTGGACTCTCCGCGTCTCCATGGCGCCGGCAATGTGTCTTGGAACCACTTCGGGCCGGAGAGGAGTACACTCAGCAGTTCTGTCGGTAGTGTAAATATGTTGGCCTCTGACAGCGAAAGCTCTAGTGAAGATGGGGATACGAGTATGGCGGGTGACGAGGGAGACGACCCACTTCTCATGACTCCCCAGGTGCAAAAGATCGTCGACCACAGCGTGGCCACGCCATTCCAGACAAACACGACAGCAATCGGCGGCTCACTGTGGGGCAGCGGAGCACACTTCTCGCCAGCTCAAGGGTCTCTGGTTAAGACGATTCGGAAGCAAAGACTCGGCCGTAGCGGACGAAAGAATAGGCAGAGCTCGAGCAGCGCGAGTGGGAGTGGCTACAGCTCACTTGCATCTCCGCGGGCCTATTCTCCGCCGCCTATCAAGAGCATTGAATCTGGCGGGTATTTTGCCATGTCGCATGCCGCTCGGAGTCGACGGGAGAGCCTTGCTCTGGGGACCGATGGCCTACAGATCTCTAGTGGCAACGACAGTGGAGACGAAGCATTAGGCATGCCACCATCAACCCCTGGCGTCGTTCGTAGAGCTGTCACTCGTCGTGGGAATCTTCTTCCCAAGACAAAAGGTTTCGCAAGAATCCGTGCTGCATTAGCTGAGGAAGCTGCGCCGATTGATACCGACGTGCGACGTGAAGCCGAGACAATCAGGCAGGTACGAGAACGTGATAACAGCACCTCTGACTTTGAGCTGGGTTCCGCAACTGCTGCCTCGTCGCCAAATCTGCTGCCTGCGGTGCCAGAGGCCGCCCAGATAGACTTTGGCAAAGATCTCGATGGCGAAGGCACCACCATGAAGGGGCTCGGCGCGAATTTTGCTGCCCACGCCAATCGAAATAGTGGAGGTCCCGAATTTTGGAATAGGTTTGATCCCGCAATGCGAACACCACCACCGCCTGCTTTCTCGCGGCATGGCAGTGGCGCATCCGAATTGAATCTTGACCTTCCCTTTGGAGAAGGTATACAGTTCAGGCGGCCGCGAGCGCGATCATCTGCTTCGGACGCCTCAGAAGCCTTCTTCCCGGCAGGGGGCAGCAACAGCAACAATAATAACATCCACAACGGCGCGAGCTCCGGGGTGAACGACGACATGCATCTCAAAAAGTTCAAGCGTCGACGCGAAGATGACTTCGATATTGCGACCATTAAACGACGCGCTGTTTCTCCAGGAATGAGCTCACAGAACAGTCCAGTATTGGCAGCATCCCCTTCACATCGAGATGCGAACTCTTGGGGACAACCACCGGAACGCAAAGGGGAGCGCAAGGATTGGCCCTCCTCAAGTGGTATTGACATCGCCACCCTCACTCGAGCCAGTAGCGGCGGAAGCGGATCGATGAGCGTTACGCCTACAGGAAGTATGACACCGAACAACAATCTTGTGAACCAAGGAAAGAAGCTTGGTCTACAGCCTATGACTGATACGAATGACGGCCTTATGAAAATGAGCATCGAATGAGATACTCCGCTCCGGAATGGCGTTTACTTGCTAGGGACACCCGGCGTTGTTTCGTAATTGTGTATATTTCTACTTGATCGAACGTGAACGCATTATGAAATCCAACCGGCGGCATCTTACAAGTTTCCTCTCATCATACTGTATGTGCGCAGTTGCTGTCGCTGTCGCTGTTTGAGTCCGTGGGCGTGCCCCAGATACCTTGCCTCAGGCCAAAACCAGAAACGCTGTCGGTCAACCTGCCTTCAGGCAAATCAATATGGCTGGCCCTCAGCTCGCTTGCGCCCGCTGGACTGTATATGCCGACCCGCATTGCTGCTCTCACCAAGCGTCTAGTATAAACTACACTGTTCTTGGTTTCAATAACAAAACACATGCGCCGCATTCACAACAATTAGCCACACCATCGATCATCATGCCTTCAAAAGAAACCACGATCGCCTCGTTTATCGAGTCGGCACCACCGGGAGAGGTTGGTAGGAGCAGACCAATTCTTGTAGTTCCGGCTTGAGCTGACTTGCGCAGTTGTCAAATGTTGTGAATGGTCTGTGACTTGCGGATTCTTGAACGGAGGAAGGAAAACGCTGAACCATATCATCAGACATTAAGGCTCTTGCTGGCGGCCATCCCAACTTGTTGCGATCTCTCGACCCGGCCTTCCAAAAGTATAATGAGGAGCAGTTTACCACAATCAAACTGCCCGGCAGTAGTGAATCAGTACGCCACAAGACGCTTGCACGCCATATTTACTTGACTTACTCTAGATTAGACACTCATCAGCACTTACAACTCTTTGGGAGACGGACGCTACTTCGACACGACTAGTCAGACTTCGTTCGAAGTTGACCATGCTTCGCAAGTCTGTATACGCAATGTTTCCGATAGAACTCGAACTTTGAATGTATCTGACAACGGGAACAGAAAGCGTCAGCTGTTCAACAATATCCCCTAGAATCGCGCCACACAGATCTGGTCCGATCGCTGCAGAAATCATTTACCAACGCCTCGGCAGAGCATTTCCGATCCTCCTCGATTGGTGTCTATCCGACAGACAATGATTCGTCTATCGCCCTGGTCCTGGTGGCCAACAAGTACAGCCCACAAAACTTCTGGAACGGTCGTTGGAGAAGCGCGTACATCCTCAACACCGCGACTAACGCACTAAGTGGAACCATCAAAGCCGACGTGCACTATTATGAAGACGGTAACGTGCGCATGGCGACCTCAAAGAAAGTCGACATGAGCAGTTCGGGCAGCGCTGAGGCCATCGTGCGAGACATCGTCAAGGCGGAGAACAAGTTCCAGGAGGAGCTCAACCGCGCCTTCGTTGCTCTTGCCGAGGGTAGTTTCAAGGGCCTGCGACGACAATTACCGGTTACGCGACAGCGCGTGGAGTGGGAGAAGATTGGAGGTTACAGAGTAAGCTCCTTCGATATCGGCGTTATGCACCGTGAAAAATGGCTGACGGGAGAACACAGCTGGGACAAGACATTGGAGGCGGCCGCTCGAAATGATTCGGCACCCCGAACGTTGTACAACTTTGACCACTTGGTCTGTAACTCCGCAGGTATTCCTGTCTGCCATGGGACTCGAATGACTCATGTCTCATATGTGGCAATGATGTCCTTCGGCATCTGCCGTGTAGGGATGGAATAAGAACAGTACTCTATCAAAGCAATTTAAAAAAAATAGTGCTGCAAGCTCGCCTTCCCACCATCCTCGCAATTACTCGCACAGTACTAAAAAAGACTCGTGGAAATTAGCTTTTGATACAAGGCTATTTATCATATAGCATTAATACATGGTGTCATTCTACTTTTTATGTCTGCTTGATGTAGGGGCACCAGTCGGCAATTTCTGCGCCTTTGCCACGCGTGCTAGCATCTCCCTCGCGCCCAAGCGGCCACCACGCTACGATGCGCTGGGCGACACCACCGATGCCGACGGGTTCCTGCTGCTTACATATCGGCCGCTGCGCCAGCGATCTTGCTCCGCGAGGAAATCATCGTTGATCTCGAGCAGCTGTGCAGTTTGCATCTGAAGGCTGTGAAGTGCGCCCTCTAGAGTGAGACCATTTTCAGGTGTATGGGAAGACGTAAAGACGTCGTCGTTGTCAAGTGATGTGCCCGGATGTGGTGCTTGTATGAGTGTTTGTTGAAGGGCGCTCGTGTCGGTGGCGGTGGTGGGAAGGCTTTTGAGGGATGTTATCTCCTCCTGTGCGTTGTTCAGAGCGAGACGCAACAATGCATTGTCGCTTTGCAGCTGCTGGACTGCGGCATGACTGGACGAGTCATTTACGGGCGCCTCGATCACGTCTCGCGCACCCTCAATGTAGGCGATCGGAATCTCGTCAATGCTTTCGTTGACAAGATCTTCTGTGAGGGAGTCTTGCGGCTGTGAAAATGGCTCGTTTGTACCGTGCTCAACAACTTCGGGTTCGTGATTGAAGAAGATGTGAGATAGGCCCCGTGAAGTGGGTTCGGAGGCCTTGGGAGGGGTTTGTTCTTGAATTGAATTCTGTGGCGGGATCAATGCCCGGTCTCTAGGCAGAAGCTGATTGGAGTTGTGGTCGCCCACTTCGTCCGATTGTGGGAGCTTGTCTCTCTCGGCTCGCGCGGCCTCAAGCTCTCGCGCCGCAGTTTCCTGTAGATGATCCATCTCCACTGCGTGGCTTATACGCAGTTGTGCAAGTGCACCTTCGTGCGCTTGCACAAGTGACGAGCGCTCGCCCTTCTCCCGGTCGGCAAAGAACCGTTCGACTTCAGCAATATGTAGTTCGTGCGTCTGAACAAGTCCTTGAATGGCTTTTTGATGCTCGCCGTCCCGATCGCGAAGGCTCGCGTCCAAAGCTTCCTTGGCAAGCCGCTCCGCCGAGGCGAGCTGGGCCCTGTGCTCTTCTTGCAGGTCAGCCACAGTCTGTTTGTGGATCTGTTCCAGCTCAAATGACCGCGCCGTAACGCTTTGCTCGATCTCGGCGATCCGTGCTGTGTACCCCCGAATGACCTCCTCCACCGCTGCCTCATGTGCGGAGTCACGCTCTGCTCGATCGCTTTGCGCGTGATCCTGAGATCTCTTAACAATCTCAGCCAATTGAGCGCCATGTTCTTGTGTCAGTGCAGCGAGTGCGGCAGCATGCTCCCGATCGCGATCGCTGCTGATCTTTTCAGACTGCTGTAACGCCGCACTCTCGATTTTTGCAACGTGTGAAGCGTGCTCTGCTTTCAGCGTGGACAGCGCATCCTCAAATTCCCGTTCGCGGGTTGCCGAATTATCCTCTTGACCTTTGATGGACCTCGTCTCGATTTCAGTAAGGCGTGCGGTGTGCTCCGCTTTCAACTCAGAAAGCGCTAGTCCATGAAGACGACCACGTTCGGCTGCGCTTGCTTCAAAGTCTTGCGATAGCTTCGCCTCGACCTCGGCCAGCTGAGCAGCATGATCATCTTGCATTTTAGCAAGTGTCATTTCATAGTTTCGCTCACGTTCAATTGAAAGAGCGTGTGCATCTTGCGACGCTTTCTCCTCCGCGGCAGCAAGCTGGAGAGCATATTCTCCTTTCAATGTTGCCAAGGCCACAGCATGGTTTTGGTCGCGCTCAATGCCAGCACTGTGCAGCTGTTCGTCGGCCGCTTTTTGCACTGCAGCGATATCGTTGGCGTGCTTTGCCATGATCTGTTCTACCTCGTGCGTGTGCTGATCGGACAACGAAGCCAGCGACTTCACATGCCTGCTTTCACGCTCGTCTGAATCTTGAGAGAAAGTGTCAAGCACTTTTTGCAAGCCAGTCAGTTCGTCTTGAAGTTTGCTGAGAGACGATTCCGTGTTTTGTTTTTCATGAATGGCTGTCGCGCTCGCCTGTGTGGCTTCTTTGAGCTGAATCTCCAGCTGTTCAATCTGTAAATTACTATCCTGGAATCTTCGCGCCACCTGATCGAATTTCGTCCTCAGCTCCTCAAGGTGTTCATTCGCCTTTGCATGCTCCTGTCGCAGCGTTCCGATCTCAACATTCTGCGCCTCGAAATCGTTGAACTTCTGAAGAATGGTGGAGTGGGCTTCACTGAGCTGCGTAAACTCATGTTCTGCCTTTTGGCGCGCGTCGTGAGAGTCTTCGAGCTTGTGCTGCAGGATCTGAATTTGGTCTTGGAACTCCTCTGCGATCTGGCCCGAGCTTGAATTCTCGACCGCAGTGGACGACTGGACGTGTGACAGCTCCTGCTGTAACGATGCCACTGTGCCTTCCAGTTCTTCGATGGCATTGGTCTTGACGAGGACGATGTTGTCTTTCTCAGTCAGTGCATCGGCCTGGGCAATCTCCAATCTGCCTTTTTCTTGAGCGAGCGAGTCAAGATCGCTCTGTAGTCGGGCAATCTTTTCATTGTTTTCGATTTCAAGGTTTGAAGCAGTCTGCTGAGCACGCTGCAACTCGGATTTGAGCTCGTCAACAGTTTTTTCGTGAAGTGCGGCCGCGCTCTCCAGCAGATTGATTTTGTCGTTCGCATCAGCGCTTTCCTGCGCCGCAATCTTGATCTGATCTTGCAGATCTTCGATAGTCTTGGAACTGCTCTGCATTGATTCGTCTCCGACTTGTTGCAATTTTCGAACCTCGTCCTGAAGATTCTCAATTGCCGCGTGACTCGCAGCTAAATCTGAAACATGGCCGTCGATCTCAGTTTGCTTTTCCTCGATAAGCGCAGTATTCTTCGCAAGCGCGTCTCGAAGGTTCGCCAGTACTTCTCGCGTACTAGATTCACTGGTTTTCAAGGTCCGAAGCTCGTCTTGAAGGTCTTCCACATGTTTGTCGTCCGCGGTTGACAGCTTGTGTAGTTCCTCCTTGAGTTGCTGTTCGAGGTCCTCCTTGAGTTGCTGTGTAGTCCGGAGTTCGTTCTGCAGCTGCTCGATTGCTTCGCGGCTGTTAGCCTTCTCGCTATCCAACTGCCTCGCGGCCTCTTCTAGCTTATTATGTTTCTCAGCCAATTCGGTCTGTACGATGTCAAGCTGAGTCTGAATTTCTTTCTCTTGCGCTAGCAAAGTGGCTTCAAGCTCGGCCCTCGCAGTTGCAGCCCGTTCCTGCTCTTCCAATGACTCCTTCTGGGTTTTCTCCAACTGTTCAGTATGAACTCTCGTTGCATTGGCACGAGCCTGCTCGAACTCCTCTTCAAGCTGTCTTCGTACGTCCTGCAACAACCTGTCCGACTCCTGGGCGCTCAGTGTCCTCTCATCCGCTGCTTTCGACTGCATCTCTGAAATATCTTTCTCCAGTCGTTCGCGCAGTTCCTTTAGATTCTTTTCCGCTTGTTGTTGAATAGCATTGTTTTGTTCCGCAGAGTCATCCTTGATCTTTTGAATTTCCAGCTCCTGCGCTTTGTGCAATTCTTGGATTGCCTCAGCTTGACGGGTCTCAGAGTCGGTGTGAGCCTGCGCGACGCGCTCTTGAGCGGCTTGACTACGCCGCTTCTCCTCCTCCAATTCTGCCTGGAGCGCGTTTATGCGGATCTGTGCTTCTTCATTTAGCTTGTCCTGGGCATCGGCATCGGCGTCGAGCTGCACTTGACATCGATCTATCTCCTGCTTGAGATCTTCCACAACCTGCGCCAATTTGTCTCGATCATCAGTCTTTTCAAGGAGTTCCTTTCTAAGGGCGTCCTGAACTGCTGCGATCTTTGATTCTACTCCTTGCAGCTCGGTCGGATGCTTAGATATTTCGAGTTTCAGCTTCGAGATCTCCTCTGCATGCGACTCTTCTAATGCGGCGAGGGCTAATTCTTTTTCGCTTATCAGTGCATCGATCTCGTTCGAATGATCCTCCTGATATGATTCTAGCGATGAGTGGTAGTCGTGTTTGAGTGATTCAACTTCTGTCTGAGATTCTTCCTGTAGCGCGAGGAGATGAAGTTTATGGGCCGCCTTGATGGCTTTGAGGGCCGCGTCCTGTGACTCTAGCGTTTTGGCCATCTCAGATGCATGCTCCGTCTTTGACCGTGATAGGGACTTTTCGTGTTGCGCCTCGAGAAGACGCACTGTGTTTTCGTGACTGTCTCTGAGCGATTGCAGTGCATGTTCATGCTCTTCAAGTGCGATTACCTGTCGGGGTTCGTTCGCCTGTTGGGATGAGATATCTCGTGATAGCGCATCTTTACTGGTTCCGGAATCTTGGGCTTCTACTTGTACTTTCATACTTTTCATCCCAGCAGTTACCGTGTCTGACATCTCTTTGACAGTTTCTAACTGCTTCGTTGCGGCGCTCAATTCTTGTCGAGTGTTTTCTAGCGCCGCTTCGACTGCATCTCGGTCTTCATGGCTCGAGATGAGCTGCGCTTTGAGTTGATCGCATTCGGAGGTAACGGAGGCAAGGTCGCGTCTCGCCGCGGTGAGCCGATCCAACAAAGCCTGACGCTCATTCTCCTGGCCGATTGCCCGATCATCGCCGAGGCCTTGGGTTTGATCTTGAGAACTCAAGGACTCGTCAAGATTATTGGTGATATTGGATAATGTTTCGAAATTTGCATGCACAGAGTTGGGACTCGAGGTATGGTCGAAGTGAGATGTATCGAGTGGAGTTCTGGGTGAAGCAAGATCCCGACCGATGGCGTTGTCGTTCGCCTCGACCTCTCCATCCAACTCCAATTCATCTCCAGGCGCCGTGGCAATTTCCGCATCCTCCTCTTGGCGCGCTGAGCTTTCCTCGGTGATGGTATCTCTGGACACAGGACGAGCTACGTTATCCGTGCTGGCGACAGATTCGATAGTGGAAGACCGCTTCGCGCGAGCTGGCGCCGGTTTTACGCCCGCTGCAGCGAGGCTTGAAGGTCTCACCTTTGTGCCGATAGTTCCGGTGCGAGAAACAGTCGAGGCTGAGCTTGGCGGTCGCTTTGGAGGTGTGCCACCCAAGGTTGTCCTTCGAGTCTTGTCCAATCCAGCATCGGCTTTTGTTGCGCGCGAGGCAAGTGTAGAAGTTGTCGCAGAAGTGGTTGACCGAGCAAGGCGCCGAGCCTCCAAGCTATCCGGTTTCGAAGCAACAGTCGGAGATTTCTCAGTGGTTGATTTACGGACCGAGGGTGCCAACGGCCGAGTTGGCGTTCTTGTGGCAGGCGTGGATGTAGTTGCCCGCGACGCAGCCGTGCTTGACCGCGTTGGTGCCTGCGACGAAGCAGTTGGTCTGGGGCCGACCGATAATCTCGAAGAGACCGGTGGTGTGACTTTTTTGGCATCAGCGCCTGCAGGAGGGTTGACCATGGTGAGATGCAGATTCTGTAATGATGCGCTGTCGCTTTCAATGTTCCGTGATCAGTAGCTTGAGTGAGCCCTTCAAGCAGCTCTTGAAGGCGTATCGCACGGCTGTCGGTGGCACAGGTAGCACCAGTGATGTTCTTTTTGATACGGGTGTAATAGCTGCGTCCGAAAGCAAGTCAATGTCCACCAGAACACTGACTTCGAGATGCCGCTCGAGTGTGGTGGTTGTGTAAAAGAAGTCGTCGCAAACCAATGGTCGCTGGACGGGATGCTCCCCGAAAGTGGTTGGCCAGGGTCTTTCGACAGTCGCGACTTTGCGCGAACAATTCTGGAAACGGTGACAGAAGTGGTTAGTATGACAGCGGAGGTCCGACATTCATTATTGCTCTGGCGCGCTTCTCCGCACTAACAAACTCATGAAATTGAGCCGCATTTCATGTGAATTTTAGCGCGGGTGCCGTCAGGTCGCAGTGTGGTCACATCTCGTTCCGTCCATTATTCGAGTATCGACGACAACCTTGAAAGGTTGACGGACACGACAGCTTGTCATCGTTCGTTGACAAGAGAGTTACTCAGATGTTGACGCGAGCGTATTATCAGACAGTTGATGGACTGACATTCGTTTACCGATACTACATGTCCCTACAAGATCCCTCGATTATTGCCAGGCAAAGCCCTGTTGTTCGAAGTCACATACCTATGCTGGTGGTGTGCCACCAAGATTGTTCTCCCTAGCAAGACCGATGCTATTTCATGTGTGGGCGATCCCTAAGATCTCCGTTGATTTAGGCGCCGGTATCGTCCTTCACTCAGCGCAACAGCCTCGAGTGGGCAATCAGTATATCCGCCCGCATAATGACTCCCTCCAATTCGTCAGAGCTCTCCGGTGATAGCCATATCACGAGTCTCGAGGGCAAGATAAATGGGCAACTAACGACTCCAGCTCTATCGCCCATCGATGAGAATGCACATGATTCACTATCTAGCAGAGCAGACCTCGCCGGACATGCGCAACGACCGGCTCAACAGACGAGTGATCGTCGTGCCAGCAGTGAAGCGCGGACGTGGAAGTTGTCCCCCAAACAAGTAAGAAAAGAGATACCATGATTAATCAAATGCACCATTCTAAAGCAGAAATAGATACAAGACTTGACAATATCTCCCGAATCACTGCCGGTACGCACTCTAAACGACGAGTTGCCGGTGTCAAGCGACGATGAAATGGTCAGCGATACAGTGTTCATCCTTCCTAAACCATCACTCAGCGAACGAATTCAACCCAGTCATAGCCCTGCCGAACAGCAGGCCGAGCATGATGCATCCTTCCAAGATCCCGTACTGGATGCGATGACTGCTGGTGAGACGCGGCCGATGTTCTCGCCGCGATCCGCCTCAACCCCCTTCTTTCAGCGGAAGCAATCATCCTCCAAGGGCTCAAAGACGAGACCGCAGCTCTCACCACTTAAGACAGAAGAATTTTCGGGCATGCGGCGTGGAAGCTCGAGCAAAGTCTCACCGAGACGTGACAGATCGGCATCTCCAATGCCCAGCGGCATGCCCTTGCCTCCCCTCTCACTTCCCACATATCTGCATCTAGAATTGTCTTCTGCACGACCCTCGGCTCTATACATACATCGTTCGGCAGCGAGCGACTTCCCATATGAGTCTTCGAGCGTAAAGTTCGAACGTTTGATGAACTTCTTGCTCCTGCCACCTCACCTTGAGCAGGTGCTTTGGTTTGGCGCCGTGGCTTGTCTTGACGCTTGGCTGTATAACTTCACGATATTACCTCTACGCTTCTTCAAAGCTTCCGGAATTCTGCTGTCGTGGCTGTGTCGCAACGCACTACAGGAAATGCTTGACCTAGGGAGCTACGTCTACGGAGGCTTGGGTCGAATCTGGCAGCGCAGCCGACATAACGCCCAGAGCGACATTCGACGCGGCGCTGCAGCACTGCAGGTCAAAAAACATGCAGAAGAAGTCACTCATGAGAGCAAGGGATACGGCAACATTCGTCTCGTCTCGCCCTCACCAGCCAGGCCACCAAGGAGACGATCGGGCTTTCGACATCGCCGTACGAGATCTACACCTTCAGCCTTGCTGCCCAATCACAAAGCGGACATCCTGCAGGGCCTTCTTATAGCATTGAGTTGCGCCGTACTCCTGTGTTTTGATGCAAGCCGAATGTATCATTCGATTCGTGGCCAAGCTGCTATCAAACTCTACGTCATATACAATGTCCTCGAGGTATTCGATCGTCTCTTATCTGCACTGGGGCAAGATGTTCTGGAGTGTTTGTTCTCCAAGGAGACGCTGGAAAGAGACTCGGAAGGTCGGAGTAAGGTGTTCCGTCCGCTCTGGATGTTCTTTTTGGCACTGACGTACAACGTCATCCACTCCACAGCATTATTCTACCAAGTAGTCACGCTCAATGTGGCAGTAAACTCCTATTCGAACGCACTACTCACACTCTTGATGAGCAATCAGTTTGTCGAAATCAAGGGAACTGTATTCAAGAAGATCGAGAAAGAAAACTTGTTCCAGTTGACATGCGCCGACATCGTTGAGCGCTTCCAGCTCTGGCTGATGCTGCTCATCATCGCTCTTCGCAACATTGTCGAGGTTGGCGGCCTCAACATCAGTCTGAGCAGTGCATTTGGTGGTGGATCTGCAACTGCCACCAGCAGCAGCGCCACAGTCAACGCTACGGGCATGCCGCTGCTCTCGGGCTTCGTGATTCCCAAAGCCTTTACGCTTCTGCCAACCTGGTCAGGAGAAGTGCTGGGCCCTTTCCTTATAGTGCTCGGAAGCGAGGCGCTGGTCGACTGGATCAAGCATGCTTACATCACCAAGTTCAACAACGTCAAACCGAATATCTATGGCCGCTTCCTCGACATGCTGGCAAAAGACTACTACACACACGCCTTCGCCGATCAGAACCTTACGAAACGCTTAGGTTTACCGGTGATCCCTTTGAGTTGCCTCTTCATCCGCGCGTGTATGCAGACCTATCACATGTTCCTTGCAACGCACATGCCTATGCCGATTCCCTCCATGGGAACCTCCTTAAGTTTGGAGCAGGAGACATTGGGTGGAAGTTCGCCGGCGACAACGGCAGCCTTGCAACACATTGACCAAGTATTCCGGAGGGCGCTCGGAAGGTCCACATTCGGAGGCGGAGCACAATCAGGGCCTGGTGGATTCTCATGGAGCCTTGATGATGCCATTGCACTTGCTACAATGGTGATTTTCTTCTTAGTCATCTACCTCTTGTTGTTGGCGTTCAAACTTCTGCTCGGAATGGTCCTGCTGTCATTTGCGAGGAGTCGTTACGAAGGTATGAAAGAACGCGAGAGACGCAGTGCAGATGCCCACGGCCGCCGCGTCGGAGGTCTCGGGGCTGTCGAGGTCGACGACGATAAGCGAAGATGGATATATGAAGACGATCACGAAGGACTGAAGGATCTACGCGAGAAAGAAAACGCACGCAAGGCGAAGTCTGAGAAGGGAGAGCTCAAGTTGGATCATATCGATCGCTATGCTATGGCTGCGAAAAGAATTTGGTGATGTGCCGTATATCTTGGGGGTGTATGTTCTGTAGACACGGTTCAATCATCGATTTTGCGATCCAAACTTCGCTGGGTATTCATTTGTGGGCTTTGTGAAGTTAGCAAAAATGGTTTCAGTCAAGTTGGGCAAATTGTTGGGTTTCACTTACGGATTCCCTCTGCTTGAAGCGGCTCCACACCAGTGACTTCTGCAGCTTTGGGATGCTCCGCCGCATTGGCATCAGGCTTCATCATTGGGAAAGTCAAAACTTCCTTGATGCTGTAGTGGTTGGCAAGGAACATGACCATCCGATCGATACCCATACCCCATCCACCAGTGGGTGGGAGACCATACTCGATGGCAGTCAAGAATGTCTCGTCCAAGACCTGCGCTTCGTCATCACCTTGAGCTTTCTGTCGAGCTTGCTCCTCAAATCGCAAACGTTGGTCAAAGGGATCGTTCAACTCTGTGTATGCGTTGACGATTTCCTTTTTACAGACGAACGCCTCGAACCGTTCGCACAGACCGGTATTTTCGCGGTGGTACTTTGCCAACGGGCTCATCATTTGAGGGTGACCAGTGATGAACGTAGGGTTGATACATTTTTCCTCAATGAACTCTCCGACCATCTTGTCCAGCATGCGAGCGTTGGTGAGCGGCGGCGTGCAGTCGACGCCGGTCTTCTTGAGCATACGCTTGAGGAACTCGTTGGTTGCATCGGTGTGAAGTTCATCTCCAGGAGGGAACTTTTCGCCGCAGGCTTCCTCAAGCGCTGGAATCATCTCGATGCGCTTCCAAGGCTTGGCCCAATTGACTTCATAAACCTCGCCTGTTTGAGTGTTGAACTTGGTCTGTAGTGAGCCACAGACTTCCTTCACCATGCCCTCCACCAGCTCCTCAGTTCTGTCCATGACATCGTAGACGTCGGCGAAAGCTTCATAGTATTCGCAAGTCGTGAATTCGGGGTTGTGCGTAAGATCGATACCTTCATTACGGAATTGGCGACCTATTTCATATACACGGTTGATTCCTCCCACGACAAGCTGCTTGAGAGGCAGTTCTGTAGCTATACGCAGGGCAAGGGTCATCTTGAGATCGTTGTGTTCAGTGTAGAAAGGCTTGGCCGTCGCACCACCGGCGTTCTTCAGGAGAATCGGTGTCTCGACTTCGTAGAAACCGTTGCTATCGAGGTAGTTGCGAATGTATTTGACGATACGTGATCGAGTTTTGAAGGTCTGGACAGTGCTTTTGTTCATGATCAAATCAAGATGACGGTTACGGTAACGCTCTTCTTGATCCTTGAACCCGTAGTGCTCGGAGGGAATCTGGTGCAAACAGGGAGCGAGCAAAACTACCTCCTGAGCGAAAATGGATAACTCGCCGGGATTGTCTGCTCTCTTCGGGCTAGTCCTTCCCGGGTATCCGGTGACACCGATGATGTCTCCACGTCGTAGATGATCATGCTGGTCTGCGAAAGGAACTTTGCTGGTGCTCTCCAGGTTCTGTGCCATGATCTGAATCTCAGCGCCATCGACTGCAACCTCATAGAATCGCAGGTTCTCTCCTGATGTACGAATGTTGTAGATGCGGCATCCCACGCTGATGACCTTATCCTTAACAAGCTCTCCCTTGGCGAGATGACCGAACTCTTTCTCGAAATTGCGAAGATCATAGGTGACATGGAACTTGTGTGGGTAAGGGTGTGGGTTTCCTGTCTCCTTCATGCGCTTGATTGCACGAGAACGAATCTCGAAATATTGCTGGATACAGCAGATTGAGTCAGCTTGGTCAACTTCCTGATCTGCTAGCTTTTTCGCAATGGTTCTAAGACGTGGAACGCTCCATTAATCGTACTCACATTGGCATTGAGTTTCTCCTCATCTTCTTCTGCGGCCTTCCTCTTCGGCTGAGGCGGCGCTTGCCTGGTTGCTTCGCGTTCAGCCTTCTGCTTCTCCTTTTCGCGCTGCTTCTGACGCTTCTTCAACTCCGTCTTGGACACACGTTCGCCGGTAACTTCATCGAGGATCAAGTTGACTTGACTCCCCTCTCCTGTTGTGAGTTGTTCCACGCCTTGGGCCACAGCCTGCACGGCGTTTTCAACGACCTCTCTTGCTTGTTCGGCGGCCATGTTTCATGCAGATAAGTTGCAATGTATATGATTGCAGAATTTGGCAGACTTCAACAATCTAGAATGCGGGTGCCGGTCCAATTCCACTCATAGCGTAACACAATATGCCGCAAGAGTCACCACTATCAAAATTCGGCCAAGCGGGGCACATCGTTCTGAAGTGGGGAAATTTTGATCGTGGACCGACGTCAGCGTTCAATTTTCGCGCCAATTTCGCATTGAGTCACGGTAGATTGTGCGTATTCTTACATTACAACCATCGTGCGCGGCGAGGAAACCTTTTATAGACTCTTACAGCGATGGAAACAGTGGCACAGACCCAAGATCGCGAATCCTGATATGCGGAACATTCGACAGGGCTGGATCGAATCTCTGGAAAGGGCCCATTGCTTGTCCATTTTTTCATGTTGCATTAATTAGAATCGAGCCATTCACTAGATAGGTTCTCCGCCGATGCCATACCGTTCATCCGAGTCCGTTGTCACCATGCATTATTCTACCATAGATGCCCGTGCCTCCTTCCTTATCCCCTCAGGATAGCACTTAAGGCTGCAAAATCGTTCCTCGAATGCGGGTTCTCTGTGAGGACATGTCTTAAGCCCTGCAATTGCTGGTCACTCATATGTGGTGATGCTTGAAGAATTTGCATTGCCGAAGGCGTGAATTGCAAATCACCAAGAATCTCCGTCACGCGAGGATTTGCCCAGGGAGGAGCGGCTTGCTGTGGTGGTGGATTCGCGTACAGCGGGTTGGGCTGCGGTTGTCGATTACCATATGGATTGGGTGGAAAGGGCGTCGGCGTTCCGAAGCCAGCGGGAGAGACTGCAGATGGTATGTGTGATGAGAGCGGACCATTGTGAACGACTGGTGACATTGGTGTTTGTCCCGTCATAGGGGAAGCCGCCGGTCCCGAGATGCTTTGACGGAGATGCTGAGGCACGCCGCCGTTGGGACCTGGTTGAGCATGCTGAGCCGGCGTCGCCGTGGTCAGCAGCGCCAGCGCCTCTTCAGGCGCACGAGAGACGGTCAGCGAAGCGAGCAACAGCCGCTCTTCGATCGGTTTCTTGATCGTGCAATGCTCCAGCATCTCAATATGCTCGGGCAAATTTGCGCCAACCTCCACAGGTATTATGTAAAACTCCTTGACGAGCGGCGGCTTTCCCTTTTCGACCACTGCATATCGCTGCCTGCTGTGGAAGTAATCGAAGATCTTGTTGAACGCATCGGCATTATCGTATGGTGTCAAGGAGAGAACAGAGACGTCACTAGTCGTGCTCCAGCGGAGTCCGCAGAGGTAATCCTCGGCCTTCTGGATCTGTAGCCGTCCATCAATGGAGAGGGAACTAGGGAGTAGATCTTGCCATGATATAGTAGACACAAGGTCTCTGCCAGCGACAAACCGTGCGTTGAGCACTGGAGCAGCTTCTTCGCTATTCTGGATGAGCTTGCCACGCCAAACGACAGCTTCCGATCCAGTGGCCGCTGCCGGTGAATAGGCCTCGTCATTGTCGTCCAGCAGGCGATCGACATCAGGATCATCCTTTGCCCCAGTGTTAGCCGGGGCGGCTAATTGGACGGAGCTAGAACGACGTGCACTTGCGTGCTTTCCCCGTGAACCGTTCTGCGGATTTGCATTTGTTGGCGATTGCGCTGTTTTGGCCCAGATATCCTTCATATCGAATTGTTGACCTGCAGCGGCACCATCTCGCGCTTCTTCTGGCTTGCTTGGAGCACCTTCGACCTCACCGTCTGTCTTAATCGACTCATTACTCTGATGGGTCCCTTGCGCGACATCTGGTGACGCTCCAGCTGCTGCCGGAGGCGGAGTGGGCAAGCGCGTATCGGGAGTCGGGTTTGGTTCTCCTTCGATCGCATGATAACCTTTGTGATCTTGACGATATCTCGGGCCCTCTTCACTGACTGCGACTGCTTGTCGATCCAACACTTCCTTTAGTTCAGCTCGCTCGCGTTGCAATTCTTCGCTTGCCATGTCGCTTGTACTCATAATTGAGAGTTGATCTGGGGTGAGCGTATTGCTGAGCAAACGTGTAATCAAGCTATGGTTTTTCTTCAGGTTGGCATGGAGCGCTCTGAACTGCGTCATGTATGCCGCATCTTTCGTGCTACCGTGATTCATCTGGAGTGCATACTCGATTCGCGCTCCATAGTGGTCCCCAACGTTCTTCTTGGTGAGCCCATGAGGTAGCTTCAAGGCCGACCTTTTCGCCCGCTCAAGGACGTCACTGGCAACGACCTGACTGAGCGCCATGGCGACCTTTCTTCTATCGGCAGGAAGCTGATCAATTGGCACGAGAGCGGTATCTGGATCTTTAGAGCCTTTGTTTTCGGTGGCTGAAGATTTTCGCCGTTTGTCTTGTCGTCCTGCTTCCTTCGCCTCTTCATCGGTCTCAAGCTTGGTTTCTGTTGATTGTTCCTCCTGCAACTCCTCGCGCTTGCGCTTCGTACTGCTCTCGTGGGTTTCTTTGGCAGGCGTTTCGTCGCTCGGCAATGCTTTCACATCTACAGGAACTTTAAAATCTTGTGGGGGGACGTCTTTCTTCAGCCACCCAGGAACCCCTCCCTCGCTCTGCCGGCCCTTCCTCTTGCGATTCTTACCCTTCTTGCTTGACTCATTCTCGGCCAAGTAGATCTTATTGCGGGTATCCCAGATCTCTTCGCCTCGCTGCAAGGCCTGGATAGTTTCCTGATGTTCTTCTGGTCGGCACAGTTCGCAGAAGTAATGCTCTGGCACGTCGTCCTCATCGTCAGGAATACCCATGCACACATTGTGTTGCCACACGGAGCATGCGTCGCACGCAATGAATGGCCGAGTGTCTTTCCGATCATCGTTGCCGCAGATACAGCGAATCTCTTCGTCCTCCTCTTCTTCGTTGTCTTCGTCTTCTTGAGCCGGTTCATCGTCGACCTGGGGCTCAGCTTGCTTCTTGCTCGCCTTGCCCTTGTTCGCTTTGGTGGCTTTGGCCTTTGGCGCTGGTACTGGTGACGGAGACGCGTTCTTGTGTTGACCTTTGTTGGCCCGCACCGACCGGCGCGGTTCGTCTGTAATGGGATTGATTAGTATGGTAGATCAAAATCCGAAGAGTGGATATCCCTCCATGAATGCACGCCACCGTGGAAGCAGGTTTGTTCGCTTGCTTGTCATCTACAACAGACGACTAGAACATGGCTTACCTGCTGGCATGTTGGGGGGCAACGACAATGATGGTGTGATGCGTGAGCTCGGAGGCTAGCTATAGACAACAACGATTCACGCGTACCAGCACTTCATCTAAAGTCGGTATCTAAAAAGGATATGTGCACAAGCAGGCCTTGATGACGACCGTCTCACAGCAAGCAAAGGTGGCACGCAAATTTGAAGTGAATGACAGCGCAAGCAGCGCAATTGTAGCACGTAGTCGCGACGGTGCGTTTCCAGTTGCAATATCCCCCCTGACAGCAGTACAGTCCCCACGACACGAGGCAAAAGTCTCGCCGAGAGATGCGCTTGCAGATGTTGCGAGTCTCGACCAGCGGCGCGACTCAAAGTCACTTCAATTCTGGCACGCGACTCTGTCGCGAATGCGCCAATGCTGGTGGGCGATGAAAGGTTCCGGTTGCAGCTTCCTCGCTGGAGTGCTTGTGATGCAATTGTGAAGTGCGAGAAACGCAAAGTGGCTCGGAAGATTTGCGATCGTGTTAAGTCAATGAGGCGTGCGAAAAGAAGCGGCTGGTGGTGGTGGAATTGGCGGAATTCGTTATGATGGATGGTGGAGGGATCATGCGAATGCGACCGAAGATTCCGCATTTGCGGGAAGCGGAGCTTTGTGCTCTTGTGCGAATTCGGACTAGCAACGGCAGTGTCTTGTGAGAAATCTCACGTGATAGCGCGAGGCGGGCCTCGGATGTCGTGCTGCACATAGATGCGATTACAATAAATCATCAAGTCTCAAGGTTGGCAAATCTACAGCGACGGAGTCTTGCTCTAATGGCGGATGTACGTGCAATGTTGCGCGCGTCACGCGACGCGCGCAAAAGAATTACCCACCCTCACGCCTCCTACACCTCGAGCGGGAAATTGGTATGCAATTTATGTGAGACGGTCATCAAACACGAATCAGCATGGCAGAGTCACCTTCATACTACGCAACACAATCTTCGACAGACTCGAGCACAAGACGCAGCGAGTGCGCGACCCACGGATACTGGCAAGAGAAAGCGTAGCGCTTCTGGCTCTGCGAGTCCGCCCGCGGAATCGAGGAAAAAGATACGACCAGCTGCCATCTCGGATTTCAAAGATGCCGCAGTGTATGAGGGGAATGAAGACACCACACGAACTGTCCAGGCGCAAAGTGTAACGATCGACAACGCCGCGGAAGAGCTCTCGGAATTGAATCAAAATGTCCCGGCGAATGACAAGCTCGATGTCGTAACTTTGGATGACTTTGAGCGCGAACTAGCAGAGCTTGAGGCTTCCGTGCCCGCTCGACCCGAGTCATATGGCGATGCAACGATCTTATCGGCACCTCTGACCGCCGCTGAACTCGCAGCGCAAGCTAGAGAGGAACAAAGTGCCCAACGCGGAAGAAGAGATCTCGAGATCGTAGACGAGAGGGAGGATGCAGCGAAAATCCTTGAGGACGAATTGGAAGAGATGGAGGGACTGGAAATGCGAGCCCAGAGATTACGGGCTAGACGCGAGGCACTCAGGACAGTCGATACTGACTCAAACGGGGGTCACAAAAAGGACATAGATGCGGACACAACTGCTGCAATAATTGCGCAATCGCAACAGGCTGATCACGGCGAAGATGAAGACGACAATCGTAGCGATGACGAAGATGACGACGCATACTGGAATTTCGACGGGCGCTGAGACAAAGGCATGCACTCTGCCGAATGCAGTAAACTGACCTTTCGGAATGATCGATCTCGTATAACGATGTCGGTCAAGCTTTGTTGCGCTTTCTACAATGACCAAACGCTCAAGTCTCGAGTTGCGGTGTAGCATTGTGGCTAGCGGTTGCGACAATCGACGCTTTCCGCTCCGGGCTTCTGCAAGCTCCGCATGAGGTTTCAGCCAGCAATACGTTTCAATCGATTCCAAGACATCCACGGATCCTGCAAATATATATTCATTGACACGATTGAGAAGGCGAATGCGGCACTTTTGGATGTCCGTTATTGGTTGCGATATCGGCTTGGGTATACCGAACAGCGAACGCGACCCGCACCTGAGCAAAGAGCCAATCCTGCATCTTGGTTTTCTCAAAAAGCCTGAGCGTATCCTGATGTGAACCTCACCCGATGGAGTCAGGACATCTTTTTGGAGGGTAGGGAGCCAACAGCGTCCCCCACGAAATTGCCAGTTTTCAATGCGCATAGTCTAGATATTGTATATCGCGTTTGCGAGAGAAATTCGTACTGGTCATGCGGCTAGGCAGCTGGATCCGCGCGTTCTCTTTGACAAGCGCAGTACCTGTAGAACTGAACGGGAGTCGCAAAAAATTAAGCGACAAATTTACATGTCGTATTTCAGCTGCTATCAACTGCCAATCCACGCGAGTACCTAGCTAAAAAGGCTGGAGGTTCTAGAGGCCGTGACGAGGCATGAACAGCTTCGGAGTTCCTGCACAGCCCCACACCAGTGACGCCGCCCGGTGACCTCCAGCCTCCCGTGTGTGGCGCTTGTTCATCGTCTGCCCGCCGGTTCGAAGACGGGAGAAACGACGATTCCGATGACAATCTAGATTAATTAAACGCTCTGATGCTATGATATCCGTAAATCCTGCTGCCGCTATGATTCACGCCATCCACGCTGTCGTGGGCATGTCCAGCGTTCTACCACCGTCGTGTCTTTGTGGGTACACTGTCATCTCTCCCAGCACATAAGGTCTCGGCTTTCCAGTGGTTGGGGATACACTCGCATCCGATGCGCCCACCTCATCAGCGTTGCCGCCCAAGAAATCCTCACCGAATTTGTCGACGAATCGTGTCGCGACACGGTCGCCTGTCACATCATCGCCCACCTGGTGGACAGAGATCGCCCACGCGGTGAAACCGTTAAATCCCGCCTGCAATGCTAAATTCAGTGTGATGTAATGATTGAGTTGTCGCTGTCACAGTGAGACTTTGGTATCGCAAACGCATCAGCCCGATTCCTGGGACCTCTGCCAGGCTTCCTATTCACAAGAAACATATTAGCATCCAGCGAAGATTGCACAACAAATTCCAACCTGCTCATCACTCATACCTATCCTCGCTCACGTGTGTCACATATTCGAATTCCTCCATCTCGTCGGTAGGCATCGACAGCCCATATATCTTTACCGCCGATAAAAACAATGGCACTCGCTGGACAGACCATCACGATTGTTAATAAATCTGGAAAGATCGTGAAGAGCTCGAAACATCTCGTCAACGTCTTCAACGAAGCCAAACTTGCATACAACGAGAAAAAAGCAGAGCTCAAGGCACAAAGAGATGCCTACTTCGCAACACAGGATGCTGAGCGCATTTTACGAAAGAAGGTGGAAGTCATGACCATCGCCGACGAAGATGAAGTTCGCTCAGTGGCAAGCTCCAAAAGAAGTTCTGTGACAAGGCGTGACAGTGCCAAATCGGTAAAACGCAAGCCTGTGCCTGGACATGACCAGGAAAGACCCGCAGTGCAGCGTGGGATTTCAGATAGCTTTTATGCCAACGACGATCGATCGTCGCAGAACCAGCGGCAACATCAACGCCATTCCGACAAACAACATAAACCATCTCCACTTCAGAAGGAGGTTCCCGGTGCGCCCGAGGGCGACAACGAGCCAATCATCAAGGAGTTGTCGAGGCGGCATACAGACGGCATGGCATTAGCATATTCAAATAAGCATAAGCCCAAGCGAGCCGCAAGTCTGGACGGCATAGATATGGACCTGGCTTATGGGTACCTACCTCCACCCCTGCCGACCAAGAAAACCGAGGATGAGCTTGAACTGCGGACTAAGATGACAGCACTCCAGACGTTACTTGACGAATGCAATTGCGTGCAGCATTCTGTTATTGCGACCATCGAGAATCTGCAAAAGAACCCTGAAGCTCTAGCCGCAGTTGCCCTGACGTTAGGAGAGATTTCTAACGTTGCGATGAAGATGGCGCCAGGGGCATTGGCCTCCATGAAGACCGCATTTCCTGCTATCATCGCATTGTTGGCCAGTCCACAATTCGCCATCGCGGCCGGTGTCGGTGTCGGCGTGACCATCATAGCTTTTGGAGGCTACAAGATCATCAAAAAGATTCAAGCACGGAACGAAGAGGCTCGCCAACTCGAAGAAGGCGTCGCCATGAGGCAAATCACAGAAGAGCCCGCCGAAGTGCTGGAAGAGGAATTGGTCGACGAACTGCGCGAGATCAGTTCCATTGAGAAATGGAGGCGCGGGATCGCTGATGCGGAATTGGGCTCGCTCGGCACCAGCGTCGACGGCGAATTCATCACGCCACACGCTACTCGAACACTAGTCGAAGAGGGCCGATTGACAGAGGCCGATCTGAAACCTCCGAGCTCAGAGGCCGGCCGATTCCACCGCAGGAGAAAGGCGAAGAGCACTGTCAGCAGCAAGAGCAAGGCGCCAAAAAGTGCTACGGGCACCACCAAAACCAAAGCGATAGCCCCGAAAGGAGCATCGGGCATACGAATGCTGTTCAAGGGACATTCGGCGTAGGATGTGGTGAGGTGTAATGATTGAATGATTGACGCAAACTTGATAATTTCCAGCTCGAACATGGTGTGTATATATATAAATTTCTTGCCCCCTCGTGCATGCCTTTATTTCGTCCAGTCCTTGCAACACAAAATTATGATCACAACTATAAATCCTTTTGGCTAGCATCTGAGTCTTTCGATCAATGCCGTTAAACACAGACATTGACCAAGCACAAAGCAGAGCAGAGTTCAGAAGCAGATGTAAGAGGGATGGTTGCTATATTTCCAAAGGGCTTTTATCACGTGAGATTAATAACAGATAGATAATGAATGGGGTATCACATTTGAAGAACAACAACACATTTCACATCCTTAGCATCATGCATCGGTTTCTTCCTCGACACGTATTCCAAGGATCTCGGCTCGCGTCCGCGTCGCCAGAGTTCGTAGTTCATTCACGGCGGCTCGCCATCGGTCAATCTTGCACTTGAAGTACGGATGGCAATAGTCATCCTCAGTGTAGCCTTCGTGAGATTGCAACGACGCTCCATCCCACTCGTCGCCGATATTGTCGATGCGTCTCCTCGTTTTGGCCACCTTGCTAGCATCCGTGATCGCATCGGCGAACAGAACAGGGTTGCGAGGAAATTTGCTCATCCAGGACTCGATCGCCGATTTGTCCTGCCAGTCGATCACCGCTTGTTCTTCGCTCATGCGGTATCCATCGTCTGATCGATCGGGAAAATTGGAATATTGATCTTCTGGGCGATACACAGGCCGCAGTCCGCTCTTGTGGATCTCTTTCTCGATCAGCTCGACTGCTTCCTCCGCTTCGATGAGCCCTCTCGTCAGGCGCGAGATCATTCGAAATCGGAAGGCGTGCGGGTCAAGGATACAGCTCAGATCGTGTACTTCTTGCCCCATCGGCTCTAGAATTCCTGCCAGTGCTTCCCGAGGTACACCGCAAGACTGAGCTGGCTTGGCTTGAGACCATAGCTGTATTACAATGCCGTCCCGATCTGGGAAAACAGCCTGTGCGAAGTGTCGATGCTTCACAGCCTTAGCGTGACGCGCTAGTAAATCAGCATCAGCCTCTTTCCTAACCTGAATTTCTGTGATACGCAGGTCCCATGTACTGAGGACACTTGCGGACTGGTTGGTATCACGCTGCGGCACTCCCATGGGTAGGCGGATTGGACGCCGTATCGAACTTTCGTGAGCATCGCAACTCCCGGAAGACCTTCGACTTCCAAACGAGGGAATGCAAGACTGACGCCCTAAAGATGCCGCCGGAGGACAGGTTGGCGCCGAGGGACATTGACTTGGAGAAGATCCTCCTCGCCCTCGACTGAAGGGGGTCTCTGTGCGTCCCCGAGAGGGCCGTGTCTCCCTCATTCCCCGCTCGTCGGCGTCCCAACTGATCGGACTTTCGACTCTGGATCGTGATGAGGCTCTTGAGAGAGGCGGGATATTGTGCAGACAAAGATGTTCCGTCAAAAAGTCTCGGAGGTCGTCCCAGTTGTCGCGCTGCCGTACGAGAACGCAGTCATACGCACGTGACCGTCTTTCCCGCTCATTTCTCAAGTGGCGGACATCTTCGAGTGCAATGCGGTCTACATTTCCTGTCATTTCGAGCTGCCTATCGATGTCAGCCTCCCGGTGACGTATCGATCTATCAAGGTCCGAAACTTCTTCCACATGATGGGCGATTTCGTTTCCCGTCGACTCAATGTCGGCATGGATGCTTCTCAGAGTGAACAAGTCTTTGCCGCGGAAAGTCAGTGACGGTCCGCTCGGTTGTCGGGGACGGTCTCGCTGTGCGTACGTGCGCCGATCGGCGTGAGAAGCAGCATCGCCGTCATCGCTTGAGCTCATGCTACGATACGCCTCATCGTCGTCTGTTGCTATCGAACGTCTAGGTACCAACGCCAGAGTATTTCCGTGCTCACATGGTGAACAATCGTTGTGCAGGCCACGAGACGCGGCGCGCAACAAATCTCGGGGACCATCCAAGGACAAACAATCGGTGGCCGGAGCATATGCTTCGGTCGCGTCATTCATACTATCAGTGTCATAGAGAACTACTGCCATTGAGCTTCTATAGTCGAGACTCTCTGTAGTGCTGTCGATTGTGTTGATTGACGATGACCATTCAGGCATGGCCTCGTCATCGTTGCCCTCGTATGATGAAATCAAGACTTCACGAGCTGAGACTGGTTCAGACAGTGCTGACAATGCTTCTGTGTCGCATTGTACCGAAGGCGAGTGATGTGATGTTATATTTTTGTCGTCTTCAATGTTGGCGACCGTGTCCACAGAGGCGAATACTGCTGGGGTGGTGACTTGGCCACAATGGCTCTTCTCTAGGGATTCGCTGACGGGACTGCGGTCACTGACAGCCCGTTTGGTTTGTCCCTTACGCTTCCGCGTTTGAATAATATTCGAAATCTGGGTCAACGTCCGGCGCATCGCCATGGTGTCAATCGTTAAATATCTGCAACAATTTGGAGACAGGTTCTCGCTGGTCGCGGGCGAGGTTGGGCACCTGGAGCTTAGTTTTCACGATACTCACCTGGTCGATGCGAACCGTCTTTGTCTTTCAATTTATCATTTTTCATTTCTTGCCGCGTACACCATTATGCGCCGATTGGAAGGCCCACTATTTCGGGCCTGGGGGCCGAATATGTCAATTTGAGGGGTCCAAAGCCTCGAAATTTCGAGTTTCTGTCGGTTTCCCGTTCAAATAAGCGCCCGGCTTCCCGAATTCAGCGCCGGATTACAACGCTCGCGCGTGCAAGCCGCTATCGTATCCCTGTCGTTCTGAAACATTGCAAACCAGAGGCTGTACACCAATCCTTTAAGATGGTCGAATATTGCGGGACGATTGGAGCGGCCGAAAATACTCAATACATGACCCCTGCGCGAGGTCAATGCGCGCGGCAAGCATGGTAGGCCTCGTCTGGAACCGGTTGTCAATCAGCGCACACCAATTGCGTTGCCTTTCAGCGCGTATTCGTCATTGCAATATAAGGTGGGCTTCGTCATATCAAACCGCATCGGTGGTGATCGCACTCGTATTCAAGTGATGTCAACATTCACGACATTCCTCTCATGCGCGAAAGCGAAACAAGACGGTGCTCTGGCGCAAGTCTCAGTCTACCTCTTCAAAACGCCCTTCACTAATTGCGTGCTCCACGGGGTTGGTAACATTTATCACTCCTGTCGCTTTCAAGCGTTCGAATAGAACAAAAAGTCTTTCAGCTTCCCGCTCTTTTTCCTCTTCGGTCATTTCAAGCGCTTGCGCTGCAGTTTGATCCTCCGCACTCAAGTGTTGGCCAGTAACAGGATTGAATGCTTTGTCAACAGGAAATTGGGCAGTGTCCGATGCGCGAGCTGCGGGAATGGGACCTGCGGGAATGGGAATTCTATGGTTCATCAAGTAACCAGATGCATAACCGTAGCCGATATTCTCTACAAATTTAGATGCATCTTTGTCGCTTAGCTCAAAGAGTAGACTGGAGATATTGTCGCGGAGCATAGGTAGATCAGAAGATGTTGACATTCGCAACAGCCGTGATGGTAGTGAATCGGCTTGACCCAATGGCACCTCGCGCTCACTGTCCGCCGGGAGTAGTAGAGTCTTCATTTTAGTCTGTACGTCTGGCTGGTCCAAAGCATAGAGCTGCCGCAGCAGTGTGCAGAGTGGAGCTGCGGCTTGATCAAGTTCCTTCTCAGTCTGGCTCCTGACAGCCCTGTCAAGAATAATTATGAGGCGATCAATGAGTTTCCTATGAAGAGAGATGCCTCCTCGGGTCTCCTCACTAGCCTTGTTGTTTGACGTGACAGGATCGGCTTTTAGCTCAAGGTTCAGCAATGCGTTGATCAAAAGTGTGACGGGCGGTTGTAACGGTGGATCGCGGATTTCATAATTGATCAAAATATGGACCAAGTGATTGAATGAGGGCGCAAATGCCACAGCCAGACCTGGATGATGGTACGTAACATTGAACAGCAATTTCAAGGTCTCGTGCATGGCCATGTCTTGAATTGGAGACGAAGCGCCATGTTTGCGGGCAGTTGTCTGATATGATCTTGCATGGTGGGCAATGTTTCGGTTTACGCTTGAATCCAGGCCGTGCTTATCGATCATTTTGCCAAAATCAAGGTTAGTGTTGTATGTAAGTAAGAATAAAATGCGCGAGATGAGAAACTCGTCGTCATGGTTATCGGCTTTCAGTCGTTCTGCGGCTTTTCCAGCATAATCCATGTCGATGAAGGTCTGCCTCGATGACTCATTCAGAAGGAGAGCGTTGGCCAGACAGCGAAGGGCTTCCCTGGAGCTGACGACCTCTTTGGAATCCAGACCATAATGGGCGAGGGTTGATATTCCCTGGGGAGAGATCAGTCCGCAAGGAACGATGTTGCTGTCTGTACACACCTACCAATCTGGTGAAAATTGGTCCAGCTTGGCTTATGTCTCTGCCGAGAATTTTAATTCTTTCGAGAGCCGTAGTCTGCTCTGTTTCACGAGTAAGACTTCCGCCGTCAATGTGATGTAGAAAGAATCATACGGTCAATTGAAAGATGTTTGCTGTCGATAGATTTCATCAAGTCCCGCAGCAGGCTCTCAATCTCGATGGCGCCTGGGTGAAAGTGATCAGAACGGTTCCATATGAAAGTCAACTCATCGCGGTCGATGGCTTACCAGCGCCGTTTAGACCTTGTGGGCCTGCCTGGATTTGCAGAGCAGACATGATAAAGGTATGCGTCTTTGACAGTGGTCAATGAAGGCGGAACCTTGATGCGCTGTGGACTAGAACCAATATCGGAGCTGATCGGAAGGCATACTGAAGAGCGTGGCTGTCTAGCTGGACATTGTACACGACCTATACTTCGTTGTACAGAGAAGAAGCACAAGGATTCCGTCTGAAGTTGGACTCAGGAGCGTCTCAGACGAATCCAAGCCTGAGGCACCCATGCCCGGTCGGGGCTACAGTATACCCAGGTGCCGCTAATCCGCAGATTCCTACATAATTGCGAGAGTCGCGTTCACGGTGCACGTCCTCCGCGTACTACACGCGTAAAGTGCATTTTGCAACTCCGCATAGCAACGGCGCTCGGTCATAACGGCGCTCGTCTGCTGCACTGAATACCACAAATGTATTCACGAGCGGATTCTATTCGAGGGCAATTGAACGCAATGCGTTGAGCGATCGGTCTGTTCTCAACTTCTTGATCAAAAGCGCAAAACATGTTGTGCACCTCTCCGACTGGCTCGAAACTCGAATCCCTACCTCAGCGGCCGCCAACACCACCGCGAGATCTCTCCAAAGATGTGGACGACGCCTTACAATTTCTACGTGACGGTCATGAGAACATCATTCTAGGATCGGTTGTATCTGAGACGAATCTTTCAGTAGAGGTTGTCCAGTCTCCACCAGAGAGTCCATTGCCGATCGAGGCTACACCAACCGCCAAAAGAGTCGGATTTTCGAACAATCACACATATCACGATGTGCTTGCTCCTGGCATGTCAAGCCCGCTGCTTTACACTTCATCGAAACAAGCCGCCCTCAGTCGGTCCACAAAACCTCTCAGGTCAATCCTCAAGCCTACTCAAGGCCAAACCCCACTCTCGCCCGAGGATTTGAACACCGCACTTAATTGCTTCTCACCACAAGAGCCTGGCAGCTTCCGCAAGATGCTAAATTCGGCTCTACAACATCTTGGGCGTCCCTCGCGAAGTGCTCGCCTCGATGCTTACCTTGCGCTCAATGGAGCGCTCAAAACCTACGATGGAATCCCCGACCCAGAGGCAATATTGGGTAAGAGTAGCTTGCTTGTGCAATTCATGGCGCGAGACTTGGCATGGAAAGACGACGAAGGTCGTGTCGATAGGGATATCGTCACGCAGGCACTACATCTGGCTAGTGCCATAATCTTCAACGCACGTACAGCACATGCGCTGGATGAAGAATTCCGTTCGTTTCTACTTGAGCGATCTCTCGTCGTTCTGGACCAACCGGAGATGCCAAAGGCAGTCATCAAGGGACACATGCTGCTACTCTGCCAACACAGACTGCATGTTGCTGTCTTGACACCGGCCCGGGCTGAAAAGCTCATCTCGGCCTTGTACACCATCCAAGACCGGTGTTCTGGGAACAGCTTCATACCCGCTCGTCTGATCATCTACCACAGAATATTGGAGCAGGCACCTGGTACGATGCTTGGGAAAATGCGGGAATGGGTTGAACATGTGTTTCATGGATTGCTAAGCAACCATAAAGAGACCCGCACCCGGGCGTTGGAAACGTTGACGGCAGCTGGCCTCAGTCTGGGCACTAACTTCCAAGCGGCGAAAGGAATTTATGAACTTTTTGAGCAAAAATCGAGTGAAGAGGAGAAGTACGGGGAGTTCCTCCTACGAAAGCTGTGGGACAATGTCGAAGATCCCGGAATGGCGCCTTATGTGCCCCAGATTTGGACTGCTGTCATTTTGTTCCTTCGCTCCAAGCGAAGGCCGTTTGAAAGATGGCCCAGTATCAAGCATTGGCTGCGCTTACTTCAGAGGTGCCTCAACTCTGGAGACAATGCAATCCGACACCAAGCACACATTGCTTGGAACAGACTTGTATTCTCTGTCATGCCGGACTCTTCGACCTCTGACAGTTTTCGTGCTATGTTGAAAGTGCCAATCGAGGTC
The DNA here is from genome assembly GCF_010015565.1 of Dissoconium aciculare CBS 342.82. NCBI lineage: Eukaryota > Fungi > Ascomycota > Dothideomycetes > Mycosphaerellales > Dissoconiaceae > Dissoconium > Dissoconium aciculare. Next base: position 1,011,710 of record NW_022984955.1, on the reverse strand, counting down.
GGATTGAAGATACGCGTCAAGGACAAACACTCACAAGTACAACGTGCGCTGGCAATGGAGAGCTTTTGCAATCTAGTACATTATGCTATGCGACCAGGGCTCTCCCACGATGAGATCGATGCGGCATGGAATATGTACATCGATGGCGTTCTGGGCCCAGTGGCAAGCTTCAGCAGCAGAGGCTCCCAATTTACATGCAACGTCCTTCAGGGGCTATTCTCAAGGAGCGAGAGCGTATGGAACATAAACGCAGCGAATGAGCCCAGGGCGATCAAGCCTGAGGATCTTGCACGGCTCGAACCCAGGTGGATACGCTCTAGATTCTCGCTGATTGTGGGGCTCTTGGAACCGGTTTTAGCAATGCATTTGAGCCCCCAGGCGACCGATCGTTCGCATGTTGATCGATGTTGGCAATCATGTTTGACAGCAATCGCGGAAGCTGGGACGCAGGAGGTCAAAACTTCAAACGAGTTGAAAGAGGTCATTGCTCAGTTGACGAATCTTTTCCGGCGACTATGGAGCACGAGCGCCGAGCTTCTGTCTGCCGATGAAATTTCTACATGGTTTGCACGATTTCAGTCCTTGGTCGAAGCGGCAATTGATACACTTGGACAAGGACATTTTGTGCAAGATTTTCTGACTATGACAGGCTCAGATGAAGTGGCAGCAACAGTGACCCCTTCTTCCCGGGCTTCGAAACATCCACTGCCAACTCGATCCCCAGCCGTACTCCTGATGGCCTTGCACTGCAGAGCGACTAAGGCAGTATGTCAAACTGAAAGTTATGCGCGATCTCCTGTATGGCTGTTGCGGCTGCTTGTGGGCACAAAGAGTGCCTTATCAACAAATATGCTCATACTACAACGCTCGCTGCATATATGCCTTGACCCAACATCCATGAATCAGAACCCAGACTCTAACGAAATCATATGGACCTCCATCGCTCAATCGGCGGTCGTACTCATTGACTCACAAAACGAGCTGACTTCGAATCGTGAAGGGCCGATCAATACAATTTTGAAATCAGCGCTTTTCATCTTACAGCATGGCATCCATTTGACATCCGGGAGTCGTACGAGCCAACACTTGATGACGACACTTTACGCCACTTTGTGCACTTTCGCTTTGCACCGCGGCGGAGACGGCAGCCTTGTTCTAGGAATAATGGAGCCCTTTGCGAAGATTATTGCTGATAATTCCGCGACGGTGACGGTCGAAACCGTGATTCAGCTCACAACAGTTGTCCTCAAACATAGTCGATGGCCCAAGAATCGTCAAGCGTTGGACCTTGGCAGGAAATATGTTGGAGGTTATAGTCTCGACTCACCGAAGACAACAGCATTCGATCCTTTCGATTGTGTCTATACTATGGTCTGCACGGCTTCCAAGAAAGCCTACTGTACGAGCTTGAAGGCAGAGTGTCTCCAGCTTTTCTTCGAATCATTCATTCAATTCCTGCGGGGCTGCCCTCCAGCAATACTCGGGGCTGCGTTGAGGCGGACGCAAGAGACAATCACAAATTGGGTCGAAGATCAAAATCAAGAAGTATTCAGGGGGTCTGTTCTGCCTGAGCATGAAGCGAATACCTCAACGTCCGTTGTACAGTGCTGGACGTCTGTGCTCGACCTTGTCCGATCACTACCTCGCAAAGAACCATCCCCACTCAAGTCGCTTGAGCCACTTTTTATTGCAGGCTTCTCAAGTCCGTGCAAGGACGTGGTCAATGCCACTATCACTTTCTGGAACACAACATTCGGTATTGAGACTGCACTGCGGTACCCGCCCACATTGGAGGCAGTGCTTTTCGCCCGCTCCTTACAGGCTGACTTGTTATTGCCTGGTTTGAGGAAAGATACTGAGAACATCGCCTCGTTTGAGCTTCCAGAGATGATCGACCTCTCGCAGACCAATATAACGACAGCTGACATTGTGCCAAACTTGGGCATGACATCTCGGCTCGCGACCATGCTGCGTAGACCAGAGACTGAGAATACGCTGATCAGACAGCATCTTGCGCAGACAGCGTTGGCTCGTCAAGCAAGTCCTGCGAAGGTGGCACTGCCAAAACAACCAATTTCGCTTCCAAAGCTCCGTCACGATGACTCACAGATCGAGTTTGCTGCCATCGAGCCATCATCCCCAATTTCTGAAGGAACCTCGCAGCTGCTGACCGATCGACAATTGGAGATCCGTGAGAGACAAAGGGACGATGCGCACATGTATCCGCAGATGTCCTCGAGTCCACTGCCAACGGGAGACCCGACTATCAAACGGCTTGTGTTCGCACCACCTTCAGTCAGCGTGAGCACGTCTGGAGCGCTCGAAACGCCAGGGGAGTTCAATGACGCGAATCCTATGAGCGATGATCTTCCATCATCACCCACACCCAAAGCTGTCAAACAAATTGCGGGTCCTGTTGTTCTACAGGAAGACGCAGAGGAAGATTATGGTGATGATGACGACAGTGATCTCGACTCCGCTCCACCGTCATCGCCTCCTCATATCAGCGAAGAGGGCCATCAAAACAAGCTCCACGAGAAATTCCCGGACGACAATCCCCTCACGACTGACGCGGTCGCCATGCCCAACAAAGTCTCGCTGACAGAGGATGGTGGCATGGGAACTGAACAATCTGACGTGACAACTGAATCAGATATTGAGACTGCATTGAATCTGCAGTCCGATTCAGCACTACCAACGGCCCAGCTACTTCGCGAAGAAGCCGCTGCGGTGAATGGTGAAGCATCGCCAGAACAGCAAACTGTAGTCGACCGATCTGCCGCCGAAATTCGATCACAGATGAGCCAGAAGTACGTGGCCGGTGACACTGGTCAAACCGAAGACGTAGAATCATCGCGAGCATCAAGCCCACTTGAAGTAGATGATATGACACAACTCAGTGCAGTCTCGGCATCACAAGCTGAGGAGCCCGCAGAGCAACGCGCGAACGGCAAGAAACGCAAACGCGCTTCAGGAACAATATACACATCACGGAAGCGCAAGCCTTCGTCGCCACTCAAGAAGCTCATAACAAACATGCTTGGAATGCAGCAGCAAGATGAAGATGGGGATATTGGTGAAGAGATCGTCGTCGCCAGCAACCAATCACCTGGAGTGTCATTTATGGACGATGAGTCGGATGCCGTAGAGGAGACAGGACAGTCCCAAGAAGATCAAGCTGGCAATCAAGCAGTCGATATCGCTGTGGCCGAGACGTTAGCTGTCCAAGGTAAGCGTAGTCGGGGCAGACCACGCAAGCAGGACAAAGGCATGAACATCGGAAGGGAGCCCGCTGTCAAATCACTGAAACGACGAGCATCAAACATGAGCGCTGATCTTGCTTCGGACGATGGAGTTCAGGATGGAAACTTCGAGATCATGAAGCTGCGTGGAGGCCGCAGTGTAGGCCGTATCAGGACTTCGCAGCCATCACAAGAAAGTCCGCGTTCAATTCGCGCTACGAGACGATCGTCCTTGGCTGCACATGCTCGAGTTCAAGAAGATAATCACGAGCAACCTGTGGAAGCTACGAATCCTGATGAACCATCCACATCTCAGGAACAGCCGCGCGACCCGGTCAACGAACGCAAGATCGCGCAACCTAAGAGTTTGCTCGGCCGTCTACGCGAAATTCTCGCCGAGTGTAGGAACATGATCCTGGGATCACAAGAGGAGCGCGAATTCGACAATGTTCTGTTCGAGATGCGTCGGGAGATTCATAATGCTGGGCGACGCAGCAGGAATGAATCATCGACATGATACGGTAGAAGGACAAGAAAGTGATCGGGGAAATTTCATGGTGCGCGTTATGACCCACGTCATTCTTTTGTGGACGTCAATGTATATCAGATGAACGTGTCAAATTTCCTCGGCAGGATTACAATGACACCCTATTTTTTTGATCTGCGTTAAAGATGAGTAGGTGCTCGATGGCAATCTGACATAATGAGAGACACAGTAGGTCGTTTTCATGGAGACCGGTCAATTCTTCAGGGGCGCTCGTAGGGCTGGTCTTGTTGGGAACTATCACCAACCACGCCGGACCTGCAACGAAGCGGAGACTTTCATGATCGCGAGATTACACCAAAACACGTGGATGATGTCAGGCCCCCAGTTCGGCGGCGGGTGGTAAACTTTCGGAGAGTACCCCGCTTGCCAAATCGGTCTCTTTGCGTAGACGCCGCATGGCGGGGCTTTTGTTGTGCCGGAGGAGTCGATGAATGAATGGTACAGCGCCTAAACGCGCCTCTTGATGTGAAGCTCAACTGGCGAATACAACAGGCTGGAAGCTGCCAAATCGCAGCTAAATAAAATTGAATCTATAATTGCTTCTTTCCATCCTTGGAAACCGACATTCACTTCGCGCGAAATATCGTGCATAGCCAAGGCCTGTTGACCGTGACGATCATCATATATCATTCTGTGTCGACACAATGGGTGAGATTGGACAACGTTGTCTCGCGCGGTCCAATGATAAGATTCTGATCCAAACATCCATGCCATCATAGACCGCAAGAATCGACCTTCGGCCATCTCGCCAATCGCTGCTGGACCGCAACCGAGCGTTCACGTCGAGCAAGGCAAGGTCATCGCTAGTCTTCCCTCGGGCGATTCGGTTGAGATTCTCCTATTCGGTGCGACAGTGACAAGCTGGAAGACCAACGGCAAAGAGCGACTATGGCTCAGTACAGCGGCCAAGCTTGACGGAAGCAAGCCTGTGCGAGGAGGTGTTCCGATCGTATTTCCGGTAAGAGAATTGTGCGCGCAGTCGGCAGGCTGGCTTGTATTGTAACGTGCACATGCTGAAGTCAGATATAGGCGTTCGGCCCACCAAACAAGGACCATGTCACTGGCAGTCTCCCACAGCACGGCTTTGCACGAAACTCACATTGGGAGTACCTAGGCAAGTCGTCGTCTGAATCTGGTGCCCAGGGCAAAGCCGGCGATGATTCGATCAAACTCGACTTTGGTCTGTCAACGGCAAATTTGAGCGAAGATACGAAGAAGGCATGGCCTTTTGGCTTCGGGCTCGTGTACAGCGTGACACTGGGCAAGGATAGCCTTCAGACCATGCTGAACGTGCGAAACGAGGGCACGGAGGCTTTCGAGTTCCAGTTCTTGTTGCACACCTACTTCCGTGTCGAGGTCAGTCGAGAATTGTGACTTATCACACCTTTGCAGCTGCTGACTTCAGATATTAGGACATCACGCGCACACAAATTAATGGTCTCGGCAGCGCTACCTATGTCGACAAGATGCTCAACGCCACCACTCACCAACAATCCACTCCGAGTCTGTCCATTGCAGGCGAGGTTGATCGCGTCTACACTGGACTGCAGCAAGATACTACATCGGTCGTGCAGGAAGGTCGGCCTTCATTGGACATCATTCGCGACAACCTGGCGGATACCGTAGTCTGGAATCCTTGGATCGAGAAGTCAAAAGGCATGGGCGACTTTGAGCCAAAGGACGGATACAAGACGATGGTGTGCGTGGAGGTTGGTGCGGTCGAGGGTTGGCAGAAATTGGAGCCCGGCGAGACCTTTGAGGGAGGCATGCTGGTGAAGGCGCATTGACTTGAGGGGATTCGAGCAGCGCTATAAGAGCTCATCTTTTGCAGCACACCATTGAGCAGTATAAAGTGGAGTCCTATCTTAACAAACCGCATCGAAGCGTGTGACGGACTCCAGCCGTGCCGTGGAGCGATGGATGGATAAACCGCGGATTGCTGGTCCCTTTTTCATCGCTATCGGATATGACAATATCTGTAATCCACACCTGAGCACGATGACAGATTTTTGACTTCCGCGATCGTCTTCAAAAAGTCGAATGTCGGGCCTGCTGTCGTTGTCGACAGCTCAGAATCGAGTAAAAGATACATCCTGTGCAATCGACTTCGCGCCCTGACATAACAGGAGAAAGGTACGGACTTCAAAGATGTCAATTGAATTTTGATCAAACGAAAAGGTCTACTCTTTCGAAGAGTACTTTTGAAGTGAAATTTGCCAAAATGAGAACGCCGAACCCGTGTAGCTTTGAACAGCCTGGCCTTCTCTGCCCAACTCATATCCTCTTGTGTGGTCAAGTTCGCCGGGCCATTGTCTCTACACACCTGGCGCAGAGAAAGAAGAATGTTCATTATCCCAATGCTCATGATCGAGAAACATATGTGGTGATCAACGTGGGAGAGTTTGCTTCTGCACACCGATTCACAATGATACTCGTGACAATGCTCTCCAATCGCTCATCACTGCGTCAAATCATTTTGCGCTCAGTGATATCCATTATACCGGCCGCCACCGCCGCCGCTGCTGTTTCCGTACATCTTGTTGTTCAGGGCTATACTCGCAGCATCTTGGAAGTACGCGTGATTCACCGCTTGCTTGGCGCTCATGCGACCCGCAGGGTCATACACGAGCAGAGCGTCAAGCAGGTTGAGTCCCTCATCGCCCAAGATCACGACTCCGTCCATGCTGATCAGCTCGTCATTCTCTTTCCGCTCCCATTTGGGAAACGAGGGCTTGAAGTCCGGGAACGATGTCACGCCAGGCCATTCCTGCTCTGTCGGGGTGCCCAGCAGCTTGAAGATCTTGAAGATCTCGTCGATCTCCGAGTCGCCTGGGAACAGCGGCTTGCGCGTCGCCATCTCCGCAAAGATGCAGCCCACACTCCACATGTCCACGCCCGTGCTGTATTGCCGCCCGCCGAGCAGGATTTCGGGTGCGCGGTACCATAGAGTGACGACTTCGTGGGTGTAGGTGCGGAGGGGAACGCCGAATGCTCGTGCGAGACCGAAGTCACCGATTTTGAGGTTGCCGTCGCGGTCAATGAGCAGATTTTGTGGTTTGAGATCTCGGTGAAGGACGCGGTGTGAATGGCAGTAGCGGATGCCCTGTAGGAGTTGCAGCGTGAACTTTTTGACCTGTACGGTTAGACACACCGTCAGCATGCTTGCACATGGATGATGCCAGCGTTGATAGCAATCCACGACTTACCACGGCCTCGCCGAGGCCCAAGTGACCCTTGCCTTCCAAAACACCCTCTGGTAGTGGCTTACCGCGTCCACCCTGGTTGACTGGCAGTGCCTCCATGTATTTCTTGAGATCGACGTCCATAAACTCAAAGACGAGGTATAATTTGTGTCCGTCGGCGTGAACAATATTCAACAGGCGCAAGACATTGGGGTCCTGCATCTCCTTGAGCAGGCTGATCTCTCGGATGGCGGTCGACGGCACGCCTTCATCTTCGGCTTCGAGACGGATCTTTTTGAGTGCGACGATACGTTGATCAGGAGTGCTCAGATCACGCGCTTTGTAGACGACACCGTATGTGCCTGTAGATTGATGCGAGTGGTGAGCTTCATTTTGTCATATTGAACAGACCGCGCTGTGTCTATGTAGAGAAGCAGTGCGCCAAACACGTACCTTCGCCCACCTTCTCCATCTTCTGGTAGTTCTCCATGTTGAGCTATGCGACGTTGACGATGCTACTGGTGAAAGTTGTGTGATGAGAGGGAAGAGGAATGCGCCAGAATGAATCGCACAAGATTCCTGCTGTTTCCCGGTCTCTGGTCAAGAATTCGATTTGGTTAATCCTACGTGGCGTGGCGGTGATTGATCTGGAACATGTACAGTGTGTTTGGTACGACGCCTATAATTTCCATGGATTGGAGCTTCTGGATTATAAACGTGATTGAAGAGAGAGTCACAGCATACAAATGCACAATAATTTTGCCCAGGTGTTTTCAACACATGCACATTCTATTTGGTATAAATCTGAGCCACTTCCACTTCTACTGAGAAAAACAATCGGGGAGAGGACTCTCACTGCCACAATCCGCAACTCCGCCTGCACTGGGCATACAACAATCCTCACGAGGAAGACGCGTATGTGGCAAGGGCGGGCGGGCAGAAAGCGTGTCGCGGGATCTAGACGGCCTTAGGCACATTTCCTCCGACAATCTACTGGACTTCCGCCTGGTTGATCACCATGAGTCAAACTGCCCAAAGGATAGCTTGAACGGTAGCAGCAGATGGATAATGACACGATTAATGCATCTCGTTGGGGTTGCTGAGATGGTTGCTTTAGATACATCAAAATACGCCGTAGTGGTCTTGGATCAATATCCGCATCACGGGAGAAAACACATCAACGAGCCTGCGGAGGGGTTCAAATCTGTTGATGGCTCGTGCTTGCCCGGACTTTCGCAGGATTACCACGTCATTGGTGACTCCCTCTCCGTCGGCGAAGTGAATTTGATCCATCAGACCTCGAATCCTTCTACTCCTTCAGTGTATGAAAACTTCGATTACAGCACGATCGTGGACGCAATACTGTGCGTCCATCTTCGCTTCACAATGCAAGCGGAGACGGTCTACGATGTCGATTGACTGATTCGAGCTTTGCCATCGCCTGTTACGTAACCAAATCGCGTCCACTCGCTCGGACGTTGGACCGCAAGCCATCCGCCTCGACCTGAACACTTCCCTTACAAAAGCGCGTTTTTGATTCTATCATGGCGCCCAGTGGAGGTCGAAAGGGAGCAACAGCTTCCGGCTCACGGCGTAGTAAGAGGATTTCTGGCTCTCGGCGCAATGAATCCGCCGACTACGGAAACCTGCCCGATGTCTACCAATCACTGATTGCGGAGACCGACGCGACTCCCCCAACTGGCACTGAGGAGCGACCGATAAAGCGACGTAAAGTCACACCGATCGCGAGGTCTGCGCAGGCCGTGGCCGAAATGCCCATCTCGTCGGATCCTGAAGATCTTCCTTCGCTCTCGAAAGCCAACATACATGGACGGCAAATCAGCCCACAGACTGTTGAGGATTCATCCGAGTCAGAAGGCAGTGACATTGCCTTCGAAGACGTCGCGCTGAGCTTTCAGGGGGATTCTGAATCCGAGCGTGAGCGTGAGATTGAGGATGTCTCCATATCGCTGGACCCGCAGACAACTCCAAAGCCTCGTGTATCGAGCAAGCGCAAACCTTCCAGCGGTGTTGACAAAGCTCATCGTCTACTGGTTCACAAGCTTCATGTGCTTTGCCTGCTCGGGCACTGTATGTTTGTGAATGGGCGGTGCAACAACTTCGGCGTACAGAAACACTTGCGTTCACTGCTGCCTCCGCGTGCGCTACCATTTCTGGATCCTGATCCTAACACGACGCAGTACCAGCGCAACAAGATGTTTATGGATGGTTTGCAACAAGCTGTGGCTGCTTTCACGGGACGATTTCGCGTTACTGCACCTGGTCTGAAGATGCCTGAGTGGCAAGTCGGTGACGATAAAGCTGACGATCACATTGATCTCGCTGGCTGCATGGATCTCGATGACTTCATCTCGGCTGCCAAATCCGTCCGCGGATCTCAGGATGTTGGAAATCAGCTGTTCTGTGCCATGCTTCGATCCGTTGGTGTCAATGCTCGAATTGTTTGTTCACTGCAAGTCCTTCCTTTTGGCAGCGTCCCCAAGGCCAGCACGCCGCAGAAGGCTATCAAGCCCAGGTATCTAGCAATGGCTTCGGATCAGCGTTTCCCTCCAGATGATGCCAGCGGTGATGAGGCCAATGTCATGACCTCAAGCAGTCTCGGGAGATTGTCTGCTATACGTAGGCGTTTAGGGCAGCCTTCGCTGAATTCGGTCACAGTACCTGTTCAGTCGTCTAGGAAGAGATCAAAATCAATCCAAAAGCTTTCGTATCCGGTCTTCTGGGTTGAAGCTTTTAATCCGTCCTATTCAAAGTGGGTTGTCGTCGACCCGATCGTGACGAACACTATCAACACTCCATCAAGTGTTGAACCTCCTTTGTCCTATGGCCTGAATCATATGACATACGTCATGGCTTTTGAGGCCGATGGCGTAGTTCGAGACGTTACTCGGCGCTATGCAAAATCATACAATGCCAAGACACGCAGACATCGAGTCGAGGCCGCAGGCGAATCAGGAGTCTCATGGTGGAAGCGAACCCTCCGCATTTTCCGACGTTTGGACGGTCAACTCGACCGCGATCAAATCGAAGACGCGGAAATGGCACAGAAAGAAGCACGCGAGGGTCTACCAGCAAATGTGCTCGATTTCAAAGGGCATCCTTATTATGCTCTCGAACGTCATCTCAAGCGAAACGAAGTCATTCATCCGAAACGTGAGGTTGGGAAAGTCAATGCTGGGTCTGCGAAGAAACCTCGCATGGAGTCAGTGTATCGTCGCAATGACGTTCTGCAATGTCGAAGTGCTGATAAATGGTATCGTGCCGGGCGTGAGGTCAAACCGAATGAACAACCACTCAAATACGTCCGGGCTCGTACACGAAGAGACCAGTCACCCAACCCAGATGCTGCTGCTGATCCAGCACAAGCTGCGACAACTGGTCTGTACTCTTTTTCTCAAACATCTCTCTACGTCCCGCCTCCTGTGCGCAATGGGCGGGTGCCCAGGAATGCTTTTGGAAACCTCGACATTTACGCGCCGTCAATGATTCCGGCTGGCGGTACACACATCCGTGATGCACAAGCCAGCCGAGCTGCACTATTGCTGCGAGTTGACTTTGCAGACGCTGTCACGGGCTTCTCCTTCAAAGGCAGGCATGGGACTGCAATTATCGATGGCATCATTGTTGCTACTGAGCATGCTGACGCTGTACATGCCGCACTCGAGAGCTTCCGGGAAGACGCTGTTGAGGAGGCTTCCCGTGCGAGAAGCTTGGAAGCACTGCGTCTATGGAAGCGTTTCGTCATCGGTCTACGTATCACTGAACGTGTCAGTGCTTATGGGGGCACGGATTCACGTCGATTAGCTGTTCAAAACAGCGGTGACGAAAATGAACAAGGCGCGATGGATCGATGCACTGAAAACGGTGGTTTCTTGCTCGATGAGACTGAGGAGGCCCCAATGCCAACGGCTGGACTATTCTCGATCTCGGAGCTTACCAAAACGAAGAGAGCACCTGGAAAGCGAAATCAGAGGAAGAAGAAATATAACGACAACGAGGATGAGGACGACGGAGAAGAAGAAGACTTCAGTGGCCAGGATTTTGCAGAAGACGATGATTTATCAGATGACAATCTAGATTCGGCGAGTGGAGTTGACGATGTGGATCATGAAGGCGGTGGAGGCTTCTTGCCGGAAGATGCAAATGTTGATGATCATACAATGGGAGGTGGTTTTCTCCCTGAGGATGCCGATGGCGACGATCAAATGACAGGAGGGGGATTCTTGTCTGGGGACGCGAATAATGTTGATTACGCGATGGGTAGCGGCTTCGTGCCTGCAGGTTTGGAAATCGAAGATGGAAGCGCTGGTCATAGCGCTCTAGAGACCAGTGCCACTACCGATCGCCAGGCCGGATCTCCACCCTTCGAAATTGGGGGAATTGACGGCTATAACGATGGGCCGGATCATAATGAATCCGATAAAGCTGACCTCAGACCGGCTGTCCTTCCAGTAGCTGGGCAGAGAACCGACTTGGGACAGCAAGAAGGTCCAAGATCTCCTGCTCTGGTGAGTCCCGCTCCGATAATTTCAGTACCTCCTATAACATCGATACCTCCGACCTCGCGAGCGGATCTGAATCTGGATCTGGATACCTCGCAGACAAGTCCACGCCCCATAAAGCGACATGATAGCGATGGAGACTCGATATTGTCGCATGATCCCGAAGACGATGATGCCGAACCAGATTGGTTGGAAAGTGATTGAGGAACAAATGGATGCATTTAACAATATGGATCAACGTTCATCATTCGGTTGTAATTGTGCACATAGGCGGCGCAAAAGTGTTGGGAAAGTGAACCGCAGTACTCACTTTGCAGCGTCAACAATACAACATAGCATCTCGAAAGTGATATTTAGTGGTCATCCATTCTATATACGCCAAATTGGCTATCAAATGATGTAGACGCGTCGACTAAGGAAATTTTGAATCGAAAATCCTGTCGTTGGGTGAAGAACGTAACGCCAGTGGCACGCTGCCCCGCCATTCACCAAAATTGCCGACATCAACAATTGCGACCCGTTCGAATGCCACGTCCCAACACATCCAAAGACGCTGTAACAATTCGACTAGAGTAGGAAGCGATCCGTCATGGGAAAATCATCCAAGGATAAGCGCGACGCATACTATCGTCTCGCAAAGGAACAAGGCTGGCGAGCTCGCTCGGCATTCAAACTACTGCAACTCGATGAGGAATTCAATCTTTTTGAAGGCGTGACGCGAGTGGTTGATCTTTGCGCCGCTCCAGGGAGTTGGTCCCAGGTTCTGTCACGAGTGCTAATCAAAGGCGAACGAATCGGTCGGCGGACATGGGAAGACAAACGTCATGCCGAACTTCTCGCCAAACGCACACCCGCTGGCGAAACTTTCTCAGCGTTGTCCAACGATCCAGCTCCTCCCACTGCTTTCGATGGACCTCGCCGAGACATCAAAATCGTCGCCATTGACCTTCAGCCTATGTCGCCGCTTGACGGCATCATCTGCCTGAAGGCTGATATCACACATCCGTCAACCATTCCCTTACTCCTCCAGGCATTGGACCCTACAGATACAGCTACGACATCAGTGACAACTGCTCCTGCCGAACCTACTGCCGACACGAGCATTTCCCGCAATCCCGTCGACCTCGTGATCTCGGATGGCGCACCTGATGTCACCGGTCTGCACGACCTCGACATGTATGTGCAATCGCAACTACTCTGGGCAGCGCTGAATCTCGCACTGTGCGTGCTGAAACCAGGCGGAGCCTTTGTGGCCAAAATCTTTCGCGGTCGGGATGTCGATTTACTGTACGCCCAATTGCGTGTGGTCTTCGCCAACGTGCACGTGGCTAAGCCGCGGAGTAGTCGCGCCAGCAGTGTCGAAGCGTTCATTGTTTGCTTGGATTTCCGTCCGCCACCTGGCTTCAAGGCAAGCTTAGACGATCCGCTTGGGGGCAGTCAAATTCTGGGGTCGCTGGGCGATCCAACATTACCAAACACCACATCAAACGTTGCGATGACAGAAGCAATGGTCGGTGATGATGGCGTAGCCCGCATGGATGTGGACTTTGACGGCAAGGCAGATTCGTCTCAAAGGTGGATTGCTCCTTTTCTAGCCTGTGGCGATCTAAGTGCCTTCGATGCCGATGCGAGTCACAAGTTACCTGAAGGTCATATCAGCTTGGATCCTGTTCAGCCTCCGACGGCACCGCCGTATCGAATGGCACTGGAAGAGAGAAAGAAGATGGGTGGGGCATATGGCAAGACCAAGCTGGCATCGACTGTATGAAGCGTGAGTTGTCTCATGAAATCCACTCATGTCCTTCACAAAAACAAGGTGACCACCTGGGCAGCTTGTCGAATGACATACGACGCTGTGTCACACCCGGCGCAGGAGGAATACTGCGGCCTACTAAGCACCACTATCATCTTTGACCTGCAGTCGAGCGGAATGATCTTCTATGGCCTGCCGTGCGCCTACAGCATACCCCAAGACATCGGCATCTTCATTGCTACAGTCGTTTGGAACATGAGCTCGAACACTTGGTACGAACAATCGTGAGGCCATCTAATTCATCTGTGCCAAACTTTGTCGTGTCCCACGCAATGTGCAGACATCGGCCTAATCAGGTTGGGCAATAGTAGCAGACAGAGGGAATGTACATTCAGATGCCGCTAAGTTGGGTATGTCCCGAACAGGCCCAAAGGGCTTGCCACTACCCATATCCCAGCAACAACGCAACGTGAGACCGACGAAACGTTCGTATCGCAGCAAAATCAGTGGACCTCGGGAGGCTGGTGATTTAATGTCGAGCCTGGTGCGGATCATGTGCCGTGTGCCGAGAGATGAGGAATGCGAAATTTCGGGAAGGAAAGATGTCAATCCTGCATCCGGTCGGCGGAGCTCATGAAATGACAGAGTGACACGTGAGTGACCAGCCGGTCAAGCATCCATCGAAACGATGGGCTTCGTCAACATGCGGACCGAGGAGCACAATTCAATATGTTTAACCCCCTATTCCCGTCTTGCGATTCGATCTACAAATGATCTTCATTCTGGTGCTACTGTATCGGCATTTTTCTCCGCAATTAGAAAGGGTGAAACATGCGATGAGGCAGCGCACCCCATGGTAGGTCAAAGATGACCTCATGGACGGTAAATCAATTTTAACACAGTGCAACATGTAGCACATGGGTGGACCTGCATTAGCGCGCTTAATTGTATACCTGGATCTCGACGTTGCCTCGCCCAAATGCCGACCTCACGGCTCCCCGCCACATCATCCGATGAACCTCTCATGGCTGATTTGTTAACAACCACCCAAAGTCTATAGTGCTGCCTGCAGCAAATGATTGGGTGATCTGTTGACAACGTATCCAGTCGTGCTCTGAAGCCCCACTCGTCCGGCCACTGCGAAGCCTATTTTGAAGATCGCCGCATAACAACGCATAGCGTCCAACGCCCTGGCAAAATCAGTGATGGCTAATGATCTCTAGAGACTCTAAGTCATGCTGGTTTACAAGAAATCATATCACCCAATATTCAAGAATATCGTATCATTGCGAAGGAGCAGGGTGTGCCACACGACTGATTGCTGGCGAACAAGTGCGCGCCGGGACTAGCGGACCACCAGCAGGCAAGTGGGTAGTGAACAAGTGCTTTGAGCAGACAGCCACGAGTCAATGGACGTTAATCTCCGGTCGAGACACAGTACCCCTTCTTGGAGTGCTATTTATTAATACCAAGTCCATCGCTTCTCGCGTGGAAGACTGCCACGCTAAGATTGATGAGTGTCCGATGATCATATTCGCGAATTCTCCGCTGCAAAAATTTGGACAGCCAAGCGGGCTACGTGATGATCAACAGGAAATCGTTACATTCACTATAGAAGCTCGGATAGGACAGGCAGCATTACGAAGAGCAAGCAGACATGCAAGCGAGCATGACACTTGTAGGACAAGACCAACATTCGTCCGAAAGCGTGTGATCTACAATATCCGCCGCCTTCGCTATGTCGTGTGCCACTGCTGAATTTCTTGTTACCGGCCGGAAAATCGTGCGTTTTGTCCGTTGAATCACGCGTACCCTCGTTGGCTACCTTTACCTAAACATCATTTCCGTTTTTCCTCCTTCTAACCACTGCCCTTTTCCTCCTTCTTCTTTCGTCCATCCGGTGCCACGTTGACGTTTTATCTTCTATCGTCCCCCGCCTCTCGTTACTGGCCATCAAGCCTGACACTCGCTCATCAACTCACTTGAGTCTCTCGTTATATACTTGATCGTTCTTCAGGTCTCCCTGGAATTTTGCTCGATATCGACAGCTCTTCAGATACCCCAAAGGCCAACATACTACTTTAACAACGCCACTAAAGTCGCACTTTCAGGATACCAATTACTTACACTGCCATTCCTCAATCGAATCATCAAGATGCGTTCAGCTTCCATCGTTCTGGCCTCGAGCCTTCTCTTCGTCAGCAATGCCGTTGCAGCTACCTGGGGCGGTAGCTGGGGCGTCTGGAAGTCACCAGACTGGAGCGCTACAGGAAACAATGCCTGTATGACCGCTTCAGATGCCCAGACGGTGGCCGACAACTTTGATGCACTCATCGCCAACTACAGTGACGCTCTCGCCCGGAAGACCTTGACTGAGAACTTCCACGACTACACCGACAGCGTCATCGAGCTCATCGACAACGGATGCCCCAACGGTCCTCTACCTGTAAGTCTCCCACCTCAACATCACATCCCATCCATCTCAACTTCACAAAACACGACCGCTGACTAACTCGTCTTCTCCCTTCTAGCGCGGCGTCCCCACCTTCGCAAGCCGCACCGAGTTCGAGAAAGGCCAAGGTTCCCAGCCGGCCATCGACTTCCAACAGCTCAACCTATGGCACAACTGTGAGACCGTCACGCTCCGCTGGATGTCACGCATGAGCCCCACCAACATCACCGGCATCATCGTGCTCGAGACCGTCCGCGGCAATGACGGCGTCTGGCTCATCAACACCGTCTACTCCGAGTTCAACTCGGGCGCTTGGTTGGTCGACCTCGGTGTGTTCAAGCCGCAGAATTGCAGTGCTGGTGCGCCGGGGGCACCTGGTGCATCTGGGGTGCATCAACGGTCGTACATGCTCTGAGGTATGAGACGGTCATGGTAATGATGTTTGAGAAACATGGAACATTCGCCTTGTGATTGAGAGGGGGATTTTGGGATTAATGTTTGCGCTCTATCATGGGAGGTACGATTGATTTTCTGTTCACGGAGCCAGAGCCTTGAAGGTTGAGCTAGAAGCCCATGTGAACTAGTTTAGTTAAGAATGGGAGTCCATTATGATGCTGATTTGGTTGGTTCATTGTTGGTTTTGAGCTTGCATGTGTACATCATGTGTGCATGCTCCCTCTGCCGTGTACGAACACGCTGTACTTGCCGTCTCCGCCTCGAATGCCACAGCGAGTATTTGGCGATCGATGAATCGTCACACATAACCCGTCTGTGCTCTGTCCACACACTGTTGTCGAGAAATCATTTCTGATGGATAAATAGAAGGCAATTTGCGTGATTTGAAGAAGTGCGAAGATGACGTTAACACAATCCATGAAATGACGCGATGCCGAACTCCGAAAGAGACCCCCCTGTACCCTGAACTTTGCAACTCAAGAAAATGTTCCCGGTCTGACATCCTCATCATATGGCAAACAAAACGAGCTCGTAGCCCCAAACATGCTCTCTCAATATCCGATATCCACCTTAGTCACATCCTCAATGAAATGTTTCTCCCGATAACTGTGCGTGAACCAAAGGTACCACGGCACAATGGTCGTCTTCATGAAATGGCCGAACCAGCCGGCGTCCGAGACGGTGCTGACGACATTCTTGCTTTCCTCGAAGGCGACGCCGATGCGATCCCGTCGGAGCTTCTCGTAGGCATCAAAGGCCTCCTTCATATTTCCGCCCGGTTGGCCCTTTTCGATCCACCGTGTGAGACAGCGGGCGAAGAGGACGGTGTCTTCGAAGACGATGCCGGTGGATTCTCCTTGAGGTGGCATGGCGTGCTGTAGCGATGGCACTCAAATTAATACTCGACAAAAGGAGCAAAACGCTAAGACATGGACTTACTGCAGCATCTCCTAGTAACATGACTCGATTCGTCGACCACTTTCCCTCCTTGCTCAGGGTGAACACAGGCCACAGGAAAAAGTCCTGCGCCTTCTCGATCAGCGGGACGATGCATTCAATCTTGGTGTCGCCGAATCGCTCCAGGAGCTGCTTGCGTGTAGCTTCCGCGTCGCCGCCGACGGCCTTCCAGCCGTCCCGGGAGCCAATGTCCGCTACCTGCATCAGACCACCTACATAGACCGAGTCCCGCGCCGAAGAGTGGAAGCTGGTCAATAGCATCCCACGTCGGGCGAAGTTGATGGCGGTGCATTGGAAGTGGACCTTGAAATCTTTAGGTATGGGCGCAAAGCCAAAGGCGTTGCTCACGCCGGAATAGGTCGCCTTGCGCTCTGGCTCGACGTGCTTCAGCCGTGTCACAGAGTGAATGCCGTCGCAGCCCATGAGCAGATCGCCTGTCGCCGTCTCACCGTCCTCGAAGGTCAATGTCACGCTGTCGGCCGTCTCGTCGATCTTAATGGTACGCTTGCCGCAGGTCATGGTAATGTTAGGTTGGGCCTCTATCGCCGCAAGGACTCCCTTGAGCGCATCTCCGCGAGTGATCCGTAGGGCTTTGTATGGTGGCGTGCCGACGCCTTTGCCTTCGGGCCCTCGAAAGCTGGACTCGGCAATCTTGCCGCTGTGTGCATCGAAGATTTCTAGGTAGTCGATATCGTGTCCGTAGTCGCGTTCCCGGATGATTGGTAGGGCGCCGAGAGCATCGAGCATTCGAAGAGCATTTGGCGTGAGGTTGACTGCGCCACCGATGGTGGCAGGTTCAGGTCGGATCTCGTAGATGTTTATGGTAGGTACTTTGCCAGCAGGTGCAAATTTGGTAAGCGCGAGGGCTGTGGTGAGTCCGGCGATGCCACCACCGAGGATGATTACCTTGAGGTTATCTGAAGAAGCCATTTGGAAGTGATGTACCAATTAAAGGCGATGGATGAGGCAGGGTAGCAGAGGACATGATGAAGAGCAGATCTGTTCAAAGCAATATGGCTCATCTTCAACCTCATCCGGATGAGAGGAGAACGTGACGATTACCAGGACGGGGATGTATCAAGTGGGGTGCCGATGCACACACATCTACGCAGAGGGAGAGAGACATTCCGGTTCTCTTTGATCAATGCTTCTGGAAGTGGACTTGATGCAGCACGAGGCGGAGATATATATAGAGTACCAGAGAGAGCCATCTTGACACCTGGCCGGTAAGCTCACAAAGGCAACTCTGCCATACTGGTAGGTGAATTACACCCAACTCTCATCGGATCATGGCTCAGGATTCGTTGTGGATGTCCTCTTGTTCCATCCGCGAACGCGGCCATACGCTGATGATGACAGCATGCTGACAGATGGCACAGTCGTGGCACCGATGTTGACTGATGATCTGCGATCCTCCAGGACCGATGTTGACCCAGAATTGATGACATACACATCGCCCAGATGGATGAGGATGTCTGATAACAAGCAAAGCGAGAGATGGCGACTCGAATAGAATGATACCTAATCATGAGTGTCTCTCACTCTCGGATCCCCGACTTGCTCCATCCGACAGTGGTGGCTGTTTATTAGCGTTGATGCTTATTTCCTTGTTTCCTTAGCGCGACGGTCTCGCGTTGGCGGCTTTCGGCGTTCGGAGGAGTTCCGTCGCCCGTTGTCCTCCTTCGTTGATCGTCAGTCCATGTCCATGTCCTCTCGTTATTGCATTCGGAGGCTGTGTACGTACGTGTATGTGTCTCGACATGCTCATCTTCCGCTGTACGTCTTGCCGACGTAGCTCTCCTAGACCGCTTCGTCAGATGTCTACCAACACCTGGGCACGTATTGAATGCCTGAGGTTGCGTGTCTTGTCTCCAGTGACGATGCCCTGGTCCTCCACATGTTGACATGAACATCTTGCTTGCCCTGCTCAGCATTCGAGTCTCGGTGCCATTCATACTTCCGAGTCGTGAAAAAACCATTCAGGCATATTTACCCCAACGGCAAAGGCCATACACAGAAGATGAGACCCAATCAATGAATAATCTCTGCAACGTGTGTCATGCGCATTCCGCATTCCCTCAGTTAGCCCCAACAGAGCCTCATCGCAACCCTTACAGCGGGGTCCATCAGCCAGAACGATGATGACAACCTTGAACTCTCCATCAATTTGACGCGTCGCGGGGCATGCCGTCTGACGGGCTTGTCGCACCTTCACCTCAACCCGTGTCATTATTTTACAGACCCTAAGGCGAACTCGTCATCATGGCCCCAGCCCTTCCAAACCCCGATGATGGAACGACGGCGACGACAACGGATGCTGCTACTTCACTCTTACCGATCAATCAAGGTCCGCGCGTGATAGTCTACCATCAGACCCACCACGGCCCAAACGACGGCCCTCCCGTCTCCTTACTCCCGCTGCTCACACACGCAACCGGCGTGACCCACGTTATCGTCGCCGCGATCCATCTCAACGATCCACCCGGCTCCATCACCCTCAACGACCATCCGCCCAATCATGCCCGATTCCAAACCCTCTGGGCCGAAACCGCCTGGCTCCAAGCCGCCGGCGTGAAAATCCTCGGCATGCTCGGCGGCGCCGCGCAGGGTTCCTATGCGCGACTAGCCGGCGACACCGCCAGCTTCGAAAGCCACTACGTGCCCTTACGCGACATGATCCGCGCCCACCGGCTCGACGGGCTGGACCTGGACATCGAGGAGCCCACGACGCTTGCCTGCGCGTATCGCCTCATCGATCGACTCCGCGCGGACATGGGTCCTGATTTCCTCATCACCCTGGCGCCCGTCGCGAGTGCCTTGTTATCCGGCAAACAACCCCAGCTGTCTGGGCCCGACTTTGACTATTTCGAGCTGGAGCGCGAGCGGGGCGCGCAGATTGCGTGGTATAACGCGCAGTTCTATTGTGGATGGGGCGATGCGACTTCAACTCGGTGGTACGATGCCATCGTGCAAGGTGCCGGCTGGCCCGCACGAAAAGTCGTCATGGGGCTCGTGACAAATCCGGGGAATGGTGCTGGCCATGTAGATTGGTCAGTCCTGGAGGGCATCTTGCGGACGCTGCGGGTGAGGTATCCCGAGTTCGGAGGAGTGATGGGATGGGAGTATTTCAATTCTCTGCCGGGTGATCTGGCACGGCCGTGGGAGTGGGCGGCGCAGATGGCGGCGACTTTGCGTACGGTTGTACCGCTGCCACCTCCTCTTCTACCTCCAGCGCCGCCACAGCCACCTGTTGCCTTTCCTCCTGAGAACATCCAGACCTTGGTCGATTTGGGCTTCAATGAACAGCAGGCTGTTGCGGCGTTAAGGATGACGGGTGGGAATGTGGAATATGCTGCAGGTCTTTTGTTTCAGGATTGATGTCATCACTGTTGGTTATTTACGACACTGGCTCAATTCTTCTGATGATATCCATAGACATATAAGAATTGATAGAAAATCCACATAGGTCTGGGTTTTTTTGGTGATTGAATTTGTTCGCGTACCCATCGTGCTAAGCATACATATCATCGTACTCATCCTCGTCATCGTCTGCCGGCGGAGGAACGACGACCTTCTTCTTGATGAGGACCTGACGGTCGCTAAAAGTGGCGAGCTTCGTTAGCACTGATCCAAGGCGTCGAATCTACTATTGTCCGCAAAGGAGGCTTGTGAAAAACTAAACGTACAGTGGACAAGTCGGATTGAGTTTCAGCCAGGGCGTTATGCACTCGAGATCGAAAATGTGATCCTTATGACACGATAGGCGCACGACCAACGGATGTGGGTCTGATGGAAGGTTTGTAAGTAATAGCACGCTTCGAAGCGATCGGAATAGAAGGGAACACGATTTTCTGATGGGTGAGCCTGATTGACATACCTTCTAAGAACGGATTTGAACAGATGGGACATGACTGTTCGGATTTGAGATTCTTCTTAGGCACTCGCTCTAATTGCTCGAGGAATTCATCCGAGACGCCGTCGACTTGCGAGGGAGGATGCTCTGCGCTAGCCATGAGCTGCTCCACAAGCTGGTCAAGGAGCGCCGTGTTCGGATCGTCGGCCGGCCGTGTCATCGTGTTGAAGGCATTGGCGAGGTTACGGTACTAGAGGGTGATCACAACCTTGTAAGTACAACCCTGCGCACTGTACTTTTCACACGAGACTTCTTACAGCGGCGGAGATGTCCTGAGGTAGAGGCACAGAGTTGATGTTTTGTGGTTGCCGATTGCCAGAGGTATCGACGAGTTCGAGTGTGCTGAAAAAGGTGGCCAGATCCGGCCTTCGCGGTGCACGTTGCTCTTCTTCTCGCCGCCTCTCTTCGATATTATGTTCGACTAAAAGATAGATCCTTCAGCGTACGATTCTACCACTTTGCTTCCGACGACTTCGAAGTCATAAAGGACCTAGGTAATGCCCACCTTCGTAACCTGACATGGTGTCCGATTTCTCGATAATTATTTTCAGATGTGATAATCTCGACGTGTCGGCGATAATTGAAACTCGATTTTGGGCAGAGAAGAAGAGGTCAATTCTAAATGGTAATGGACGATGTATCTGGCTATTATATCATGATATTTCATGCATTACGTGAAATGGTGATGCGTAACGTATCACTGCCTAGCGCGCTTGTGTTGATTTGCACTCGCTCGGGCTGTGGACGAGAAGCTATGGTTGTGATTGGCCGAATTCGACACTCCATCCCTTCTTGCAGGATAAATGCCAACATCGTATATCAATTTTCATCGACGACGCGATTGAATGACGATGGTCATTTGGGCGCTCATCTGATCTCCGAAGGGATGAAATGTCCGTGTGGCTCTGTGGTCGACACAGCGCGGCGAGACGAAATGCCGTTCATCCGTCATTCCGACTATTCACCAACACAACGTTTCCCGTGACTTCGTCCTCACACGAAACGGTCACTGTGCCTTGCAAGAGCAATGGCGAGATATCGCTCGAGTAAGTTCATCCAACGAGACGATAAACAATAAGAGTGCATCTTCGTTCTGGAGTATACTAATTTTCTGCTCCACCTAACAGTATCTACCATCCTCTCACATCAACACCTCCGGATGTGAATCTGCCCCATGTAGCCATCTATCTTCCGCGTGGACCAATCGCAAGCGATCCATCTTTGGATGCGCAAAACGTCGCGGAATTGCGCGCGGTACTACCATGTCCCATCGTCCAAGTCAACTATCGCTGTCGACGTCGTGGTTTCGCAGGCCATGCCTTCCCGACTCCGCTCCACGACGCTGTCACTGGTTATGATTGG
This sequence comes from Dissoconium aciculare CBS 342.82, assembly GCF_010015565.1. Taxonomy (NCBI): domain Eukaryota; kingdom Fungi; phylum Ascomycota; class Dothideomycetes; order Mycosphaerellales; family Dissoconiaceae; genus Dissoconium; species Dissoconium aciculare. The sequence goes on along the minus strand of NW_022984955.1, from coordinate 989,323 downwards.
GTGTACGAAAATCTGCTGGCGAAGCGCGCCATCAGTCGTCCAGGGCGATCGGACCTCGTCGGTCGCATAGCCGTCGTCGGAGAACTTCTAGGTGGCTCGCTTGCCACTTCTTTGGCCCTGACTGAGTGTAAAATCGGGGAACCCGGCATCGTCGCAGCAGCCGTGAGTAGCCCTATCGTCGACTGGGTCGCATTTGACGACGAAGGTGCGGCCGAACCTGTCACGAACGGTCGCGGCGAGCCTCTCAAGGTCGATTTGTCGCTCCATGGCCTATTGAATCACCGTCGCACCATCTTCCGCAGGCCGGATGCATACTTTGACCCATTCGCTTCTCCATCACTGTTCTTCCGTTCTGCAGGCATTGATGCCCCGCCGCCACCCATCGACGAAGAAGGACCAGAGCAAGGATCGAGCGACATGGACTTCCTGGCTCAGTTATCTCGCGAAGAGAGTAACGAGCAAGACTTCTTCCGGTCACAGCTCGCTCTAGGCGCAAACTCAACGCCATCTCAAGGCTTGCCACCACCCACAGCTGCACCGCTTCCCCTCGTCAAAAGGCGCAAAGCCTCGCGCCGCTATCCGAGTCCATCGCTGAAGCTCCGCCTCCCGCCCTTTCACATCGCAACTGGCGGTGACTCCATCCTCAAGCCACAGGTTACCGAATTCGTGCGCCTATTACAGAAGAGCGACGAGCGCCAGCAGCGGGCTTTAGATGACATGCTAGCGCCGCCGAGCTCGTCGTTCGAAAGTGACATGGTCGACTATATCCAAAGCCCGGCAGGTCTGGGACTTTGGGATAGCGGGCGTGATGGCCGCGCGAGACTTTCGGATGCTGCGCAATGGTTACGAATGACTCTGTTTCATGGGCGATGATCAATAGTAGCAATTTTCGGTACTTCGTCTCAAACGTTCGCTCTTCCTGTACTCTCGTATGAACTGCCTAGGCATGAAAACTTTCCAATTTGGCATAGATTCATATTGCACATATCCGTCGTCCTGGACATCCCGTGCGCCTGACTAAACGCCCTCCCGAGCCTCCCAAGAACAATCCCAAACCAAGCAAAAGACGAATGACTCGTCGGTACTCCCAGACTCCACGCTCGAATAAACCAAGAAACCACAAATCCAGTGCGAGAAAAACCCCATGTAACATGCCAATCGTTGAACCGCGCACATTTGCCCCCAATCACAAAACTTTCGTCTTCATCCATTCGCTCGTCCCAAGACTACCCAGATTCAACCCATTGTGCGCCCACCAGCGCCTCATCTCCACCCCGCGCTCGCCCTCGAAGCCATCCTCGAGAGCTTCCTCGACGTCACAGATGCGATACTCGACCGTCAAGCCCGAGCGGCGCCACCACTCGAGAACGGCAATCCAGCCGTGTTTGGTGGCCAACGGGAGCACCGAGTTATCGAAGATGATCTTGCCGCCCTTCATCTCGTACCAGAGCTCCAAGATGGCGACGTGCCCGTGGGCGCTGGCCAACTTGGCCACCGTGTCTTCGTGCGCAAAGGTGATGCCGGATTCCAACCACCAGTGGACCACCTCCGTGTGCCCGTTCTGCGCGGCGAAGCAGATGCTCTTGCCGGGCTTGAGGCGGATAAGGGGGAGTCCCGTGGGTGATGTGCGTCCGGTGGTGTCGACTCGATCTAGTTCGCTGATACCACTGGCACTATTGCTGTCGATGCAGGCCTGAGCTTTCCACCATTCCAGCACGGCGATGTGACCGTTGCCGCTCGCCGTCTCCAATGCCGCTTCGGTGTATTTCAGAGGCAGTCCCGAACGTCGCCACCAGTCCAGAACGTGCACAAAGCCCATCCGCGAAGCACCATCCATAGCCGCCTCGGTGTATTCCCGGTCGGCAAATGTCGGTGACTTGCACCAGAACTCGAGAATCTCCACGCGACCGAACACCGCGGAGGCTTTGTCGGGGAAGAAGGACCTCTCTGGAGGGCACAGCAGTATTTTATGATCGACTGATTCCAGGTAGGCCAAGAGGGGCGTCATCGCAAAACGCATCATCAAGGTGAGACACATCCGGGAAAGAATGCGAGGCACGCCACGGTCCTGAACGAATTGCTTGACATTACAGAGGGTGCCGCACAAGATAATCCATTCGAGAGTCTCCATGTCGCTCAGTTGTCGGTCCTCAGACTCCTTGTGGCGGATATGGGCATACCAATCACTTGGTGGCTTCAAATTTGTGTAGACATGCAAGTTCTGGGCAAGCTCCCAGTCTCCTACCATATCGAAGATTATGGTCCATAGCTCGGGTGGCAGGCGATTGCTTGGCCTCGTCGACGGTTTGGGTAGGATGGCACGCGGTATCGGCGCCACTGTGAGACCCTCTCCGAGTTTGAGAAGTTCCACTTGGTTGTGCACAGCTTCCACCAGCTCGTTCGCGGAATCCCATGATGTAACCTTCTTTGTGCCAAATGAATCGAATTCCCAGAGGATAGGCTTGAATGTCCGTACCCAATCCCAGTTGTCCCGTATTTCTGTCATCTGCTTGCTCGTCATTGGATTCCTCCACATCAATTGTGACATTCCCGGCAGCATCAGCACTTTGCGCGATACGTTCCAGCTGCGCAACAATTCTAGCAGCAGATTACCAGTTTGTCCAGTCAGCATCTTTGCGAGGCTGTACGCATCGATCGGTGCCAGCACCAGGATATTCGCCCACGCACACAGTTCCGCCGCCTCTTGTTCAACATCGGCCACATGCCGGACATTTGTGTGCCGGCTCGCATTCGGTAAGGCACTGCAAGCGTTGGAGGCCGCCCGTGCGATCTGTTGGTCGCCGAATCCTGGGTCGAGAATGGCACAGACGGTGACGTCAGGGTGGTCTGCGATGCGTGGAAGCAATGTGTCGACGATGTACGCATCGTTGCAGCCGACCGACGCGAAGATGACATTCAGCTCGCCTGGGTGACTATGCGCGGTGTCCTGCAACGCTCGACGAGCATCGCGAGGGACCTGACGACGACGGACAGACATGTTTCGCCGTCGATGGTTTGCAAAACCCGCCTTGGTCCTATCCTTCGTGATTTCTCGGCACTGTCCTCGCTACTCCAGGTCTGTTTTCTGTATTTCTAATGTCAAGATTGGTCTGTCGGCTCCGGCGACGATGTGTCAAAGTATGGGTGGATGGTACGCTTTACTGCAGGGTCTAATCTTGTTCAAACTATTGTCGCAAGTCTTTCCGCCCAAAAGATATGGGTGACACAAGCCGCTGCCTGATTCGAGAAAGGGCGATGGCAGCTAATGTGCCGAATCGATTGCAGGCCACAAAGGGACCAATGAGACCTGATTAGAATCGCACGCTTTGTGTTGGTCGACGAGTCCAGATTTGGAGTTGATGTGAAGCAGGTTGGCGGATGCAGCGGTGAAGGTGCAGCGGCGGCGTATATCAAGGCGCAACCACGTTGATGGGTGGAGCTCGGCCGGCCGTGGAAGCATGTTCTTGATGAACTGCCAAATCGATAAGATTCATAATCACAATAGGATCGACAAACCCATCCCGTCCCTAGCCTCGCTGCGTGGCACGCGAAGATGAGGCGAATCGGAAGTGGTTGCCGCCTCAGGCGTTCCTTCAATTGTGTCGGAGGCCAAGCGGGCCCAGGGCTGGTTGATTGGCTGTGTATGAGCCGTGATGGGCATCATTCGAGAGCGGAGTGTCCCCACCACCTCAAACTTCGGCCGTCAAAAGCCTGCATTCCCGCCCTTCGCCTGTGGGTCGATTTGCCTGATTGTTGATAGAATGCAACATCCTCGCTTGGCGTTGATTCCACATGTCGACTTTTCCCATCTAGAACATCAGGAGCACTTATGTGGTGGAATGGTGTTAAGAGGAGAGGAAAATAGTTTGCTCACAATACGATGGGTTCAAATATTGCGGAGCACTAGCAGCATTATGAGGTGGATTCGCGTGATCTGCGGTCGCATGCGATCGTGCCGACAGTCAAATGCTGGCAGACCTCACATGCGAATGCATATTACGCGTTGTGGGATGATAGTTTACTTCATGGAGCGAGATGTTCGTGGGATTCACAAACGGGCACTGACGGATGCACCAACAATTCCAAGGTGCATGCGAGACGTGGAGTCTCAAATATGAATAAAATGGGGTTTCAATTGATGGAATAAGTATATGCACGAGGTTTACCCAAAGCGTTCAGCCGTACACCCAATGCACCCGTCCTTCCCTGTCATCCTGTCAGTTCATGCATCAAGACATCGAGCGTGGACTGTCCCGAGCAATACGGGAAGCCAGTGGTAATAGCATCATGGCAAGGTTGTCAACTCCATCCCTGCCAAGGTTCCTCCTCTAGTAATCAATCTCTTTGTGTTTCCACCTCTTGTTATGTGATTTTGACATTTTTTTGGGCATGGTTTGTTTTGAAAGACGATCATCATTTGAAGATGACCAGTTCATTGCCTCGAGGCATGGCTCTACAATTGCGGGCCGGCCGCAATAACCTCGGGGGTCGCCTCGTCCGAGTACTTCTTGAAGTTCTCGTTGAAGAGCTCGGCGAGCTTGCTGACCTCATCCTTGAAGTCAGCAGTGCCAGTCCAGCTGGTCTTGGGGTTGAGGATCTCGTCGGGAACGTTAGGGCAGGTCTTGGGCACCTGAAGGTTGAAGGTCGGGTAGTTCTCGTACTCAACCTTGGCCAACTCGCCGCTGTGGATGGCGTCGAGGATGGCACGGGTGTATTTAAGCGGGCAACGCTTGCCGCCAGTGGCGGCACCGGCACCGACCCAACCGGTGTTGAGCAACCAGGCGTTGGCGCCGTGGGTGGCAATCTTGTCGGCCAACATGCGGGCGTAGCGCATGGGGTGAAGGGCAAGGAAGGGCTGGGCGAAGCAGGTGGAGAAGGTGGCCTGAGGCTCGGTGACACCTTGCTCGGTACCGGCCATCTTGGAGGTGTAACCGGAGATGAAGTGGAACATGGTCTGCTCGGTGTTGAGCTTGGAGATCGGCGGGAGGACACCACGGGCATCGCAGGTGAGGAGGACGATGTTGGTCGGGTGGCCGCTGGAGATGCAAGGAATCTTGGTGTTCTCGATGTACTCGATGGGGTAAGCGCAACGGGTGTTCTCGGTGAGGGTGGTGTCCTCGTAATCGACCTTACGGGTGGCAGGGTCGAAGACGACGTTCTCAAGGACGGAACCGAACTTGATGGCGTTGTAAATATCGGGCTCCTTCTCGGCGGAAAGACCAATGGTCTTGGCGTAGCAACCACCTTCGATGTTGAAGACACCAGTGTCGGACCAGCAGTGCTCGTCATCACCGATGAGGGCACGCTTGGGGTCCGCAGAGAGAGTGGTCTTGCCAGTTCCGGAGAGACCGAAGAAGACAGTGACGTCGCCGTCCTTGCCCTCGTTGGCGGAAGAGTGCAGGGTCAAGACGTTGTGCTTGACGGGCATTTCGTAAAAGAGAACGGTGAAGACACCTGATCGTTTGTTAGTACCAACAATACATTTAGTTGTCCGAGTAGAAAGAACCACTTACCCTTCTTCATCTCTCCTGCGTACTCGGTACCAAGGATGACCATCTCCTTCTCGTGGAAGTTGAGGGCGATAGAGGTCGACGAGGTCATGCCGGTGGTGTATCGGTTGGCGGGGAAAGCACCGGCGTTGTAGATGACATAGTCGGGGTGGAAGTGCTCCAACTCAGCAGCGGTAGGGCGGATAAGCATGTTGCGCATGAAGAGAGCGTGGTAGGCACGCGCGCAGACAACGCGGACCTTGATCCGGTAGCGCTCATCCCAGCCGGCGAAACCATCGATGACGTAGATGCGGTTACGGGTGTTGAGATAGTCAATGGCACGCTCACGGTTGATGAGCCAGACCTAGACATGCGATGGAAGGTCAGTAAGCGATTCGATTATCTCCGACCAATGATTGTGTATGAAGGGCAATGCTCGGGATGAAATTGATCATATCGGCTATGGCTCCGATGCGCGGGGCAGGTAGGGTATGGGAGAACGGGCGTCGGACGAGATCGCTTGAGCGGTAACGGCCCGCTCGGCAGCTCGGCATATGCGAGGGGCATGTGACGTCGCCGGAAAGCCCCGCGGACCGCTGCCAGTCGCGTCGCGCGATGTGCGCCATGCAGGTGTGGGAGCAATAAATTGTGCATTGTGGGAAGTTCCCAGACAAACACCAATTGCATGTATGTGTATGTACGTGAAATGCACACTTGTAAATGACTTGTGTCATGTTGTGCGGCAAGGGCAGAGGTATTTGTAAGGCGTCATAGGCCCACAAATGGCTGTGCATGCGGGGCTGAAGCAACGGGCCACTCACCTCGGGGGTCATGGGCTTGTTGACCGGTCCCCACCAGATGTCTTTTGATGAGTCCTCCTCCTGGACGATACGCTTGTCTGAGGGCGAACGACCGGTCTTGGCTCCTGAGTATGCGGAAAGAGCACCGGACGCAGTGATGGCTGAGCCGGTTTCGTAGACGAGGGCATCTTCGTAGAGAGTCGGGACTGAGGGGTTGGCAATCTACAGCAGGACAGAAGACTGTGGTTAGCACACTGAAATTTACAATCGAGCTCAGAGCCAAGGACTCTCATGTATGGCTGAGTTGAAGGGCGAAGCTTACAATGGCGACACGGTCGTAGTCGATGTGTGCGCGGGTGTGCAATTCCTCCTCGAGCTCAGTGTGCTCGACGTGAGGCCTGGAGAAGAACGAGATGTCAGTCTAGCTGTCTTCGAACGCAGCAAACGTCTACAAATGCTCTCGAATGGGACCGCAGAGTGTGCAACTCACTGGACACCAGCTGGGTGGAGCGCCGTCTGGTTGACGGGCTCCTTGGTAGGGTCGGGAACAGCGGTCGACATTGTGATGAGTGGAGATTTGATTGCTTTCAGTAATGGAGGAACGAAGACGCAGTGAGTATGGCTCGTCTGCTAGCAATGAGTATCAACGAATCGATTTGGGATTAGATCGCACAAATGACCAAGGAGGAGGAGGAAGAGGAGAGAATGAAAGAAAGCGAATAAAAACGAAGCAGTGGGTCGGAGCGGTGTTTTAAGTAGATATGGAAACCTGCGACATTTTCTGCTCTCGTGGGACCCATTGACGACGACGACAACGCCGCTGCCGCCCTTTCACACGCTTCACGAGGGTGGCCGTGCCTGGATAAGCCGTGAAAGCGCGAGCAGTCGGAACAAACCTCTCCTACGACACCAACCCAGCAGGGCAACGGCAGCGAGACTAACCCGCCGCATTGAGGGACCCACCACTCCCTTGGTGATATTTCGGGCGTGTGCTGGTCCAGCTTCTGCCCCTTCGCCCGAGCATGATTGGGCGCAAAAAGGCCTCGGAAGAGGTTCCTGCGGATTGGACTCGTCCTCACACGAAAATATGCCGGGCAGACGCTGGTTACTGCGGCGGGCAAGCTCCGGCCGAACCCGCACCGGAGGCGGGAATGAGCCAATCGTGAAATGGCTCTGACGAGACCAACGGCCGTGAATTTCGATCACACGCAAGTTGACATGGATCCATATGATCGTGGCATTGTAGACGAGGTTCCTTTGTGTGTTGCTGGTTTGAAAGTGGCAACAGTTCTTCTCTTCAGCTTAATCTGCGTGTTGGGACAACAAGTTGCAAGTGGTGTTGAGCCGAAGCTGCAACATTGTCGAGTCACGGGACGCAGCTTCTGATGCTCACAATGACTATTGGGACGGGTAAATTCTTCTCACGATCATTGGATAGCTACGTAATTCACTTCCAGTCTTTGTGTGCGGTATTACATTTGTCGACATCGTGACCCAAGAGGCTTTCCGTATATGCCCGTCCTCTTTCTTGTTTTTCTGCATCCTTGAACAAGCGAGGAAGGAAGCGGATCGGCAGCATCGATAGCGGCCTGATCGCAGGCGAGGCGCGCGATCCAATATGTCCGACACTGGAATCAACTGGAATTTAGAATTTCGTTCCCACGATCAGGCGATTCATGTTGGACTCTAGAGCAATAACGACACTGTGACAAGAGCATGTTTGACTTGCAGGAGCTAGCCCAGACAATGAAGCGGAAGACGCTAGGTTTGGCGGTTCACCTTTTGTCCAGGACGTGCACATTGTTACTGTAATGAGCCGGAGTCTGTACGTGAGCGGCACCCGTAGAGGGTGTTCATTGTTCACCCGCATGTCGTTATCGAAGCCTACACTGTCCATACTAATAACAATCAATATCACATGTGGGATCGTGAGGGATCGTGAGCCATTTTTGGCACACACCAAGGAGTTTTTCGTGGCGCAAGCTGTGGATACTGTCGATACCTGATAAACCTAGGCAAGTCGAGGCTTCTTGCCATGTCGACGGTTGGCACTAGTGGCACAGGTGGTGGTTTCTACCTTGCCGGTGCCGTCAGCTTGATCCCGCGGATGGATCCTCTTACAGCCAGCAGGATACACAAATGTTCTGTCACGATTACCTAGTGAGGGCTCAAAGGCGGAGTCGGCCGTACGAGGATCACGATCGCTATTAGAATTTTACTGTTCTTTGAGGTTGACAAGGACGTAAGAAAAGTCAGTCAGGGGAAGAAGGGGTCTAGTATGCACATTGAACGTGTGTGCGAGAGGGGTTTCCAATCTGCACTCTTGCTGATCAAAAGTTATGGAAGATTTAGGACCTGCACTGGTGAATGTATACTGCATTCATCTGTTCTGATGGGACGTTGTGAGCTGACGTGAGAGCACACGATCACTTCCCGTTCTCTCGGTCTGGGTACAGCCCCACGAAGGAATATAGGGCATGATGAGAGGATATTCAGATGCCTGGGCAGCTCACGCGGTCATGTCTGGGCAGACGATGAGGCTCGATTCACACGAGTTGAAAGGATGAGATCCATCGTAGCAATACATCCTCATAGTTTCTAATTATCATCGTCAAGTGTGGGACACATTCGGACTCCTCACACGACACAACTTGCATCGCGCTTGTACCCAAGTATCTGTCTCGGTCGAGCTAAAATCATGCACCAAGCTGTGTTGGGTCTGGCGGCCGCTCGAGATCGATCACCTCCTGCCGACCTGCTCCGACTCAAAACGAGAGACACGCACAACCGCAAGGCGTTATCCCGATCACCACAGCACCTAGGTAGACATTATGGAAAGCCCTCGGCGTTGACGGAGCGACCGGTCGGTCTGCTGGAATGAAATTTCCGGAAGCGGTTCGTGCTATTTATATAAAGAGTGACGCCACCCGGATGTGTACTCGAAACCATCTCGTTCATTGCAATTGTACTGAGATGCCGAATGGGCCTTTAGACACTGCCCGTCAACGGATATCAGCAAAACTGTCTACAGAAAAGTCATATCGTTAATTCATGTACGGTGTGGAGAAAGGAAAGGAAAAAAGTTAAGTCGTAGGTCCCGGAACCGAAATCACGCCACCGCCCGAGTGATTTCTTCGTCAAGCAAATATGTTGTATCGTCCAATTCCTACTCTGACTCTGGTGATCTTGAATCATTCCATTTGAGCTAGTCATCAGATTCGTCTGACTTGATTCCGCAAGCCTGCTTTGCGATTGGTCGCTCCTCGCGCCAGGCGAGAAGCGGATCCTGATAGTCAACAGTTGAATTGTGGTTGTAATGTCGAGGAAATTTGCACACGGGTTTCGGAGAGCATGCGAAGGCCCCAGTGTTCTTATGTTTTCGCAGCGATGCAAAACACGCTGCTTTTCTTCTGCTCCAGTAGATCTTAATGTTTTCGGCAGAGGAGGACAGCCGCAAATCAATTGCTATGAGCAGAACTTGTCGTGTATTCAATATAGCCCTCATAGTGCAAGGTGTACACATCCAGGAGAGCGCGCGTGATGGCGTGACGTGTACTTCTCGTGCCGCAGTGTAGCTACAGGGCATTGTCATTTCCTTCGACAGATGGAGTAATGATCTGCCACATGGCGATGCCTGTTTGCAGACATGTTGGCCAAGGAGGAGCTTGCGACTGCTAGGGTGTGCCGATGCTTGTCTATCAGGCCAGCCCGGACTGCAACGGTCCTTCGTCGCTTTTCTAACGCGAGCTTGATAAAGTGTAAGTCGAGCCACTATGAAGCTTTTGCGCCATCCTCTGAGATCACCGACGGAGCAGGTTCGTCGCCGGACTCTAGTGTAGCCGGAGCGGTTGTTGCCGGCGCTTTGTCGTGAGCTGCCTCTTGTTCAGCCAACAAGCGATTCTGCTCCTGAGACTGTTCACTGTCCACCTCCTCTTTCACGGCAGGGTCATCTGACGAAGCAGCAGCCTGTAGGCCCTCCGAGGGTGCGGAAACAGGCGCCGCCAAAGGTACATCCGCGCTAGGCTTCGTCTGAGCCGCGAAGATGTCATCTTGGGCCTCAAGGAACCATCCGCCGCGCTCCCAAGAACCTGGCTTGTAGAGGTTTTTCCTTCGAATCGGTTGATCGACAAGGCCTTCCATGATCTCGGTGAGACGGACAAACGAGATGGGCTTTGGAATCCAACCATCAAATCCAGCATCCATGTAAACTTGTCGATCCTTCTCCTTCAGAGAGGCCGAAACAGCGATAATGGGAACACGTCCATTGAGAGACGCTCTGATCGACAAACTTTGAGACGGGTGGGCTTTCTCATGTGATCGGATCATTTTGGTTGAGGTGAGGCCATCCACAATAGGCATCTATAATTTCATGTTAGCGAACATCTGCCGACGAACATCTGTCGGCCGTAAAACTTGACTTACTTGCATGTCCATGAGAACGAGATCGAAATCGCAGGTGTTGTCGCAGTATGTGCTTGAGCATTCCTCACCGTTCACCGTCAACTTCACTGTATGGTTCAGCTTCTCCAGACGCTTCTGAATGATTCGACTGTTGACAGGATCGTCCTCGGCAACAAGGACACGCAGCCTTTCAGCACTGGTGGTTGTATCACTGACGGTCGAGCCATCCGTCGGCACTATTGGCGATGGCTGTTCCCCAAAACGCGAAAGAGTCGCCGGCATCGAAGACGGCCGCTCACCCGGGGATACCGGGAAATGCTCTTCGGGTACTCGGATCGATCTGATGGGCACGCCCTGGTCTCGTACGCCAGCCTCGCCAGGTTTTATGATCCTCGGCTCGAAATGACTACCCGATGTCGCTATCGCGGTGTCTAGGTTGTTCTGGGGGACAGCGGCACCGCTCGAAGTGTGGCGTTTGACCATCCTCGGCCGAGAAGCGCCAGTCGATGTACTACTTCGGCTGCTAGAACGCTGAGCATTGTTTTCGTGCCACCCCTCCACGCGATGAGGCTCTTGAATCGCTTCGATCAATCGATCAGCTTCACTTCGTCCGCTAGCCTTGGAAGACCAGCTGTTACCACTGAAGCTATGCTTGCTACCGAAGCTATCAACGCTCTTATTCTTGGTCAATTTAAGCTCGTTCTTGTTATTCGTATCGCTGGAGTTTCGCCTCTGACCACTGCCGCGCTCAATGAGAGTGACCATTCCGTCGTTAGGAGGCGTCACAGGCGCCGTTGTGTTCTCCACGTGCGGAGTTTCAGTCCCTGCAAGGCTGTCGTTATTCTCTGGCACATCTGTCTCAGGTATCTCGAACGGGAATTGTATAATGAATCGTGTGCCTTTGCCCTCTTCTGACTTGAGCCGGAGCTGTCCATTCATATTTCGAACGATTCTGGCCACGACCGCCAAGCCAAGACCTAGCGCTTTTCCTTCTTCCCTACTAGGTGAGACCACCGTTGTGGCTGTAGGAGGTGTCAGAGCTTCCTCCGATTCCGTCTCGACCTGCTCCAGTTCTCGGAACAAAGCGTCGAGTCTCTTGGTGCTCATGCCAGACCCAGTATCAGCGACGCTGATTTCAACATCCACGCGCGTTGCCTGACGCGAGACGACGTACATATCGACCGTGACGCCACCTCTAGTCGTGTTCTGAATTGCATTGGCAGTGACGTTGCTGATGGCCTGTCTAATCTTTCGCTGATCACCGATGACCTGTGCCGGAAGCCCAGGGTGATCAATGACTTCGTATGTGATGTTCTTCCGTTTGGCATCGCCCCTGAATGGATCGGTAGCTTCATAGAGTGTGGCACCGAGACCAAAAACCTCATCCTTGACCAAATCGCCACCCTCTTCGGTCTTGGTCAAATCGAGCAGATCGTTGATCACATAAATGAGTGACTTTGATGCCGAATGCGATTTCGCTAAATTTTCCCGAGTCTCATGGTCCAATGTGCCCTCGAGCGCAATTTCAAGGTAATTGATAATTGCGTTCAGGGGCGTGCGAACTTCGTGAGCAGAGTTTGCTAATAATAGCTTCGTCAATTGGCTGTTCTGCAGCGCGGCTTCTTTCTGTCTCCAGACTTCGATGAATTTACCATAGACCAGGCACAATACTGCTGCGGTCTCAATTTCTTCCTCCGTCCATTCGCGGCACTTGCCTACCACTGTTTCACTCCAGGTTTTGAAACTCTTTCGGGGCTCGAGATAGCCTTCTGTGCCTTCCTTCACGAATTTCTCGTAAGGATTACCGGCCCACTTGACTTCCTTCAACTGACCGTGCCTGAAAAAGACGATGAAATCTTGACCAGTCGTCGTCAAAGGCACCAGAAGCAATCCCGCGATTTCTGTAAACCCAGGAGGATAGCGAAGATCTGGGAAGTCCTGTTTGATGTCGGAAGAGGTCATGACACTGGTGATACACCGAACGCGGAGATATTCCAGCATGACAAGTACCTCTTGGGTATTTTCCAGCTGTCCGAGGATTTTGGTCTCATCTCGAATGGAAAGCAAGCCAAAATCAGCATCGAACAACTTTAGGAGATCTTCAGATGAAGCAATGATGTACCCTGAAGGGTTCGCTTGTGTGGGGACAGTGTTGATCAACTTTCTGGCCTGCAATCTTGATGCATAGGAGAGTCGCTCGATGTTCCTGGAGGCCGAGTCGCCTACAAGCCGGCACATCTTCCTGATCGGAAAGGAAACACGCATTCCTCTCGAGCCGTAGGTATGGCAAGCAATCAGACCCCACAACTCGTCGAAGGCGTTGATGGAGATCGACATGGAGGAGCGAACGGCCATGTTGGCAAGGTATTTGATATGAATTGGTGACATCGCACGAAGATAAGAATATGTCAGATCAATGGGCGTTTCCAGATCTTCCATGGTTCTGCAGACTAGACGCGCCGTCTCCTGATCACGGTCATAGAGCATACGGACTTTGTTAATCTTATACAAATCTCGGGCCTGTTTAGGAATGTCAGAAGCGGGAAAATTCAAGCCTTTGTACAAATCTTTCGTCGCTCGTGGATCGACCAATTCGGTCACCACCCGGCCGTTCCATTGCTGATCGAATTGATAGACCATGACACGATGAAACCCGGTCAATTCTTTGACCACGCCAACTAGAATCTTGAGGAAACTGTCGAGATTGGGAGCCGCTGCTAGTTGTTCCTGTACTTGAGACATGATGTTGAAGACTTCCATGGCCGCGGCTTCGCCTCTCCGCTTCCTGGCACTTCGAAGAACGCGTAGAGGTTTGCTGTGGTTGTGAGTACTCTCCGTATACTCCTCCTCTGTCGGTCGACTGTCTAGAGTGTCTTCAGGTGGCTCTGGCGTGTGATCGCCGGGTGGAACCAATGGATTGACGGGATCGTCCTCCAGCTCAAATTCACAGATGATCAAATTTGGGTTGCGCTCGTTCATGTGCATTGCACACCATAGTTTCTGGGTCTTTTTCGATAAAGTACGCACAGAAATCGTGAACACTTCAGGGCCGTTTGTAACGACATCAGCGTCCTCGTCGCGGATGAAATCGACGTGATCGAGCAGATTGTCCGCTTGATCCTCAGTGAGTATGTCGGTAAAGCTTTCCAATTCGAATAGTTGTCGAGGACTGTAGCCAAAAAACGCCTTGCAATTCTCGCTGACCACACGCACCAGAAGCTTGCCCTCCGATTGCTCCTCCAGCGCCACAAGAACCCCGAAACCTTGAACGGCTCCAGGGATATGAATAGGCTCGTCCTCGCATCTCTGTAAAGTGTCTCCGTCTCTGCCAGTGATGATGGCGTGTCCGCCCTCGGAAACGACGTGAGAAAAGCGTGCAGTCACTAATGGCCCTATGTCATCTGTAATGCTCTTGCTGCTTTTGACCGAGCCGATGCGGTTCGACCCAGCTCTGTCATTGGAGAGATTAGTCAACGCGCTCTTGCCACTGCCAACACTATCTCCGTCACTGGTAATGATGTCGTTCAAGTATTGTCGGGGCGCTTGATGCGGCCGGAAATTGAAGGGTGGTTCGGAGGCAAGTGAATTGGACATGTGCCGCGTCTTGGTCTCCTCGTCTCCCACTCCGGGAGAGCTCGGCACTTCCGAGCTTGTTTGTCGTGGGCGAGCGGGTGTGGGCGGATGAGAAGTATCGACATTGTGGCTTAGAGATTTTCGTCGAGCACCGATGTTTTGGAAGAAACTCTCTGCGCGTTCATGGCGAACGGAAGGTGTAGGCACAGGGTCGACCGAGATGACTGATCGTATTGGGAAGACACGGTCGTTCGCCGTAGGACTCAGGCGATCACTGATGCTAGCTCGCGTCAGGAGTGAGCTGTCTGCGGCGTGTGTATTTGTCCTCCCAAATGGTATCCTGCCCACAAGACTTGGTGGGGCTGCTCGTCCTTCAGGTTCGACAGAGGTAGCAGGCGCAATTTCGTCGGCCGTGTGGACAGCGCTGCTTCCTTGCTCGTCAGGCTGCTGTTCTCGGGGGTCCGAATCGGACATCACTGCGACTCTCTTGGCCGCGCAAATCGCGCTCACGAAAGAGCCAACTCTTTCCGGAAATGAAGCGAAATTCTATAGGTATTCCCTGTTTCTATATGCTCATCTGCCTTCTTTGCTCCTGTGCAATATCCCCGCTCTGCTCCGTAGGGCAGTGGAAGCGTCCCAGATCAGCGGTAATGAAGGCCTAAAAGCCTTCTCGCTGCGTCGGACGTCGTCGCTTGCGGTGTGAGGAGCATGAGCCTCCTTCGCTATGAGACGCACGGCGGCGTTGCCATCAAGTGGACGTTGCCATACAGTGTCGGTCGTTGGAGTCGCGCAGGATATTGCTCAAAGGCGGCAGATCCCAGCGTGTTTGGGTGTATGTTGTTCAAACGGTCAGAAGAGATCTCGTCGGCATAGGCCGGTCTCGCCTTGCAAGTGAGAGTGAGTGACTAATGCGTGACCAATACGTCCTTGCGAATGACAATGGGAAGCGATGCCTTTGCGCCACACGTTAAATGTTCGAGGGATGGCGTGGCACCGGCTGTCAGTGACATGCAGTTGGCGGAGATGGTCTAGGTAGCCGCAGCGGGATTGGTGAAAGTCTTTAGGCGAGAAGCTGGTGGGTGAATACTGCGACGATCGTGACAAGGACAATGAAGGGTGGCGACGGCGGCGGCGTTCAAGGAAGAAGTCTATCAGTATGTGATCGATGCACCACCAAGCCAACGATCTCTGCCGTGTGTGCCGTCCGCCGTTCAAGTTCTACTGCCGAACTAATAAAGACCAATCTGCGGCAACTAGCTTGGTGGTAGGAAACCATCAGTCATCGTCGCGCTGCTGCCACACACAATGCACACGGAGAGGAATATGGTACAGTATTTTGCATACCGTGAGGATCTTCATTGGGATGAGAGAACCTTGGGATCAAGTTTCAGTAAAGCTCATGCATATCTACAATATGCATCTACAGTATCCTCAGTATACCTCACCTCCGCCGCCACTTCAACGGTACTGCTCTAGTGTACTGTTGTTGCATATGCATAACATCATTCTGACCTCAATGTGTCCCGTACAAATGCCCATCATTTCCCAGCGTGCCCAAGTTCCAAGCTGGAGATTCATCACTAGGGCTGCGCACGCCATCAAAGAACAGTCCATTTTTCACCTGGACACGTTGGAGTACGACTCGGGGCACCAGGAGGCTGAAGTTATTACATAGTCACCCCTGTCCAACTATCCATCCTACGAACAACAGAGAAAGTACTGTTCTTAGGATGAAGGACTGGACTTCCGAAACAGCCCTCCTTTGATCTGTCTGTGATGACAAGTACAAAGACATGGACACCAGGGTGCAAAGTTCATTTCGGACATGATACACAGGCGCAAAAGCTTCCAAGGTTACCATCCACACATAGCATGTAGGCGCGGCATCGCGAGTGCATATCACACACCGAAAGCGTTGAAGAAGTAATGACTATCATTGCGCCTGTATCATTCCATGGTTGTTCAACCTCCAGGCCGAACCATGACAAGCATGGGACACACACGGAATAGGCAATGATCAGTTCTACTCGAACGGACAGCCCGGCCCGTGTGGGTGGATATGTGTGACGAGAAGACTTGTTCGTTCCCGAAGTCGTTGATATCACGAGCGACAAGATGACATCACTTATTCGTGACCCGGACAAAATCGAGGCATTTCCAAGGTACTGAAATCGCCTATGCCTGCATGTCGCTCAATGTTGCTCAATGTTGCTCGAAAGAAGTTTTGCCCTCAAGTCTACAAATTGTCAAGATCCGTGGACAAGCTACTCTCCATATATAAAGACATCTCGGGTGTAGAACTTCAGTGCCGGCACGCTATCCCGTAAGAGAGACGATGAACGTGTGACATTTCTCGCCTGGCTCTGACTTCAGAAAAGCATGGGTGTGCCAGTCTTGCTGCACATGGAGCATTTCTGGGGTGTTCGGACAGGAATTTATTCGGACAGCACCCAGATCAAGAGTGTCCACAATGTCATTTCGTGGAAGTTGTCGTTCTTCCTGCCGATCCTGCTGGTCTTCGTAGACGTTCTGCCCTATTCTCAACGCAGTGGACTTGCGAAGTCAGACCTCGGTGTTGACATACGCGCCAAATTCACAGATTGGCGATTTGGCGTGCCTGGAGCGCTGCCGATATCTCGCTGATGATCCGCAGGGACAACAAAATTGCACGCACGACCCTTCAGCCATATCTCGTCAATAATAGTCTCCAGGATGCCAGCGTGCTGATACTCCAGATATTTTCTCCAAAGTTTCAGAGCAGTCCGTGCATCCTCGATACTGTCATGGCCCAACTCGGCGTTGTGTTGGATATCTTCTTTGAGCACTGCCCAGGCTAGGAAGCGTAGCGAAAGCTTACGTCGTCCTCGACTGCCGAGCGAGAACAGTTCTTGCGTGTCGATAACTTGAGCCTCTGGGACGTGAATGTTGATAATGCGGAAGTCGCTTGACAGTCCATGTCCAATGAAAGCACAGCCGAGATTCAAGAGTACCCAAAGCTTCTTGTAGACCTCTTTGAGCCGGACGAGTGTGTAAGGACTGCGAGCAATGCTGAGGTCTCCGTCCTTGAGCCCAGAATACTGTGTGAGGTAGTCATCGATATGCTCGTCTATAGCAATATAGTCGTCGATAAATGGTAGCTCCTGGTCGAGTCCATCGCCGCGTAGGACAGAGACTCGAGCAAGTCCGGACCGGGCAGGTCGAGTCATTGTGCGCGAGCCATCAGCACCCACATCGATTTCTTCGCGAAGCAGACGCACGAACTCGGCATCAATGGCGCAATGCGACTCTGGGCCGGGCAGAGGTTCGTTTTCCGACAGCGCACGGCATTGATAATTCGGCGACAAGGCCGGCTGAATGGGACTCCTGTACAAGATTCGACTGTCAATGGCTGACTTCCAGCTGTCATCCATCACATGCGACATGGTCTTGATTTGATAGGTGATGATGGAAGGCAGTTTCCACTGAGGATTAAAGTGAAGGGCTTCTTCTGCTGCGATAGGGTGTACCAAGAAGTCATTGAAGAGATGCCAGCTGCTCTGGCAACTTTTGTCTGGATCAGTAATACTGACGTCGATAGCAGCAACTAGATGAGACTTCTCATTATCACCCAGGTTGACTTCGACTACAATCCCAACGAGTTCGTAGACCGTCATGTTGTGTTGGCGGCGCTGTAGATGATGTTTCAAGTCTTGTCCTTCGTAGCAATAAGAGCGACCGCCTTCGACAATGACCCCAATCTCCTTGGGCAAGAATCCGGGTGTGGCCCATAAAGATTTGTTCTCCGGAGTGTTCGCCGCTACGTTCAGAGTCAGGACTGCAGGCAGACAGTGAATCGCGCGCCGTGACTCAAGGCCTTTGTAACCATTGCACCTCAAACACCATCCGCGATGTGCACTGTTCCTCTTGATAGAATGGCTGAGCACATTCGAGAAGAAAGTCGGCATAGGCCGAGGGGAATGCTTCGGGGGCTTAGGCGGATAAATCAATTCATGCGCGTACCAGACCTTTTCCGATTGGGACTCATAGTTGCAATGTGTACATCGCGTGAGCTCAACTCCTATGGTACCGAATGCCAAGTGATAATTGTCCAGCGTGCTGGACACGTACTTGAAATTTTCCTCTAGCCGAAGGTAGAGAAACCGGTTCAAAGCCTGTATCATCGTACCAAGACTACCAGCACTGTTGAAGTGTTCCTCAAGAATGCGATGCGCTTGTGCATCGCGCTGATGACTCAGCGCTCGAAGAAAATTGGTTGCTTGACAGTTTGGACTCCTGGCCTTCTCTAGCATGTCAACCAGGAATCCGAGCTCACAGAACAAGCAATCGTCAGCTCGACAGTCTCGCGCAGTGTGGTGAAGAGCCAGATTGCGTGCTGTCGGCGTGAATCTTAAAATTTGCAGCAGTGGATTGGCGTACGAGTTGACAATGTGGGTTTCCAGGCCGGCGTATTTCGTCCTATTGTAATAACGAAAATCAAAGTCTTCAACGCCAAACTTGCTATATCTGATCTCCACGATCCTGTACAGAAATTTTACATCAGAGTTCGTGCTGCCATCCAGACTCAAAGTCTTCAGTGCCTTTCCAATGTCTTCACTCGGCCGACGGTCAGCATCGGGACCGCTCTCATCGTCGCGGGGCTTTTCACTGAGAAACTTTGGCGCTGCCATAGGATCGCTTGATTTTGGTAATGTCCGGGTGTTGTCGAATTCATAACGACGCGTTTTGCGAGGATTCACGACGAACTTGCCATGTTGGTCTTTAGAATCAATGCGCGGAGCGGGCAGCCCAACTTCGTGTATCATGTTGTATGACCAAGCCGAGAAGAGTGTTTCGCGGTAGAAGGGCATTCCAATTTTGTTAAGTGGTGCATCAGCAACTGCCCAATCCAAGGGTTTGCTAGGTATTGGGGTATCTGCATAATCCGCAGGCTTGCCATACTCGGTCAATTGCAATTTAGTAGATGAGCCCCAGAGTACAAGTTGCAGACTATTCTCCACAAGTGCGAAGCCTCGGCCTGAAGGCATGAGTTCCAGTCCAGATATTTGTCCGTCGTAGACATTCGCATATCTCATTGTAGGCGAGTCTTGGTTTTGGATGTCGATGGAATGAATCGAGCCACTGTGAGATACCACGATGCAGGTAGAAGAGAGTTTGGGATGCAAGCGCACATATGCAGCCCCGGGGAGGAAGGCAACCAGTGGTCCAGGTTTCTGGTTCTTAAGATCGTATACCCGCACAAGTCTCTCCGGTGCAAGCCCTGTGTATGGCAAGTGAATCCAGCCACAAGTGACCAGATAGTCCCCTCGCGCGTCTAGATCGTTCACACTACCAGAGTATGCCTTCCAACTATGGACAACAGTCAAAGTCTTCGGATTGAGCAGATAGATAGATCCATCGCTAGTGGCGGCTCCGACATGCTGACCGGCAAGTTTCATGAGATTGTATGGTATAGGCACTGTCGATCTGACGACGTCAAGTACAGTACCCTTGTCGACATCGATCCGTAGGAGTACACCTTGACGTGAACCAACCACAATTTCGGAGGAATCACGGCTGGTAAAGGCCATGCAATTGAGATCAGCTATGTCGCTGCCTTGGAGATGCCATTGCGTAACACCCCGGCGATTCGCGAGATGAACGCTTTCGGCGGCGATCGATATCACGCCTTGCTCGCACAACAGTATCTGTCTGACATGAGACGTATTGCTATGCCCGCGATAGGATGTGTATTTCTGTTGTTCTAAGCCATGAAAGGAGGTGATTATACCCTGTATGGAGATGAGATGGAGCAAATGAGCGTATTTTGGATTTACTGACTCTCAAATTTCCCACCCAGAGTAATTCTTGAAAACTATCAAATGCGAACGCGCATATATTAGACGGCGAGGTATTCGAAGCGCTCGGGAATGGTGTCAACCGGGCAGTCTCGCCCCAATCGTGTTCCATTTCGACCGGAACTTCAGCACATGACGTTAGGTGTCTGATTGTCGCTCATAATTCATAATTGACACACATAGATGTCCTTGAGAGTAGTTCATCGGGCAAAAGCCTGAGACAAGTCGTGTGTCATGGAATAGCACATGTTCACGCGATCAAGCAGAGCCACGACATCTGTTGGGTTACAATGAGCAACGACAAGTTCGCTGACGGTCACGGCGGTGCATGAATTCGTGGACATTTCTAAGCCCGGCTCGGTCCGCAATCGTGGGACCTCGACTGATCTTGAGCCGCCTTCCGATCGGAATGCACGAGTACGATACATCCACGACGCACTCTGCCGCGCTCCCTGTCACATTCTCTCTACATGTTCCGATAATGTTGTCAAATGGTGATTTCGTGCAAGCGCAGAGTGGTCCCAAGATCCTTCGAAAATCGCTCGCTTCTATCGAAATCCATCAACGCATTCAGTCTGATTGCGGGATACGCCCGCCTATTGTTGAGCTGGAACTTCTCCAATGATGGGTGACAGAAGTTTCGGCATGACTGCAAGAGATTCAGCAAAATGAACAGTTTGATTAGTTGGCGTCGAATCACTTACGCTCGGCAGCATCGCCAACGAAGAACCAATCGCGCTTGCTCCAGCCAGCCGCTGGTGTATCGTCCGCATCTATGCTGTGGGTTAGACAGGCCCTGTCGTAAGTTAGGTATCACTTACCCATGTTGATAATGCACACTCTAGCGCCCTTAGCTCTTGCCTGTGCATTAATCAGCCGCGCTGCAAGATTACCTAGGTATGCGCTTTGTGACTTTCAAGATTGGGTTCATTACCTCGTCAATGTAACCTGCTGCTGGCCAGACTCGAGCTGATGTTCCAATGACCATTACGATGTCGATGGGTTCCCCACTTTCAACATATGCATCGGCGGCGTTAAGGACATCCTCCGGCAAGCTCTCGCCGAACCATACTACTCCAGGTCTGAGCAGATACGTGCGACATTTGGGACAAGCAGGGAGATCTTCCAAGGCCACAGACGGTAGGTGAACGTCTTCTCGACTGATGTCGAGTTCTACGAGCTGCTCATTGTCGTGGGTCTGTCCTGCATGCGCTTTGCGAGATTCGATGCTAGTCGGATCTTGTCCGCCACGAGGGATGGCAAGAGAGGGCACAATCTTGAGAAATGAGTTGACATCTTCATGTTTGCATCCATTTCAGTTGACGACTCACTGGATCGACGTAGTCCACCCCTCTGTATCCACAAGCAATATGGGTACACGCAACATCGAAT
This sequence comes from Dissoconium aciculare CBS 342.82, assembly GCF_010015565.1. Classification (NCBI taxonomy): domain Eukaryota; kingdom Fungi; phylum Ascomycota; class Dothideomycetes; order Mycosphaerellales; family Dissoconiaceae; genus Dissoconium; species Dissoconium aciculare. The sequence goes on along the minus strand of NW_022984955.1, from coordinate 967,834 downwards.
AAGCTACCGTGAAGCAGAAGTAGCGAGGCCTCCGGATGTCCTGCGCGTGGACTCAATCCGTCGACGTTCTGCGTCAGGGCAAGGAATCCGGGCACCCGTCGAGCGAGCTCTGCAAGCGCGTAATGGGCAGGGTTGGGCTCAACATTGAGAGCCACATGGCGCCGGTAGGAATAGAATTGCCAAACTAGGCCCGGATCTCGGCGGAACGCTCCTGGAGTAGCAAGCTCTTGCGAGACGTGAGTTCGCCATAAGCTAGATTAATCGATCAATAACTACTCCCAACAGCTAAAGTACTTCTGTCGCAGCTTACCCTCCAGCCCCACGAAAGGTTGGCAGGCCAGATGAGGCTGATAACCCTGCTCCGCACACGGCAAGAATACGACGTGATTTCGAGAGGCATCCATGGAACGATGGCAGTTGACTCTCAACTGAACGCAGACCCGGGCGGTGCGACGGCATATTGGAGAGCAATTCGCAATTGCGTGGTCGAAAGCCGGTTTCGAAGGGAGATGCGAAACATGACAGTCGTGCCTGAGTAAAGGTGCATACCTAGGTAGTCTCGTAGCGTAAGGCACATGCCTTTATAACGAACAAAACTTACGGCTCATGGTGTCCAGGCTGCTTTTTAGGCACACCTCTGCATTCCAAGGTTCATGGTGATACAATTTGGGGGACGAACCGGTCAATAACGGTGGGGGCTGCAGAGTGACGTGACGTGATGATGTACATGTGCGTCTGAACCTACTGGAGTTCTGCACGAAGCAAGCTGGGAACTTTGGAATGCGAAACGGGCAATGCGGAGGCGGGAGCGCTTGTCAAAAGTCACGGAATTATTCACCCACTACTGGATCAGGCCCGGGACGTTCTAGGTGTCGCATGCTCACAGAGCCATGACGACGCATCTGGCGCCGGCATTGCGCTCAGTATGTCGACGGACATTCAGAAACTCGACACGGTCGTTTTGGGGTGATGCACGCAAAAGTGCATCTGTTCGTGCTGCAGACGTGCAGTTCGGGCAGCCGGTGCACGAGACCCATCCACATATCCTCAAGCCCGGCGAGCGTGAGTGACATGTACTCGACGGTAGCAAAGTTGTCCCTGGCTGATGTGATCGTGTAGTGACACCCGGTATCAGCGCTCTCGAGTATCATCACCGCAGAGCAGCTCTTGCAAAGCAACTCCCACAGAACAGCATCGCCGTGCTCGCAGCAGCCGACTTGAAATATCGATCAGGCAGCGTTTTCTATGAGTTCCACCAAGACCCATACTTCCTTTATTTGACCGGTATATGGCCGCGACTCTACTCTGTGCGAAACTCGGCTGACTTTCACATACAGGTTTCAATGAACCCGAAGCCGTGGCCGTCATTGGTCAGTCGTCAAAGAACAATGAACCACAAACTTGTCGCGATGCTGACTTCAACTAGAGAAAGGACAGTCGGATGTAGAGTACACATTCCATCTATTCGTTCGACCCAAGGATGAGAAGGCAGAGAAATGGGACGGTGCAAGATCAGGCGTGCAGGCAGCACAGGACGTGTTCAACGCGGACGAGGCAGGCGACATTGGGAACATCGCCAACACATTGCCAGCCATCCTAGCAGGGGCTAGCGAGGTATATACTGATATCGGCTCGACGCGGCCCCGGAGCGCTTTCGAACGTTTCGTCATCGGCTCGACCAAAGTTGACGGTTTAGCCCAAGCCTTGAAGAGTTCGAGCGTGCGGCGACTGCGACCTCTCATTAATGAGCTTCGAGTCAACAAGAGCCCTGCGGAACTGGACTGTATGCGCCGAGCTAGTGATATATCCGGAATTGTCATGACACAAGCTATGCGAGGGACCCACACGAGCGAGAAACAACTCTGGGCAGATCTGTCCTACGGATATCGAAGCCAGGGTCTGGATGGAGAGGCATACGTGCCTGTAATTGCTGGCGGTAAAAACGCCCTGGCTATACATTATGTTCGCAATGACGAATTGTTACATGATGGCGAAATGGTTCTGGTTGATGCGGGTGGAGAGTACGGCGGATACATATCGGACATCACTCGATCATGGCCGGTCAATGGTCGCTTTACCGACGCTCAACGAGACATGTACAACATGATCTTGTCGGTGCAAAAAAGCTGTATTAGCCTCTGTCGGGAGGACTCAAATATGTCGCTCGATAAACTCCACCAGATTTGTGAGAACGGCCTCCGCGATGGCCTCAAGGCGCTCGGATTCCCGAAAGGCCACGAAGTTCTGGACAAGCTGTTTCCGCATCACGTGGGTCACTACATTGGCCTTGACGTGCACGACGCACCCGGACATTCTCGGACCGAGCTCTTGATGCAGAATCAGTGCATCACCATAGAACCGGGGATCTATGTCCCGGACGAAGACCGTTGGCCTGAGCATTTCAGAGGGCTCGGGATCCGTATTGAGGATTCGGTCGTGATCGGAAAGGAAGAAGTCGAAGTCTTGACGAAGCTAGCCGTCAAGGAAGTTGACGAGATAGAGTCTTTGCGAGCGTGATACCAATTGTACTTCTAATCTGTATCTTTACAACAGTCTTATCCAACATTCTATAGCGCAACCCACGGAACGCTCGCCTCGTTCAGACTGAAGCGTTATACTCGGATCTCATAGTTCAAATCCTGCTGGTAGCCGACGCTGAGTTGCGGGATCTGTGCGTAACGTCCAGCGAGGATCTGTCGCGTATTCTGCAGAACTGCGATGTACGATTGGCGCGGACCCCATGTCTTCATACACTCCAGGAAAGCCCAAGACATGGCGCCGACATGACTGCCAGCAATGGAGGCATCTGCAGAGGTCTGATCATCACGGCAGCCAGAATACATCCACACCTGCTTTGGCTGCTCGGATTGATATTCAGCCGCGAAGTCCTGCTGGCTCAGCCCATATTGATCCGCATCGGGCTGCTGATGCGTCAAACTTTTGAAGAATGACTGTGCACCGGCGAACAGTTGACGCGCTTCGCCGATATTGCTCATATTGAACCCACCCTGGATCAGGTGTGTGGCTTCGCCGAGAAGCTGCATGCCGGCCTGGACGTTGTCTAAGACGGAGATGTTGCCGTCCTCATCACTTCGATAGATATATGGCAATTCGACAGCAGAACCGCTGTGGCAGCAGTCAAATATGATGAAGAGGGTGCTATCGGGTGGAAGAGCCGTGACGAGGGCGCGATGAAGAATTCCGCTGGGAATCTGACCATTGCCTATCAATCGTGTTAGGGGTGTCACCAGAATAGCACCGCATTGCACATGAACGGAGAACACATACTCTCAAAGTCATATGGAACCTTGTGATCTTGGTCAGCATGAGAATTACGAGTTCAGGCGCCAAGCAATCTTACGATAGTGTCGTCAAATCCAGAAACCCGGACACCGCCCGTATCAGCTACCTGGTGCAACATTAGACAGATCGTAAAATCGATCGTTGAGGGCCGTACCTGACCACCATGGCCGCTGTAGTGCAAGAAATTCGTCGTTCCCGGTTCAGACACAAGCCAACTCATCGCTGCCAGCACTGACGCGAGCAAGGGGCAGTGTAAGTCGACGCGCCGGTAGTTACTAACGAGGATATTGAGTTCTTACGATTGTGGCCATTTGGCCAGAACGGTCCTGAAGGATCAGTCCGATCATCGTCACGAAGAACGACTTGATCTCGTGCATTCCTTGAGTAGCCTGAAAGGGTGGTCAACACCGAAGATCTCGAGCATGTTGAAGTTTGAGCTGCAGCACCATTGGCATCGAGAAACTCTTGAATATTGCTCACATCCTGGTGACAGCCTTGCAGAGCATGTTGGCTACCGACATAGTTGATTCCAATCAATAGAGACTTCTTCCTCTGGTAGCCTCCGTCGTAAGACATGACCGTTTCTTGCGGCACTTGCTTGTTCGATCAGACTGCGCCTGTGGTTACCCTAGGGTTGCCCCAAAACGACAACGTCCAACAAGGGTTGTCGGAAGTACTGTGGTCTTGCACGGAGATTAACGAAGTGAAGAACACAGAGGATATCTGAGTTGGATGAGGATCGATCAATAGAGGACAATAGCTGAGAGCTTTGATTTCCGTACCCGACCCGACGGAGTTCTGTTCATGCGGGGCCCTGATTTGTTATTGCAGCAAGCGGCTGCGTCGCAATCAATGCTTGATGAAGTGAGAAGGCTTGGTGCAGCTCCAGGCCACGCATTCCCTTGGGAATGACGCCCCACTTGAAGCCTCAATGGTGTCACAGTCTCGAAATCATACCTAGCAGGCACACAGCATCTCATTTACAATAATAACCATGGAAATCATTGGGTTTCTGGCCAAGGGTTTCACGTGTTTGTTTTCCCTTTACATGCCCTCCACTCTGCTTGGGTGGATCGATCGAGCCCAGATCCATCCGTCCTTCTTCTTGGATCAAACATGTCAACAGCATCCACAGCCATTTTTTTTTTCAAATCGCCAGTGACGACATAGAAACAGACCACGGATCTGCCTTTCACGCTCTTTTGCTTGTACAGCATATCGAAACGATATCTTGTAAAGTACAGTGCTGTTCGCTGCCTGCGAGATTCGAATACTCTACAGAAACGTATTCGTACATTCTTGCTCGAAATCAGTTGAATGTTCCGGTGGAGAAGTATTGTGGTTAGCACTGGGTGTTACTATACGTGACATGCGCGGTTTGAACGTGTATGATAACAATGATAAATCGTACGTGAGGGAGCGAAGTCGGTCCTACGTGTATGTGTGTGCATAAATTACCCCAGGGCTCGCTCCTTTCATAATAACAGGACTACCTAGGTGGGTGGAAAGTCATGAATTGTCGAGAGATTTCATGACCAAGCCGCTTCAAGTTTGGACCGACGCCCATCCCAGCAACGTCGACCGGCTGATGACCTAAGCCAATAAACAACGCCAGCACCAACCACCAAACGAGTGGACGTGCGTGCACATCATATTCACACGCGAGCAATCCGCCTTCTCCAATACATTTCCATAATAATAATAGTTGGGCATTGCCTGGACATCTGGCCTGTTCTGCTACACGTGCTGCACGCCATCTTGGTTCTTGCCAGTCTGTCCACCCTGACGCAATGGTCCCGGTCGTCACTCTCGAGTGACAAAGCGCGTCACAGGACGCGTGCTTTCCCCACAGGTTTTGGCTGGCTTGCGAACGATACGCTCTCATTTCGCTCGCTGATTAAGTCCACACAACACGTCCGCTACGCATGGCAGTAGCAATCCATTCTCCACAAGAAGTGCCTGGAATGAACATGGCGAGCAGAAGGCTGCCATTGGCAGACGTGCCCAATGCTGTCAACTCACCGATGCGCACAAACACCCTCGGGAGCGGGAAGCGAAAAGCAGGAGAATTGAGAGACACGGTGTACGGGCAACCGCCATTGAAAAAGCAGATCCTGGACGCGTCTGCTCATCATTTGGAGAATGTCGATCCCATCACAAGACCTGGCGTGTCTGCCCGAGGGAGGGATCGCCTCGATGAACCTTTTGCAAAGCGCACCACTGCAGCACCGCCGACTGCATTTGAGAGGAGGCTTGTGTCGTCTCGGGATAAGAAACCGATTGCTCAAACAAAGCCAAAGCAAGTTGTGGAAAAGACACAAGGGAATGGCATCGAGTCTGTCCGACAATGGCAGAGACATTACCGGAAGCAGTTTCCACAATTTGTCTTCTACTTCGATGGTGTCCCAGAAGATGCCCGCTTCAAAGCTATGCGTCAGATCCTGTCCCTCGGCGCAAGAGAAGATCAATTCTTCTCAAAGGCAGTCACTCACGTCGTCACCACTCGCCCAATACCGCCGGAAAATTCAAGCGCTGCAATCGACGACAACCTCAAGAATGTTAACGCCGCTCTGAAATCTGCTCAGCCTGCATCGCTTGCCAATGATCCACGCCGTGGGGCCAACCTCTTCGACGTCCATCTCCATCGGCGTTCTCAGGCAATATCGGCTTCCAACCAACTGGGATTGGAGAGTCGACGACCTTCTACGCAGACCGCAGACATCTTGACACGTGCTCGCGGTCTGGGCATCAAGATATGGGCGCTCGAGAAACTCCAGCGCGTTCTGAGCACTATCCTTGAGACTGACACAGGGGATGGCGTCGCCGTTGACCACCGTGTCCAAGTCCATAATATTCGACACTCTGTCAAGCCTGCCCAGACAGCCGACCTGGAGCAACTGCTCAGGAATGAAAAAGTCAACGGGCCGGCTGACAGAGACATGACTGTAGTGACGCAAGATATGGTTACGCTTCGTGGATGCTTTATTTACATACACGATATGGACGAGAAGACAAAGCCTACCATGGCTCGAGAGTATACCAAACCCGCAAACCGCGAAGAAGGAAAATGGCCTCAATTCAGACTAACACCAATCGGACGTTGTCCATTCATCGAGGATCCAGCCTATAAGAAGAGAATGGAAAACCGAGAACAAGAGGCGCAGGTCAAGCCTGAAGCTTTTCACAAGCAGAATGACGGGAGAGCTTACCGACTCGTCGCACCACAAGCTCCTGGGGAGCGAGAACTCAACCTACGTCGCTCGCCGCGCAAGCTATCACAGAGCAGCAAGAATGATGCATTCAACGGTCTAGACGCCATTTCGACGAAGAGAAATTCGTCTATCGACAACATGCCACCAATGTTCGGGAGCACACAGGCCAATATGCGAGGCTTGCCACGTCTAGTCGCTGGAGAGCCGGTCGCTTCGGGTGTACAGCAATCCAACATCACTTCGGCGATTCGATCGCAAGTCATCTCATCTGCTGCAATCTCTTCAACCGCTCCTGGTATCAATCGACGTGTGGGTGACACCAAGGAAGTGTCCATTCTCAAACGGAAGGTGCTGGAGAGGGGATCTTCGTCATACATGCACGATGTGAGAGCAGCTATCAACGAAGAGCCTGGACCGCCTCCTCGTGCTGCGAAGCGCAAGGCTCAAGAGACACTGGGTGTCCTCCACGAGGACAACGACGACCATGAAAACAGGGTCGAGACTCTACCCAAGAAGAAAAAGGTCATCGATAGAGAGCCTAAAGCGGGTTACTGTGAGAATTGTCGCGACAAATTCGACGACTTCGACAAGGTAAGTTGTATCTTGAACGAATCTATTCCTCGCACTTGAGACTTTTACTAACCTACTGTTCAGCATGTTGTCTCTCGCAAGCACCGAAAGTTCGCGTTGACCAAAGACAACTGGGCCGAACTCGATGACCTCCTCAACCTACTCAAACGACCTCACAAACGAGCCTGAAAGACTTCGTGCGCACCTTGCTCGTTAGGACCCTCCTGGAAGGCTATTACCTCGACTGATCTCGACGTGTCGGTCATCGAAGCCATTCACTTCTAGGGATTATGATCAGCAGAAGTATTTCAGCATGTGTGCTTTCGCCCTTGTCCTTAATCATTATCGATATAGCCAACACTACGGCACAACCTCACTGATGGTGCACAGAGTCGGCATCTACGGACCTTTGAGGTCCGTCAGCACAATTAACGTTATCATGTAATGCATTGTATTAGAGCGATAGCATTAGAAGCGCCTGTCTTAGCGAATCAATATATTTTGAAAAAGAAACCACGGGTCTTCTCGGTCACCAATTGGCATTAGAATTGATGCACCAGACCAATATTGCGCTCGAATTGAGTGTTTCAGAACCATGCTACTCTATCGTGCATCTTATCAGCTTCTGATGTTGTGTGAATGATTGCTGTGCTAGATGTGTTCATGGGCTAACCTGCATGGTGAAATAATATCTCTTTATCAACAGCATCAGCTCTCCAAGCTTCCCAGCTGCCCCCGGACACAAGCCATGTAGCACCATTTTGAATACACGACATTTAGCAGACCAGTCCATTGTACACTCTGACTTTTAATCGAACTCTTATCTGTTTGTACGCGATATACAACGCGCTTCCGAGCTTTGTCGTGAAACAAAGTTATGGCATCGTCATCGTCGCCATCAACACAGCCTCTGGCGCCGCCTTCGCCCGAGGCCCCACCGGCCCTCGACGACGAAGACGACGCAGCCGCCGACCTTCCCATGACGATGGCCGCCTCAGTCGTGCTCGAGCATCTCCCCAAAGACGCCCATCAGGCGCTCGAAACTGCGGGCGCATTGGAACAAGAAAAAGGTACGCACAATGAGAAAGAACACTGTGTGATCGTCTACCAATCGTGAGCTCAGCTTTGGGCTTTTTAAACGATCGGTCCTTTTGGATACCCTCCATTCCTATGCTATCCTTCACACTCGTGTGTGGAAACATGGACTGAATAGGAAATGGATAGTTACCATCCGCCTTTCGCCACTACCAAATACGCCACAGCTGCGCCAACCGCGATTCAAGTGCGCGAGCCATCAACGGTTCGAGTATATCGTGCGATTCCTGCGAAAGAAGTTGGCGCTCAAGGATCACGAGGCGGTATTTTGCTATGTCAATTCGGTATTCGCTCCTGGTCTTGACGAGGGAGTGGGTAATTTATGGCGGGTGAGTGTTTGCCGCGCTTGCTTTCTCACGTTACCTTGTCCTTGATCAGCCTTGGTTTGTCTCGACTCTGCCTATGTCGTACAATTGAAAGCTTTCCGAAGATGACCATGGCTGATGCGATTTATGAATTATCCAGTGTTTCAAGACTGGCGATGACCTCGTGGTCTCTTACAGCATCACACCGGCGTTTGGATAGCTCCATCAAGAGCACAATTCATATCCAGGCAACGGGAACGACAAACTGCATTTATACTCTAACTACCTAGTGATTTTTCTCTGCGATACTGTGAACCGCGATACATCTTCCTACATCATGCTTGCTTTCTGAAAATGATCAATACGAGATGCACACAAGCAGAAGGAGATAAACATGAGGAAGAACAGACAACGCCCGGGATATCACCAACTCCTGTGAGATGCAATCAACGTAATGCAGAGACAATCGAAAATCCTGTCAGATCGCTTCATGAGCGAGGAGTTGATCCACTTGAGTCCTCCGCGATACAGCGTTCAAATTCCGCAAGCTCCTCCTTGGGCATGGGATAAGTATGCTCGGGCGCCGGATAGGAGCGATCCTTGACTTCCACACGATACAAGTCGATGGCCCTGGCCATTTCAGCCCAGACATTTCCAAACTGTTTGACGAATTTGGGAATTTTGCGGCCGGGTGGGAAATTGCCCGCCATGTCAATCTGCACGAGGACCTGCCCGGAGCAGCCATTGCCAGCGCCTATGCCGATGGTCGGGATCTGCAATTGTTTGGTGACGAGCGCCGCGACCTCCGCGGGGACCGCCTCCAGCACTACGCCGAAGGCGCCAGCCTCTTGTACTGCCTTGGCGTCTGCGAGCAACCGAAGAGCGCTGCTGGTGGACTTGCCCTGCACGCGGAACCCACCTAATGCGTTCTGTCGCTGAGGCGTCAAACCGATGTGGGCCAGCACAGGGATTCCAGCTGTTGTGATGCGTTTGATCGTCGGCGCCATGTCGACCCCACCCTCCAGCTTCACGGCATGCACATGGCCCTCCTTGATCAAGCGGATGGCAGACTGCACCGCCTGCTCTAACGAGACCTCATAGCTTCCCATGGGGAGGTCCCCGACGACAAAGGCCGCCGTTGCGCCTCGTGCCACGCTCTTACAGTGCAGCAACATATCGTCGAGCGTGACCTCGCTCGTGTCGGCCAGACCCAAGGCGACCATGGCGAGACTATCGCCTACCAGGATCATGTCCATGCCAGCGTGGTCGGCGACGTGAGCGCTGGGAAAGTCATGTGCTGTGATCATGGCGATGGGCTCCTGGCGGGCGTGCATCGCTTGGAGGGTGTGCAATGTGACCTTCTTACGTTTGGGCAACGGCGACGCACTCATAGGCGAGTGTGACGAGTGTCGAACACCCGATGGACAGTTTGGTGAGGGCCCATGGCCGAAGATCGCTTGTACTGGACATTTCATTTGCGACAACGGGTGTGTGACGTTTATTGGTTTCCGTGTAGCATGTTGCAGGGTTCGGTTCAGGGCACGCGACATCGTTCGGAGCTGATCAGGGTCGACTCGGAGGTGGGACAAAGACTGCGCGAGAAGTGTTGCGCGTCGTGAATTGTCGACGACGGATATCTTTTGTTGCACGAGGGTAAGAAGCGGATTGACTCCATCCTCGCGGCGTGGGAGCTGCGAAAAGGTTTGTTGGCGAGGTGGACACAATTCTACATGCGAACGTGTGAGAACATAAAAAACCGGACGGTTACGTCCTCGGCATGGTGTGTCAGGAAGTGCCTGCTACAGTAACATTTCTTAAGCCGATGTGGAGCCTCAGGCTTCAAGATTACATGCCCCAATTCCGAGACCAGACCGCAATGGGCGCACTAATGCCTCCGCGCGACTCGTGTGGGATGGCCCTTCTCCACCCCAATCTCGGAAGCCGTGTGTGTGTGTGATATCACTAGTCAAAAAGGCCAGAAGCGAGTCGGAAATCTGGCGGGCCTGACTCAGGCTGAGCACAGTGCCATTCACCTGCGGCCAGCGGGCTCGAACCTACTGATTCGTTCTCAGGTAACACCCAGTAATGCCACATCAATGTTGCTGCATCACGGTCTGGCATGTGTTTGATATGCACTGGGACCGGATACCGGGTGCGAAGAGTTGAGTCGCGTGAAACGACTCTGTCGCACTGGTGTGATGGATATGATCGCGTACAGAGACATCCTTCTGATGTCAAGCACAGCCGCCCATCCGTATGGCTTCAGAGGGCACATCTAGCGTAGCGACCTGGTGGTGACCAATTCGGCCAGTCGTGTAGCCCGATCAATTTTCTTTTATGAAAATAGCCGTCTCGTTGCTACTTCAATCCTTGACCACAACGCGTGCGCCGTCCTTGCCCAGGACACCACGTTCTCGCTCCTTAGCCTTAGGACTCCGATCTCGGCCCTTCTTTCGGCTCAAGAAGCCGAGCATACCGGAAGGTTTGTCCATTCGCCGTTGCTCCACACTCGGTCTCGGCGGGGTGTCGTCTCGGATGTAGACGCCGCCCATCGACATGCTGCGCTTCGGACCCCGAGGACGTTGTGACGGAGAAGACGTGTTTGCGCGGATCATTGGACCAGCCGTCGAGGAAGCTAGATCGTTTTGCAATACTCGTGAGTGTGTATATTTCGAATCAGGCTCTCGATCAGCGCCAGGCGTTGTACGATCATGTGAGGATATAACATCCGCCGGCGCCACCGACTCCGCCAGAGTGATCGGCGTCAACGTTGGCGATACCCTAGGGGAAAGTGTTGATGACCGTGTCGAATGGTCTGTCTTTACTTCGGACGTACCATTCGTAAGATTTTGGGTCAAAGTTGTCGTGAAGAATTTGCTTCGCTTTCGCTGCGAATTTTGATTCAATTTATCCTCTGAGAGTCGCACAGCACTAGTCGTATCATTTCTTTGCCGCTCGGGACTGGATGCTGCTTGTGTGTATTTGTCGATGACTGCAGGCGTTGAGTTGTCGCCGCGAGGTGAGCGTTGAAGAGGAGTCTGGCGGCCGGAAGAAGTGCCAGGCAATTGCGTTGAGGGATCTACAGGACTTCTGTCGGGAGGAACAGATGTGTAATCGAATGGCGTAAAGTAGGTGTCGATGTAGCGATGCCACTTTTCAATTTGGATCTCCTGCAGAGTAGCATCTGCGCGCAGCTCTGGCCTAGGCTTCTGTTTCCGTGCTCGTGCTTCGAGTGGCGCTTCTTCTAACAGCAGCTCCTCCAAATCGTAAGTTGCATCAAAGTTGGTCTTCTCGCTCGAGGGGATGAATACAGGTTCAATTTCCTTGCGTTCGAGCGCCTCGAAGTCGATGTCCTGGAAAAATGGATTTTCTGTGAACGTGTTCCAACCACTTGCACCAATTCTATGCCGTTTGTTCTTTTCCAGGAGCGAGCTGATCGCGTGCAAGCAGGGATTTGATACGGGAGGATTAGTTTGCGGAAAAGGCGGGTCGGCTTTGGTGATTAGCTGCGCCAGTTCCTCATGGTTGTTGGCCACAAAGGGTCGTTTGTTGTAGATGCATTCGTAAAATAGGACTCCTAACGACCACCAGTCGCATTCCGCATAGTAACCTCTACCAGCATATACCTCAGGAGCCAAGTAAGCCAGTGTTCCAGATTTGCTGCTGCATGGTCTGCCTGGAACGATATTCGTTGCGACGTTAAAATCACCTAAATGCACATGACCTTCAGCATCAAGGAGGACGTTGTCGGGCTTGATGTCTCGATGGACTATGCGTTGTTGGTGAACATAACGCAAAGCACATCCCAGTTCGGCTATCCAAAACTTCACGGCATCCTCTGTGAAAGTTTTCCGTGAGATGTGAAAGCGGAGGTCACCGCCGTTCATTAGGTCGACCACGATGTACCTATAGAGTTGTCAGCACGGAGTGATCGCAGTGCTGTACGACAGAGGACATCAGTTTGCCCGGCACTTACATGTATTCCACATCCTGGAAGGAGTACCGTAAATTACACAGGAAAGGATGATTTAGGTGCTCCAGCATGTTCCTCTCTCTGATGATATTCTTGACACTTTCCGAACGAAGAACCTCATCCTTTCTGATGTACTTGAGGGCAAACGTCAAGCCGGTATCCTTGCGTTCCACGATTCTCACTTTCCCGAATGCGCCTTTGCCGACAACTCGCAGCAAACGGAAGTGATTGAGGTTGACATCATCGTTGAGATCGATAGGCTTCCCATTGGAATTGCCCATTGAGTATGCCGAAGAGGTGTCCTTGCAAATGCTGTTGCGTATTTCCGATGTCCGATTACAAGTCCGATCGCGTCACTTGAGCACTATCTCCAAACTTCATTATTTTCTCCACAATCTCCGGCGATTCCAGTGTGCGATCCACGCAAACCAGGTCTCGTTTGGTTCGTCTTTGTTGTCTTTGCTGCTGGATGTAATCAAGTGGATAGCTGAAAGGAGCGACTTGCTGTTGAGTATGAGATTCAGAGCCTTCAAGGTCGGGTACGGAAGAGGTTGGTGACGAGATGTTGGAAATGCAAGGACGAACGCGCCGGATGCGGCAAGACAGGCAAGGCAGCCGAGCGGTATGAGTTGAGCGATGAGGTATGCCGGACAAATTCCTGACGAGGGAACTCAAAAGCCACGAGCGAGATCCAAATTCCGATCTTGACGATCCGGGCAAGAACGGGATGTCGTGATGATCTCGAAGATGAGAAGAGAAAAGGACAAGCGGCGGATGGGTTTCAGCTCGCTTTCATCGGCCACGCGCAAGTGTGGAGAGGGTTTCGAAGCACGTTCGCGGCGATGATGTAACCCTGAAACACGCCGGGCTCGCCTTTTCAAATATTCAAAGTTTGGTTCTGCTCCGCCTTTTGGAGAGATGATTGCCGGCGGTGCGACAAGAGAAAGGGTTTGAAAAAAGGTTATTATGTAGATGGAATGCAATGGGCGAGTAGGTGACAGGTGACAGAGGTCAGGTCAGGGAAAAGCGAGATGCGATGTCCTCCGTCTCCCACGATTTGGTGCGGCTGGCCGATCAAAACCGGTGCGGAGGTCGGGCGAACAGATGGACAACAATGCTGTTGTACACAGGATGAGATATAGATTGCTCGATGATCGACCGAATTCAGCGAGGGCAGTCGCCTTTTACTACCCTGAACGCAATCAGACTGTCGTCTCCATGGACGAAAACCACAACGTAAGCGGTTGGCGATCCTTTACGAGGTATTCTCGCATTTCACATCAGTCATTCATCGGTAACCCCCTTCATTCCAGGACGAGGTAGCAGCAGGCAGGCAGGGAACAGGAGCCGGCGCATGCACTGGTCGCCGCCAGTGTTGGGTCTAGCCGAAAGGGCTGTCCACACGGCCAATTTTGGTGGGCAATCCGGCGCCATGGTCGAACGCCATGTGAGCGCCGACCTCACCCTAGCTCGACCACCGTGGATTTCTCCCTCTCCCGGGTGCGTCCGCGCGATGGTCTAATCAATATTCACAAGATGACCGAGGCGCGCGTGCGTCGAGAAAGCTCAATCCGGCGTCGTGGTGAAAACCCCAGGAGTATCGTCATCTCGGTTGCGACGAATTGGGCCGAATATTGAATTGATCAGTGAAAGATAGCGATGGTAAGTATACGAGGACAGCAAGCCTGGAAGCGCACAGCGTCACTCGCCCGACGAATGTCATTTTGGTGGACCGGGATCAGGGACGTGGAAGCAGTACGCACCAGGGAGGATGGCCGATGACAGCCCAGGGCCGCGCAGCACAGGGCAGCCGTCGTGCAGGGTTGCCACGGGGTTCCAAAGAGGGGAGAAGCACGTTGTTGAAGCATGGCATTTGCATGCAGAAGGACCATCAATCCCTCGCCTGCGACAGTAGCTTCCCCAGCCGCACTTTACTTTTCGAATCCACTTATCATTTGCTTGTGATGGCCACAGCAACCGAAGAATCACGACAGCAGCTCGGTGGTTTTCAGTCTGACAAGACGCATCTCGAGATTGTCTTCTATATATGCTACAATCCTGATAAATGCCGAGCTGCAGCTTTGGAGCGTGTGCACTTGTGGCGTGTCCATCTGACGTGAAATTGCGGAATACGACAATTCCGTACTGCAGCCGCCTCAGCCATAATCGAAACCTGGCGCTCATGATATGTATGCGGTGTTGCGAATCCATCACTCAGACGGCCAAGAAGCGCAACTGCTCATCTCATCATTCCGAAAGAGGCGCTTGTGGACGTTGAGCCTGCTGACCGGTGGCGGTGTGCGCACACATCGACACCTGCTGTTGTGTCCTCGAGTGTTGGCAGGAAGCCATGCGCCCATGCGCCCATGCATGACGGCTGCTATTGTGTGCGCGCTTGTACTATAGCAGGAGATAGCATGTCGAGTAAATACAATTTTGACATTGTCTTGATTCTTTGCGACTCTCATCGATCCACTTGATGGGTCTCTCAGATATGCCTGCCTGATCTGAACACGATTTGTCATCGGGTGAACGGTGCTGATCCTATAAAACTTATCATGCGACTGTCATGTCTCTCTAATGGGAAAGGTTCCATCGCTCGATAGGATGACGAGCTGATGATGATCCTGCACTCATCAATCCTACGGTGTGTACTCTTGTGCTGGAACTGCGCTCGTGGCCAGCACATGGCCGCCATCTGATCCTTGGCTCGGCCTGGCATCCTATTCACTTGGCAGGCTATGTCCTGTGTCCAGCGATTGAGTACTACCACTCGAGTCATGTTCATTTCAGGTCGGTCCATGGTCTGCCTTTCCGCACCGAATGCACTGACGAAAAGGTTGGTTCATGAATCAGCGTCAACCTGGCCGGGCGAGCACAGACGTTGGAGGCGTCTAGAGGCTCTAGGCTCGTTTTCTCGTGTCGAGCGAAATTTCCACTGATTTGATCACTTTCGATCGATATCTACTCGGCATTTATTTGTACTGTTCTGAGCAATGACTTGATCAAGCATTGCTGCCGTGTTTGGGACCAGCCTTTGACCTTAGAATGGCCAGCGGTACGACGTGCTACGACGTGCTCGTCGTCGGTGGTCGGTCCAGAGATGTAGACCCTGGCGCACCTGGTTGTGATGCCTACTGTTCGCGCTTGCATGCCCGCCGCCAGATTTGATGCTACGAGGGGTCCCACCTTATTTTCATCCCTCGTCCTGCACCAATTTGGCTCCCACGTGGCCGAAACACGCCTCAAACGGACACTCACCCGGTCCAAACATTTCTGCTCTCGGGCGTTCATGCAGCAGGACGTTTGTCATTCGAGCCACACAAACTACCGCCCGTTGTCCCGAGGTCAGTCTCGTGGTAATTACTTCGATGCATTTTGCATGTTGAATTGACGCCCATCTTGCACTCGCGATGATCATACCGTATTGACCTGCCCAGATCATGGCTTCAGCGCCACCGTGGGCGGTGTGCTTCTGGAATATTGCTGCATCGGTCAAGCGCCGGTCGCAGGTCATTCCTATGTCGGGATCCGTCCGGTGGATCTCCCATCAATCGTCAAGTGGCTTCCGCTTTTCCGATCGTCGAGCCTCACCCGATCTTGGTTGGCTAGTAATCGATTCGTGCCATGCCTGCATTCGGATGTCGCTCCCCGAATGAAATCATTAGACTCGTGCGGCTGAACATCTTGACTCCAACGACACTGCGAGTTGCGCGCGACAATGTCCATCGCTTACAATGTCATGCCCGGCATGAATTGGCCGCGACTAGGGATGCAGGATGTAGCTAGCCTCCCGTTCGATGTGCCACCGCCATGTTCTTCATCGGCATGCCCGCAATAATGGATGTTGGATTTGCTAAGAATAGCGTTGGACACGCAGGGCCTGCTAAATATCACTATGACTATCCTTTCAACGTGAAGGACATGCAACAAACGAAGCAAATAAACGAATGAGAAGAGAGTCACGTCGCAACGCAAAGCTGAACCCGACCGGAACGCCTTCAGCAGATGACAGTATCAAGGACGGCGATAATCATCAGAGCTCATCCATAGTGCCCGCTGGTTCATCATCCTCTCCGTCATCGTCGTAGCTACCAACGCTGCTCATCTCGTCACTGTCGTTTGCCTCGTGTCCAGCTTCGTCGGCGCTCTCCCTCGATGCGTACTTGGCCACGTATTCTAATTCCCAAGCGGATTAGTCTCCAACAAATGGGCGTTTTCTATCTCTTGCGCATCGCTGCACTCACCCTTGACCTTGTTCTCATAGCTTTTGGAGTCCCGCATCAATAGTGCCGCCGCCTCGCCGTTAAGGGGATCTGTAGGGTTGGGATATCGCAACAACTGTGGGAGGAATACCTCGAAAATATTGATCATGTCGTACATTGGCGACCACGTCTGGTTGATGACATCCAGGCAGACGCTACCGGATCTGAAGATTGTTAGCCCATAGACGTCCTGTGTTGTGTTGGGGATTGCTACGCACAATTCGTCGATGTTCGGATGGAAAATGCGATTTACAAATCCAATACTCGGGCTCTTATATGGATATTGATCAGGTAATTCGACATGAATCTTCCATAGGCCGCCGACGAAGGGAGCTGCTAGATGCTTAGCTGGAGGTCCCATAGTCGCACCTTCCATACTCACTTTCTTCTGGGCCTTTGAATCGTACGTAGAATTCTTGCCTGGCAGGGGTCAGCACGTCCAATCAGGCTTGGCGATGTGTAACCAACACTGTCAATCTGTCAGTTTTGTCCCTATTTGCGCGATGCCAATTTGAATCCACTTACTGTTGTCATTGACCAAAGTCACCTCGTAGTCACTCATGAGCCTGGAGCGCGAGATCAGAGCGTGTTCGCATCTTCCGTGTACTCCACCGCCTGCTCTCACATCTTCATGACCTGTCTTTCATGTCAGACTTGGATGCCTGCGCCTCTGGGATTCCATCCTGCTTACATCTGTCTCGATCCGACGCTTTGGACTACTCATTTCGCCGCCGGTTTTCCAATAGCTCTTACTTCTTTTTGTCTCTTTCTACAGTCTGTCTCTTGACGCAGAGAGGACAAATCTCGGAGTTCTGACGCTTAGGTTGGAGTTCTGCCGCAGCCTCTGACTGTCGCACGTTGGTCGCGAGCTTGGGCGAGCGAGAGAGTGAATAATTATTGTCTCACTGTAAGGATTGCGCAAAATGTGTGTTTGACTGAAGTGACAAGCTGGACGTTGACTGATTAAAAGCAGAAGCTGCGAGTTACTGTTGCGGAATGACGGCTTCAGGCAGATTGGAACCAGCAAGGTCGTGACACGAGGCTGTGAGATGGCTCGGCTAGTGTTTTGTGCTCACTCGTAAACATAGACGTACTATACTTCATACGCTTGGATTATTTGGTGTTTGCAGTCCGCCCAGATGTCGGAATATATTGGAAGACTGTCGCGACCACGGATGCACGATATCACTCACAGCCGACAGTGGGGATTGTCACGAGCGCAGTTCCCATTCCCCGGGGTCGGCATCAATTCATATATGGGCAACTTATTTCAATAAACCTTAGAATGCTTCACTGCCCACGGGCAGGTGGTACATATTCAGGCTCATTGCGGGGAATTGGCGATAACGCCGCGATAGCACCCCTGTCATGTGGACCTTGTCACGCTATCTGCCTACCTCGTAGGGTTCGGTCTTGTGTCGACTTTGTTCACTTCGCGGGCTATTCGTTCACCTCATGAACTATTGTCTTCAACACACCCTTGTCATCGACTGTGAAAAGAAAGACAATTGCGTTTTAAATGTGCTCTGAGACTCGAGATCGAAGTTGAACCGACTTCAGAAATCCCAGAAGGCACATTAGTTCAGGCTGCTCCCTACCTTGACTATCAGACGAAGTCATTCCCCCATTCGTCCTGTTCGAACACCCCCCCGTGCTTCACGAGGAAGGTGAATCGCTTCTCGTTGAGAATTCCTAGCTCACGCCACCCAAGCACCAGTTTCTTTGCTTGAGCTGGCGTGCATTGAACGTTATCCTCTAGCCAGCTAGTATGTTCTCTTTCTGAGCGGATTCGCCATGTCAGCGTTCAGCCAATATCGATTACGACGCTTCCGGTACATACCTGTTCGAGGCCTGTCTTTGAGCGGGCGTCGATGTATGTGCAAGTACCTATCTTTGAAGAACATCCGCTTGATCAACAAGTACTCAGCACACTCCAGGTTCACCAGCGCGGATAGCATCCGCTCCGAAGGCGAGAGCTCGAGGAGGTAACGATCAGCCGCAAGGTCTCTCTCCTCTCCCGTGTGCAAAATATCGGCACGCGATAATTTCACGAGAGCTGCTTCGTGATCTAGCACCTCTGGAGCATAGTCGGTTAAAGCCATAGCGTTGAGGTAGTCTGGTGAATGTGGGACTTGCAAGGCACGGAGAAATTCTTCGCGGAAAACGGTGAGCAAGCGCTGGTAGCTACGTGTGTCGTATGGCATTACTTTTCTGAGAGTGATGTAATTTACAGCGTCTAGACTGACCATGAGAGTATCCATTGGAAACACGCTCTGCTATCTGTCAGCTAACGTACTGCGTAGTATATTATCAGCATAATGGTTTACGTAGAACCAACGAATGTTGTGATCCTTGGGTACCAGTCCCGCCAAGATCGATGCTTCAACGTTCTTAATCTGGGCCACTCCAGGCATCCACAGCAACGTCGCGTCTGAGGCTGCGTCGAGCTCGTGAATGTGCTGGGTTTCGATGCGTAGCATGCTATGATGTAACGCCAAACGGTCACAGCGATGCTTGAGCCATCTCTTGATCGCCTGGAAGATTGTACGTCAGCGACCATATACTGTAAAGAATGTTCATCAACGCACCGTACAGGTCACTGCCGACCGTCTGCAACGGAATATCACCAAGGGGAATCGGTAGAGACTTGATGCGTTGAGATCAAAATCTGGAACCAAGGTAGCTGCTATTAAGTCTTTGTCGACTTCAGCAGCCGAGCGCCACGAAGCTGGCGGCTGAAAGTCGGCCATTCTGGTTCTTGTTTCAACATGCGTGGACGACTACTGTTGTTCTTGCTAGAAAAACACGTGACCGCTGTCGCAAGATGTCGGTTGATTAGAACCGATTGTAGAGAGAGTCGCTTCGTCCGCATGTAAAATACCTGATGTGCGACCATGGCAGAACCTCATCGACATTGCTTTTCACATGCAACATGCAACCTGATCAAGTTCATGTGCGTAAAATTTTGAGCTCGGAGGGACAGTGCGCTTGACATGATACATTCCTTTATCCTTTACTCATACGCCGTCATCATGCTTTGAATACATTGGTCTTAGAACGCTGTCAAAGCTGCTCATTTCAAGTCTCAGGCTCTTCCTCCTTCTTCGCAAGGCCGTGCTCCTTCAGGAGTGTGTCAATCTCGTCAGCATCCCACAAATGATGGTAGATGCTTCCTGACGCTGTCCTTCCCACGGTTGCGAACTCGATCTTCTCACTTGATAGCTTGGTGCTATCCATGGTCTTGGAGAGCACCTTGACAGCAAGCTCGCATGCCTGCTTGAGGTTGCATTCCTCATTGTAATCCTGTTTGAGGAGAGATTGTGCGCTCGCATTGTTGGCACCGACGCTTGTCGCCTTCCAGCCTGTGTAATTTCCACTGGGGTTGGATTGGTAGAGCTGGAACTGTCTCTGCTTGTCAAATCCTGCATAGATGAAAGACACACCGAACGGTCGCAGACCACCATGTTGCGTGTATCCTTGCTTGAGATCGCACAACCTCCGTACCAGCTGTTCACATGGGATGTCTGCGTTGTATGTGAGAAGGTAGCGCTGGGCGGCTTGACGGGCGTAGTTGATCAGGATGTTGGCATCGGCGGTCATGCCTGCTACTGCGCAGATCATGTTGCTATGTTCCCGTCAGCACGCTTCACCTCCAACGCATAGCAAACAACCAGATTTACTCACTCATTGAGAATGTAAAGCTTCTCAGCGCTAGTGTCCTGCTCCAGCAGCTTGCTTGTGACCTTTCGCTCTGCTGCCAGGACGATGCCATCTGTTGCTAAAATTCCCAAGGCTGTACCAGCATGTGAAATGGCTTCGAGCGCATACTCGACTTGGTACAGACGTCCCTCAGGCGAGAAGATGGTCGTGCGACTGAATGGTCGCTATTAGTACGCTGGACTATACGTATTGCATCATATATGTTGCTGATTACCTATCGTATCGGCGAGACATTTTCTGGAGGCGAGATTGGGCGAAATATGAGGTCAGGTGCTCTTTTATCGAGCAAAATCGTCGTGGCTCGTTGCAATGGTCGAATGGTCGAAAAGAAGAAATGTGGTGATGATGGAGGCGTTGGCTGCGCAGTACCACTTTAGGCGACGAGCTCCAACGCGTCCCCGACGCCAAGCCAAATTGAACTTTTGATGGCACGCCAGCAAAGGCTTCTGATCAGTTTGAGTGTATAAATATCTTCACAAATTTACGATGGAGACGCCATCCAAAAGACAACGAACACATTCTCCGGCATCCAGATTAGAAAATACGTCGCATACTCGCAGAAACCATGCCAATGCCGGTGGGCGAGATCAACAGCGACCTTACGATCGGCGCGATGCGACAGATCGACCACATTCCAAACATGTTCTTCCCGGTTACGAGCCATGGATTTTGATCAAGACAAAGCTGCGCCGACAATTCGTGCACAATACTGAAACGAAACAGAGTTCGTGGCATGTCCCAGCAGCCGTTGTACCAGGTGTGGTAGCATTTGGACAAAGGGAGCGAGAACGGAAAGAGGAGCGCGGAAACGCCAGTCAACCACAACCCCAGATCAAATCGACACACCAGTCCGGCAAAATATATGAGCCTCGCGCCGCGAACGACGCGGAAAGCAGGGCCCGACGTCGCAGGAGCGAAAGCTTGCAGCGTGAGGATGAGGCAGCAATGCTGGCAGAGCTTGCTGCTCAAACGGAAGTGGTCGATGATCAGGATCCTCGTCTATCGGAGAATGCAATAGACAGGACCAATGCGAAAGTTGCCTATGATAGCGAAGGTTCTTACGACGAGATCGAGGTTACGGATTCTGAATTTGAGGACGATGAAGATCAAGCTCAGACATCAGCGCCCGGCGGAGACGCAGAACAAAAGAACGATCTTGACAATAATGATGATGACGCACCCGTGGAATTTGGAGAAGATGACATCGCGTACCAGCTTGCAGCAATGGGCGAGGATTATGGTCTCGATCCCGGTGAATATGGTAGTCCAGGTGAAAATTGGGAAGAAGGAGACGAAGGTTTGCCTTTGAGCGAGGAGGATGCTGCAAATCTGTTCCGCGACCTACTCGACGATTACCGAATTAGTCCATTTACACCGTGGGATAATTTGATTGCAGATCAATCAGAAACGAGCATCATGAACGACGACCGATATATAGTGCTGCCCAACATGCGGGCACGGCGAGAAGTGTGGGATGCATGGACGAAGGACAAAGCAGCTCAGATACAGAAAGATCGGCAGGCCATGAACAAATTGGACCCCAGGATACCATATCTAGCCTTTCTGGACTCCAAGGCTACATCGAAATTATACTGGCCAGAGTTTAAGCGCAAATATAAGCGCGAAGCGGAATTAAACGATCGCAAAATGAGCGACAAAGATCGCGAAAAGTTATACAGAGACCACGTCAATCGTCTGAAATTACCGGAATCAGCACGCAAAGCTGATCTTATGACACTACTGAAGAGCGTACCAGTCAAGGAATTCAACCGAGATACGACGATCGATGCGTTGCCGCAAAAGGTGCTATCACATCTCCATTTCATAAGTTTGCCTTCCTCAACAAGGAATCTGGTCATCGAATCCCACATACGGAAGTTGCCGCCTGCGCCCACGGACAGCGATATGACGGACGAACAGAGACTTGAAGACGAACGAAGACGGGAAGACAGGCGGCATCGCGAGCAAGCTCTAGCAGAGCGTGAGCGCAAAGTTGAAGAGCAACGGAGAGTGATAGAAAGACAGGAGGCGCGAGCCAGAAGAGATCTTCGTGAGGAGGAACGCGAGCTTGAAAGCGCCATGGCAGTAGGCAAACAGGGGCTTGACTCTCAGCTTCGTGAGACCCATCTAGAAGCTGCAAAAGCAGGACCAGAATCGTGAGCGATCCTCGCCTCTGCCACATCGGAACCATTCGTTCGTCTCATGTCTCACTCGTCACACGCCTCCCTATTGGTTCCATTGTCACGCATCTCTATAGGCCTTTCCCAGAGCCGTCAATTTGCCTTCGTCGTCCAACATCCTGGCCCACTTGCCCACTGTACCTGTGTTTCTCATCGGACCAAACCATGCGTACCGCTCTACCCAATCCAGTGTATCGAGATATCTGACACTTTCTTGTGCGAAGTTCTCAACATGGTCCTGAGCGAGTGGACTCTGCTCGTTCCAATTTGTGCACGCGTACTCCGTGATCCACACCGGCTTGCCCGGTCCCAGTTGATGATGCCTGCTTAACGCCGTGATCAGAAAAGTATCTCATAAGTTTCAGAGTCGATTCGTAGTGCATGCAGAAAGATGGGATCGATCGGGTGACGACTCACGTGCTCCAAATGTAATCATAGAACTGTCCCAGCGTCTCTCCATACCAATGAATGCAATAGAAATCAAAATCAGACCCAGCGGCCTGGATTCGTGACATGAAATCTTTCAGCCAACCCACCGCATGCGGCGCCGAGGAGATACCCGGGCTGCCACACCGGATGCCAGCCTTGCGCAGCGGCTCCATGCAGCGCACCCATTCGGCAGCGGCCAGTTCGGCGGACATATTGGACTGATCGGGCAGTTCGGGCTCGTTGAAGCCGAGAAGCCCGGTGGCGCCAGCACCCTGGACTTTCCCGCTCAGTTCGTCGATAGCGACGTGGTTCCACTGCATGGGAACGAACTCGAGCGATTGGGCACCCTGGGTGGGATTGGGCGACCAGTTGTCTGTGCGTGTGCCGTCAGTCAAAAGTTCACTTGCGCGGGATCCAATCTTTACGGTGTGGTTAACGGACAGAGCCAGGATACTTTGGAGCCAGGTTTGGTGAAGACAAAGACTGGGTCGGTGTTCTCGTTAGGCCAGCAGAGGCCTCGCTTGGAATGAGCAGACATCTTTTATTCTAGTCGGCCCTTCTTGTTTTGCCTGTCAAGATACTTTGGGATTGGCTGATGATTCATGAAGATGGGCGGCATGGATGTCGTCGTAATCAATTAAAGAGGGCTCCAAGCGGAATCGCAATGCTCAACGCCGAACAAAATGACACAGACGCATGGCACAGCGAAATATGAAGGATCCGCACCCGAGAGGCCTATGAAGCGTTCGATTGGCATATGTCGACTACCTGGGTAGGCATTCCTGATGACTTGGCAAGATTCACCGGCGGTTCCATTGACCAAGCTGGTCAAGCTGCACGACGTCTCGAGGACAGGCAAATCATACATGTACCACACGGATTACTACATCATGACTTCATGCACGCAGGCTGATGGGCAACATGTACATCATAAATGAAAACGGTAGATAGAACGATATGCAATTTTATTTGTGCTTCTATCATGGGGCATCTCGTGTCGTTAGATTTTTAATGCTCGTAAACATGGTATCGCCGCAGTCGTGTCAAATGCAGGAAAAGTAGATCTGCCACATGAAAAGGGTGAAGCAATTGTATGACATCTTCGCCCAAATGCAGAATTCCAAGCGATCGCAGTGTCCGCTGGAAAAGCGCAAATTAAGCTTCCCATTTCTTCATCTCTGGACGACTTTGCCGCCCAACCATGGTTATTGATTGCCGGACCAGCTGTTGGAGAAATCTGATATCGGAAAGTCTTGATCAAGGTTGTATGCGCCCGTGAAGACGTCATTCATCAGGGGCATGGAGCCGTCTGTCCATGGCTGCGATGTCATGGCCGTAGATTCATCTGTGGTGAAATCAATGGGAGCGGAAGTGCGATCATCGGCTGGCAAACCATCACCGAAACGCTTCATGGCCATAAAGGCTAGATCACCTGGACTGGGCACACTTCCAAACGTGGTCGTGACATCAATGTCAGGAAATAGTCGTTTGATCACATCCTCATTGGGGGCGCTGCCCGGGCCAATCGAGTGAGATTGCGGACGCCCGGTCGGCAGGGTACCACGATGGGCAGTGTTGGTCATGGTTGGTGTTGGCCACGAGTCGCCGTTTGCAACGTTGAAGATATGCATCGGAGACTTTGCTTTATTGGCATCGAAACTCTGCTCGGGCGCATCATCCAATTGCTGCCAATTTTCGGAGAACGCTGTTGTGAAGTCAGTGTTTCCGAAGAAGTTCGGCGGCAAGCTGCGTCGGTTGACATTATTGCCATCCGCCGTAGCATCGTTCAGATCAAAGTCCTCGGCGATGCTGGGCATTGTGAAATTGTACATGTCGTCTGTGGGAGGAATTTCATCAATGTCGGACTGTGTGCAAGATGAGCCAGCAGTGAGGGCGGGCTGGACAAGAGTGCTGGCATCGAATGTGGTCGCCCATGCGCCAAATGGATTGTTGTTGGGAAAGACGAGAGAGTCGCTCGATGGGAAGGTGGACCAGGGGTCTTGGCTGTCCACGCCCGATGACGGATCAAACATAGGAAATGCGTTCGACTCGATGGAATCCACACTTTGATTAGTTTGGACGAGGCCGAGCGCGTTCAAATCGATGTTTGAGAAGTTCGCACCCAGGGAGCCACTGCGACTCGTCTCTCGTACCGTCGGAGAATGCTGCTCAGATTTGAAGGCATTTGAATCTATATTTGTAGACATCGAGAATGGTGCGTGGGGGATGTTTAAGTTGGTGTTCAGGCTGAGGCTGTCCACTGAACGTCGCGCCGCAGAGGGTAGAGTGTGGTCGGTTGTGGATCGCGAAAGCGGCATCTTATATGGCATTCCAGTCTCGTGTGCTGCATTGTTCTTGCGATGCACAGGTTTGTGATGGCCGTTTGCGAAGACTGTTATGGAACCATCGGACCTGGTTGACTCGAGTCGAGGCTTCTGCACGGCCGGTCCGTGAGGAATGTCGTCAAGGAGCATGTCGTTGGTTTCCTTCTTGAGGAGCGAGCACGTGCACTTGCCACCGTGGTGGCAGCAACAACCTTGTTCCTCAGCCACAGCTACCAGATGCCCGGCATCTTTGTCGTGATTCAAAACTTCGTGAAGACCGGCCTTGGCACGTTCCTCTGCCTCACGAAGATGTATGCATTTCTCCTTTGGGTGATGGACCTTCTCCGTCTCGCCGCAATCGCACTTCACATGCGCAGATCGCTTCTTGCGCTCAAGTCGACAATGATGACACTGAGTGACCGGACGACCCTTCTTGGGCACCAAAGTGAGTTCTCTGTCGGTATGGTTGCAACCGCTGACACGATGTCCCTTCAAGCAAGAGCTGCAGGCCCATTTAGAGCCATCAGCCTTGACCACCATGATGATTGATTTGATAATTTGTACTCTTGCTTTACAGATGTAATGAATATGTCGCCGTGAACAAGTCCCCTTACACGAATTGATCTTTGAATGATGTGTCACCTGGAGTGCCACTTCCGTTCAAAGTCGGCTGGAACGTCAGGATCGAAGATGAATGTCGAGTGCTGAACCAGTTACACAAGTTTGAAACGTTCCCGGGTCGTTATTTTTGAATTTAAACTGCTCGTCTTGTGAATACTGTGAAACACCTGGCGATCTCTATA
The DNA here is from genome assembly GCF_010015565.1 of Dissoconium aciculare CBS 342.82. Classification (NCBI taxonomy): domain Eukaryota; kingdom Fungi; phylum Ascomycota; class Dothideomycetes; order Mycosphaerellales; family Dissoconiaceae; genus Dissoconium; species Dissoconium aciculare. Next base: position 941,655 of record NW_022984955.1, on the reverse strand, counting down.
AGTCCATCTTGTACATAGACTTTGAAGATCTTCGCAGTGTAAAGTATGGAAAAAGCGACGCGGAAAGGCCCTGGCAACACCACCAAGCGGCGGTGGCCGTGAATGGCCGAACCGAACAAGTCGCGTGGGAACGATCAAAATCGACGAGAAAGACTGCGAAGCCTGGTGATTGCGAGTGAAGGAGGTAGAGGAGAGGTGAAGCTGAGAAAGTGAGGAAGATGGAAGCCGCGGCGACAGGGTACGGGCCTTGGCAGATGACCTGGGTAAAGTGAGGAAGTGCCCTTGAGACCTTAAGCTGACCACACACGCCTCCGCTCACATCCTTCCTTCTGGATACTCTAATAAATGCATCCACCTGGGCAGTGTTATGCATACTTGCTATGCTTTCAACGACAGCTAAGCTATTACGCACAATGCGTGACCAGCCGGGAGTTCTGGACCGGCATTTACTGCTACACGATGGCTCATGATTTCTCATCGTGGGTGCGTCGAAATGATGGCTGGTAAGCTGGCTGGCCGCTGCACCGCTGGCCATCGCGTTTTCGCAGACTACCTAGGTACTCCAGTATGGCGCAAAACATGCTGGACCGAAACTCTCCATGCACGTCCAGCTAAGACGTGGGCACGCAGACACGATCTACCTCTAACGGTATATTGGCGGAGGGGCACACAGGGAAAGCAGAAAAGAAGACTTGAGCGAGCCATGGGAAACGGCATGACTGGCGTGTGGGAAAGGGGACCGATTGCTTGCCCCTCACCCTCCGTTCTTCACGCCCACGACACCAGCGCGAATTTGGTGATTGTTATGCTTTCCTCCTTGCGCTTCGCTCTGAAGCAGCAAGCGTCGCATCATGTACTCTGCATCACACGTGCATCCCATCCGCGACCAAGAGGTTGTCAAGTGGAGAGGGCAGAGTGGAGTTTCGTGGGGCCATCTGCCAGTATCCCATCCAATATGTCGTGGAAGAAATGCTTCACCACTGCAAGTAGTCCACTCGACAAGGAAACAGCCACACACCTAGGTAGTCTTGAGAAACATTGATAAGTGTGATGGGCCTGTAGCGCTGGACAATGGAACAATCGGTGGGATTGGACAAGACGTGTATGCACGCGCCCCCAGCGTCAATCCATCATTCATCACCACCTGCACCACCTGAACCTGGTGGGAGGAGTGTGCGAGCGCATGTGGAAAACGGTTCTCGCAGCTGTCGAACAGATCGTCGTGCGCACCTGAAGCGCTATTCCCTTGTGGTCGTAGGCCGACAACTGCGACATCGTCTCCAACCGCGACAAACCTGCCTAGGTAGGCACGCACGCAGTGGCACGGCGACGTTGTGCAGCTTTGGTCACTTCGGTGGTCCACGTCCCGAACAGGTCGTTAGGCCCATCACGCCCGATTCCCTGGAAGTCTTGTTTTTCCGCTAACAAATGTCCGGCGGTTTGATGGGCCGCTATTGGGCGATTGATCCCCCACGGGCTTAAATTTCCCCTCGTCGTGCCGTTGTATTCGTTCGTTCCATTCGTATTTTGATGACAATTCTCAAGCGTATCTGCTTAACGGCATGCAGTAATAAGCTCCTGTTCATCTAAACGGGCATGCTCATGCTTCGCACCGTCGGGAGGCTGTGCAGTATTCACACACCACTTAACAAGATCTGCTCTTACATCTTGAGGTACCAACAGAATTGGACTCCTTTGGCGATCCGAACTTTGTCACCGCCGTATGCCCACGCGGCGCGTGTCTGTGAGCACGCTTGCGCAATTGGGCATGTCCACGCAGGGTGCAGCGAGAGAAAGTGCCTCACCCTTCTATTGCGCAAGCCACCAGTCACCCTGTGCAGGTCCTTTCTTTCCTGTCCCGCGCACATCGAAGAACATGCGACAGTGCATTCGATATGAGCGCTGGCGATGAATACACTGCACATTCGTGATTCCGTTGTTTGGATTGAGAGGATCTACGACTGAAGACCACGCCGCCTATTCGGTCATGGTTCCACCAGAACGGAACGACCTGTAGACCGGATCATTGTGGACGACCACTTTGTTTTGACTAACAGCCTTCACTACGAACATTCAAGGATGATGCTCTCATTTCGCAACCTCATACCTAATGGAAACGGTCAATTCGAAGCATCATGACACCAAGCGCATTTCGCGACTCGCGCGCGCACTGGTCTCCGCTAGCCAAATCACCCTCCGTTTCTCGTGGCCTAACAAAGTCCAACACGCGCTTTGCATCATCATCCTAATTTTCGTGCCAAATGTGAGATTGACAGGTTGCCGGTGATCCGACTTCGCTGCGGGGCGTCCACCACCATCGTCACTTGTCGTAGCACACGTATGTTGTAGAATTGTCCTAATGGCTGAGCTATGGACATCGTGCAAATGCTACGTAGTCAAGCCTTCACGACATCGGTCAGATGCATAGTATGCCCGACGATCGACTGTCGGTCTGACGAGTGCCCTCTGGCAAGGTGTACGGAATGACCATCTGCCGGAGACGAAACTGTGCAATAGCCATAAAATGTCCTGCATAACATGCCCTCTAGCTGCCAGGTCATAGCCAGCCCTGCCAGCAAGCACTCCTACCAGCAAGAGTGTATGGCATCCATGACCGTGTAGTTACTGGATTCCGCCTGTGCTCACTCACATCGATATCGATAATCTGTGCCTGCACTGCTTGAGGTAAAAGGTAGCGGTACTGCTAGACTCTCAAATTTGGCCTGCGCACGCCGCCGCGACAGCTCAATTGTCGTAGCAGATTCATCATCAAGCGGCGTGCAATCGCGCCACATTGTCGATCAATTTCATGCAAGCAGCTGTTCGATATCGGCCAATCGGCTTTGTCGTTGGTTGTCTCGTTTGCCGCCCTTTTCGGAGAATGCTAAATTCTGTCATTCGGATCAGCTGGATAATTCGCACTGGCTTTGGCACTTGAATGCACTTACCATAAGCGCTCTCTTGTGCTTTTGGATCTCCAGTGTCTTTTCCTCGATACTTTCATTGATCACTAGGCGGAACACACGAATCTCCTTCTTCTGTCCTAAGTGGTGGACACGATCAACTGCTTGGTCTTCGATGGCTGGGGCCCTGAGCAGTGTTAGCATATTTCCATCTGTCCATGATCTTACTGCCACTTACCACCATGTGTCCGATAGGATAATTTGATTTGCCGCAGTCAGATTAAGGCCTACTGCACATACGCCGAGAGAGGCTAGCATGACGGTCGTCGCGGGATCCTCTTCCAACGCCGTTAGAGCTCGGTCACGCTCCATCGCGGGCATCGTGCCATCCAACCTGCAGAATTTGTAGCCTTCTTTCTTCAGTCTGGCCTCAATGATGTTGAGGAAGCTGGTCCACTGAGAGAAAATTATCGTTTTGCCATCGCTCGATTTGCTCGCAGCAAGGATTTTGACGATGGCATCGAGCTTGCTACTTGAGCCATCAAGATCATTCTCATCAGTCTTGACGTCTTCATCTCCACAGTCATGCTTTGGCGAGACCAAGCAATTTTCGTCTTTCAGTTCGGCACGGCACATAGGACATCTGTGTTGCCGATCAATCACCTGAGCGATACAGGATCGCCCGAAAAAGTGACCACAATTCGTGATAACAGGGTCATGGAGCGTCTCGAGGCAAATGGCGCAATCCTCTTGCAATTCGATTTGAATCTGCAACACATCCCTCAACGCCTTCACATTTTCTGTGGACAATTCCACGGCCTTATGAGAATCTAGCTGTGTCAACAGACTTGTGACGCGTTCCGAGCAGAGTTGCCAATGGTTGCAGCATTGTCGCATCCTTAGCAGAATTTCCAACAGGTGATGATACGTGTCACCGGCCTTGCCATCTGGAGCTCCTCTTCGCTCCTCGTACGCTTCGAGCATTCCTTTCGCTTCAGTTGCAAGTGCATCGTACTTCTTCCGTTCCTTTGGTGCAAAGTCAATACGTTGTATGTATTCATGCAAAGCGGGAAGTCGCAAATCAATGAACTCCATGTCTTTGCGACGGCGAAGGGTGAATGCTTTCATGATCGCCTTGAGCAGGAAGACGCCGCTCTCGTCGCCCGCCTTCAATGGGCGGACGAGAGCGCTGTTGAATACTTCGAGCGTTTCCAATCCGCCATTTATGCCAATGAATCGCAGCAAAGAGTAAAGGTCCTTTAGCGAGTTGATAATGGGCGTTCCGGTGAGGACCCAGTGAGATTTGGCCATGACGGCCGTTACGGCTGCGGCACCCTTTGATTGAGGATTGAGTACTATATGGCCCTCATCAAGTACGATACGCCGCCACTCAAGACTGTACAGGCCACTCTTCCGTAGCTCACTCGTGGGCTTCTGGTTGCCCTTTCCACGGGGCATGTAGTCGATTGCTAGTGTTTGGTAAGTCGTGATGACCACGTCGTATTTTCTGAAGTCGGCAGCTGACATGTCGACTCGTCCCGCTCCATGATAAGTATACACATTCAGTGCGTGCTTCTCGTGAACGTGATGCGATATCTGGCCAGACCAGTTTGACATGACTGAAAGTGGAGAAACAACTAGAGTGGGACCTCGTCCAGAGTCCTTGGTGTCGGCAACCATGAGTGCGATTATTTCCAGCGTCTTGCCCAAACCCATGTCGTCCGCCAAGATGCCCCCAGAGGCAAGCTTTGGGCTCGACTGTGTCGAGTGATTCGTTGCCAGATTCGTGTACAGTTTCTTACCGCTGCTCTCGCGCGACCAGAGTTGCACCGAGTTTTCTGGTCCATGAGCCGTGATTTCTGGATTCTCATGATCGATGAGCCACTGCAGGGCTTGTAACTGATAGGGTAGCATTTCGGTCTTGATTCCTTCCGGTTTAGCAGCCAGAGGCATGTCTTCGAGATCAGATTCTTTGACCCCATAGGCATCGCTATTGCGTTCAGCTCTTTGGACGTCAAAGCGTTCTGAGCTCTCTATGATGTCTTCCATCATCGAATTAGCTGCGTCTCCGTCTTCCATCGGCCGAGACTTCCATTTGCTGGAACCACCTGCAGCCTGCTGTCTGGCCGTCTTCAAACGTTGCTTTTCTGCGGCTTTGATGGCCTTTACAGACAGCTTATCGGCGTTCATACGTTCCATCAATTCTTGGCCAGCTTGAGATGTTGGGTCGGGACCAAACATCTGAACCGTCAACGGGCAGTCATAGGTACCCATACGGCCTGCGAGCGTTGCAACCAAGTTGAGCCTATCTCATGGATCAGCACTGCGCGGAATTGAAACGAGCGCGATTGATTCCAATTTACCATCCATTGTCGATGTATTTGGCTAGCTTCGCAGCGCTTTGTCGGGGAATATGACCTATCTGTACTGCACTGACGTTGTCGACACGTATTGCGTTGCTTCACCTCTCAGTATCAGCTAAGGAATATCAAGCCAAGATCAAATCGAACAAACCCATCGTATGGATTTCCTGGCTCACGACGCAGCACAACATGTTCGTTTGGATTGGCATTGCCTTTGTAGTGGCTGACACCAACGATTTTGATGGGAAGATCGCCGTAATGTTGCCATTGATCACTTCCGTGAGCTACCTCCTGCGACGAGATTATAAGTTCGTTGACATCAGCACTATCATCTGCGAGCCAACTTTGCCTTTCGGCCTCAGTGTGCTGCGAAGAGCTAGACTCGGGAAGGATATCTGGGCCGCCTCGATAACTTGAGGGCGGCGTCGAAGAGTTCACTGATGCTCGCCTGCTCGATGCATCGTCATTATTTGAGTGTCGTGCTGTCTTGCTCCCCCTATTGCCATCGGTTTGTGACTCGTCGTCAGCACCCATTATATCGACTTCTACACGCGGACGCTTGCTGGTAACCGGCGAGTGTTTCGCCATGGCGTTGGTGGGTCCCTGTTCTCCACGGATCAATCGATCAAGGAAGAAGCTAAAATTTGAATCGTTCAATGCTGCTGCATCGCTTCGTTTGGTACAGTCCGGAAGTATTGTGGTTGCCCAATGCCTTCCTGACATCCATAGGTCCCTGGCACGCATTAGATCAAAATTTGGTGACCGCGTCATATGACGTAGGCAGCCAACGTCTCGCTCACGATAACACGTGACTTCACAATTCACATTGAACCCTTTCCTCTCCAAGCATAACCTTCGTGTGCAAAAACCGCCCTCCCAGCGGTCAGCCGCCGGGGAAGCCAGGCGTTGATGGAGAAGGAAGAATTGTTAATCCGCGCCGACGACGTACGGCCTAGACATTCAACTACTGTGTTGAATCTATTCTCGTCTTGTATAATGCAAAGCTGTGATATCTCAAAAGATATGTTTGGTCGCACAGTTTGTAGACATCGAGGTGAGCCTCACACTCGAGACGACTGAACTGCTTGTTGGCAGTAGCAAGGTTAGATCGCTTGCATGCCACTAGTTGTGTGACCTTGGCTGTGCAAAAGCTCGCCATCATGTCCGCAACCTCGTTGCGGCGGCATTCATATTCTCAATCGCGAGCCATTCTGCTGCTGCTGCTGCTGCTGCTGGACTGCACAAGATAGTGAACACTGTCTTCCTGTTCAGAGTCATCGTCGAAGCCGGTAAAAGCACTGCGGCAGCCAACAATGGTGTCGCCCAGCACACATGGCGCGTCGTACCCATCGCCGAAACAGACCCAAGTTCTTCCATTCTACCAACAAGTTGATCAGCAAGACCCATCGGCACAGCAGTACCAGGAAATCGCTGGCGATGACCGAACTGCTTCTGGCTCTTCCGCAATGGCGGACGATCTGGTGCGGGAAGTGCCTGATGACCCTCAACTGCGTGCGAACCTGGCCAGCATGATGGGCAATTTTGGGAACTTTGGAGCCTTATCCAACCACATGAATGAGCACGCGGGCGCTGTGAATCCATCGGTGACAGCTGAAAGCCCTGTCGCATATGCGCAAGTCACTGACGTGGTCCACGAATCGCCACAATCTCCAGACAAAGCCCGCGACAAGCGCACGAAAGTAAGCCGTGCGTGTGATGACTGTCGTCGTAAGAAGATTAGGTGTGATGCGGTTGACGAGTCAGGCTCTATCGCATGCTCGAACTGTGTAAGAACGGGAGTGAGATGTGCCTTCAGTCGTCAGCCTTTGAAAAGAGGTCCGAGCAAAGGTTACATCAGGGATCTTGCAGACCGGCTTAACAGCCTCGAACAACAAGTCCATCCATCCAGTCTGCAACGTGAAAATAGAAATGATCCCCAGCAGATCCAGCAGCTCCCGTTGGCCGTCGTTGACGATCTTCATGGCTACTTGTCTGATGGCCGGCTTCCTCACGAGCCGCAAGCTGGTGATAAGCGAAGCCATGATGTAGCGGAAGCGCTTCACGCATTCCAGTCACATAACAACATGGGTACACATCCGCTTGCAGCACAAAATATAAACCTGTCTCTCCAGGCACAGCCCTCCAACCAACCATTCTGGCGGTCAGGCAGTAATGATGGCAGATTCGACACTGTCGGCATGGCCTTCGATGCCGAGCCTCCAATACCTGTGGCAAGCTTCGACTGGAACGAGAGCGTCATCGACGAATATTACCGTTTGATTCATCAGACTTTCCCATTACTTCCAAACAGCAAGAATCGACTACGGCAGCGTCTTGGCATCTGTCCAGCGTCATTGAGAGAGGCATTTCTCGTTGCTTTGGACTGTCTCATGCGAACATTCCCGACCACCACTCTTCCTCCAAATGCGGGCTACCCACAGGTACTCAAACGTGCTGCAGAACTGCTCGCGAAGTATCCCTTTGATAACCCTAGTTCTCACACGAATGCCAGTAATTTGCTTTATTTGCAAACACTACTCCTCATGGCGCTTGAGAGCGACAATCATGGCCCTGCGACGATCCGTGGCCAGGCTGGGCCCAGCCGAGCCGAGTGGCTCGGTAGGGCTGCGGGCGTTGCAGGGCAATTGGAGATCAATGCTATGAAGAGCACCTCTCACTCGGTTATGGAGGGCGATCGTGACTCCGAAGAACGCCTGGCGCGGCGAGTCTGGTGGGTACTATTTATTCTCGATCGGTGGCACGCGTCCTCTACAGCCGACCTACTCAAGTTGCCAGAGAATAGTGTGGTCCTTTTACCAGAAGATCAAATCCTCTTAGGAGAGTCTACGTACCATCTTGCTCGGTTATCGTTCATCATTGGTCACTTGGCGGCGATACTGACCACAACGAAGACCCCATCAACCGACGTGATGGCACCTTCAAATCCTGCTTCATCATTGCTCGGCCTGACGCTTGCAGGTGAAATTGATCGATTCAGGGAATCAGTCGAGTCAGTCTGGGGATCGTTAAATCTTGTACATCTCAGCTATCACCACTGCCATTTGCTTATCAAGCGTCTCAATCCGACAACAGAGCCTAGTGAGCTTGTCGGGCATGCCGTCAAGGTCGCAACAGTGCTGAACAGTCGCCTCACACCCGTGACGCCTCTCAATCATCATTTTGGTGCGCTCGCTGCCATGACGCTTTGTGAACTATGTGATGTAGCCGAGACAAGGGCAGAAGCAATGAGAGGTCTGGATCAGATGATAGAGTGCTTAGGAGAGGGTCGCGGATTGGCTGGCCGATTGGAAAGCGAGGGTTGGGATGGTGCGGTTCGAGAGCTAGTCAAGTCCAAGAAAGAGAGAATGATGCAGCACAGCGGTGGTCTGCAGCATCTTGCTGACGCTGCAGTTGGTGGCCAGCGAGCTAATTTTGAACCGACCATGTTGACAAGATACGGCTATCTAACATCCCTCGGGCAGGGGGTCTTCGCTAGACACAATCTTCAATGACAATTATGACTTTCTTCACACGCCACAGATATAAAATTTGAAATGAGGTTTCACTTTGGTAGTCGTCTGAATGCAAATCGCCTGTGGCTACAATGATCCTTATCGAAACAGTGCCTCATCCATAATCTGTCAGGCAGGTATTTGCCGCAGGTTCACAAACATGCAATTTTCGCGATTCCCGGATTTCTGTCGTCAAACGAGATGCAGCTACAGGGCAGCTCCAAGTAGGAGCTGTACTAGGCACCTGGGCAGGCTCTAATGCCAGTTATGATGAGAAGTCTATTTGGCAACAAATACCGTGAGAGCGAACACTACAGAAATATTCTTGTCTCTTCTTATTGAGCTTTGTTGAACTCCACAATGTCGTTAGACTTTGGTCTTCGAAATGTCCATGTTCTCATTACAGGCGCGTCAGGTGGCATTGGTCTTGAAGCCGTGCGCACATTTCTCCAAGTCGGAGCTCGAGTGACCGCTCATTACAACACGAATATCGGCGAGCTGGCTTCATTATCAGATGTTGTCAGTCTCAAGGCCGACGTGCGTAATGCCGCAGACGTGGAAAGGCTATTTGACGAGGCCGCGAAGCAACAAGGCGGTCCTGTGAGCTGTCTTATCGTGGTACGTGTGGAATGATGAGAAAGCAAGGTCGCTGCTAAATACCGACTTTTCAGAATCATGGAGTGTTTGCGACCAATGACGCGTACGTTATTTTCTCATGTCGCATAGTTGCCAGCTGACCTCTGAAGCAGGCACATTGCGGATATGGAGATTGATCAATGGGTTAGAGCGCTTGAGCTTGTAAACACATAAAACACGCTGACAACCTTTGGACTAGGCGAACACACTCGCAGTAAATTTGACAGGATCATTCATTCTTAGCAAGGCCTATCTACGAGCCTTGCGCTCCGCATCTGACAATGCGAAAGACACAGCAAGCATTATTTTCATAGGCTCGACGGCTGGCAAATTTGGAGAAGCGGGCCATGGCGACTACGCTGCATCGAAAGCAGCATTGATGTACGGACTCGTTCCTACATTGAAGAACGAGATCGTGTCTATTGCACCAAAGGCGCGTGTGAACAGTATAAACCCGGGTGTGTCCTCGCGAAGCTCTCTCTGACTAGGACCTTACTGATAACCTGCTCAGGCTGGGTCGCTACACCAATGGCCACAAGCCTGTTGAACGATAAGAGCATTATGGAAAAGGCGTTGGCGACAACACCGTTGCAGAAAATGGCCAAGCCGGAAGACGTTGCACGGCAGATCGTCGTGGTTGCGTCGCCAACGCTCAGCGGCCACGTCTCGGGCGTTTCCTTGATGTGTGATGGTGGAATGGAAGGACGACTGCTGTTTCCGCCGACATCAGCATGATGGAGTGCCGGCTTTAAAGTGCCCATGTACAATTTGATCTCTGCTCCCAGCGCAGTGGAGAGGTGTCGCTTGGGCTAGGATCGATTTCACTTGAAGCCAACTCCTCACAATTCATGATCGGCCGCATCAAACTTTCTTCGGCTTGTTCGTGTTTTGCAATCATTTTCATTTCATTGGCGAAGCTGCTTCATGAAGCTGGTGACTCTACTTGTTCAGCCCATGACTTTCCGTTTGACGCTTCAGGCAATGTGTTGATCTCAAGAGTTGTTGCCGAGGCCGCTGGTTTCTCATTCGCCTTGGATACAGGCGGCGCAAGAGCTGGGAAATCTTCTTGCTTGGGAGGCATTGGCGCTTCAGGTAGACCACCACGCCCACCGCGCCCCGGTCCTCGATCCTTGCCTCTATTTGCTGCTTTGGGATCCCGGTACATATACTCTCGCCCGTCACTATAATTGTCTTTGTCACCTGGAGGCTCGCAGTCAGTAAGATGGCACGACAACATGAACGTTTAAGGACTGCAGTTGCTAACCTCCAAAGCCCCGGCGCGCATCAGGCCTTGCGTCTACTTCTTCCTTTTCTGCATCCCATTCCCGTCCGGTCATCGCTTTGAGTTTCCGCTGCCTGTTCTTTTCTCGCTCACCCATCATCTGCTGCCGATCGCGCCGCTCTTCTTTTCGCTTCAGCTCCGCAACCTGCTTCGCCTGTTGTTCTCGTTCCGCAAATGCGGCCGCGTCAGCCTCCGCCCGAGCATGCGCAGCCGCCGCCGACGCATTTTTGATCTGCATGCTGGCCAATTTTTCTGCAAGTTCTTCTTCCGTTAGCTTCGGCTTCTTCACACCACCCGTCGCCTGACGATCCCCTCGAACTGCGAATGTTGTTTCTTTGCGAGGACCGGAAGGCGCACTCTCGGGTGCATTGGTCTGCGCCTGGACTTGCGCCGGAGTGCGCGCGTCTCCGTTGGCCGCACCACGCGAAGCCTGGCCTCTTCCACGACCACGACCTCGACCTCGCGAGCTCTCTCCGTGGCCTCTGATCTCAGGAGAGGCCGTCTGTTGCGGTTGAGAAGCAGATGTTGGCGCGACCTGCTCCGTCACTGGTTCTGGGATTGGTGTGAAATCGTCGTTGAACAAATCCTCGTCTGAACGGAGGCGCATGGCCTCATCGGCTGGGATGATATCATCGAAGAGATCATCTTGCTGAGGACCGGTCTGCGCGAATGACTCGCTCGGAGGTATCGAATAGGTTGGCTGAGGCGGATCTGCCCACTGCGATTTCTCCATATCGAGGTCGGAACCTTTGGGTGCTATGGTCGTTGCGGAATAAATAGGAGTAAGTTTGTTATCGTTAGATGAATATCCAAAGGCAGATTATTTTCATGCGAGGAATCTATCAATACTGGCAAGGTTTCGATGAGCACGCGTGATACGAGTCGCGAAACCATTAAATGCTCCCAAATTCTCCCGAAGCTTGCATAACGTGCACAAAGAAGCTCTATCAGATGATGATTGTGCAACTCTAAGCTTGATTGTACAGCCACAGTCGCCCTGTGAAACAGTCTCGTTTTCGCCGGCTGACGTCACAGTATCGCAGATTACGCCACATCAACGCGAGCAGGTTCTCGTAGTATCGGAGTACCGAATGACACGAAATATATAAAGATATTCCACATCATCGACAAATGATATCAATCGTTCTGCATATTTCCATCATTTACCGACCATCAGTATGTCCAACCAATCGTCAAATTCATTCTCCAGCTCTGTAAGCTACACGAGCTCTAGCACTAGCAACAACAATGGCGAGACCACAGGATATCGCTCCAGCCACACAACTCTGGCTACGCCTTCTGGTACTACCGTTACTTCATCCTCTCAGAATTACGGTGGACCCGCTGTGACTGAGACTCGTCATTTCGACTCACAAGGCCGCGCCGTCGAGTCCAGCGGAAACTCCAGCGGACGTGTCATCGAAGATTTTAGCAAGGAAGAGCAAGCCAAGCGCGATGCTGAATATGAGGAGAGGATTGAGGAAGAGTAAGTTTAATCGACTGACCTGTCACGATCATTTGATTCTCGCGCATTCTAACAGTGTGACAGATATGCCAAACGTGAGGGTGGTGCGTAGAAGTGTTTCTCCCCCTGTTCGGCCGCGGATTGAGCTCTGCAATAAGGAAACATTCGACTTTGGCTTTTTAACGAAAATCTCGGGACAACTGAAGTAGTCTATTTGATCTCAATCTAGCTTGCAACATCACTCTTGTCGTTGAAATCAAGTAGGAAAGGCTCTGTACGATATTTCACATACGCCGGTCGTGACAGGCTCTGCCCGGCGACATCGATGTCTGTCTTGATATCGTCGATCAAGCTCTCCTTGCTGACGTAGTCGTACTCGGGCCGGATGAATCCCAGAATAATGACGTTCATGTGACTTTCGTAGAAGTCGGTCTCGAAATCATGCATAATGTGCACCTCGATACTGCGAACAGTGTTCTTGTAGTATGGGTTCCATCCAATAGACATGACCATTGGGAACACTGCGCCGCGAGTCTGTGTCTGGCTATCGGCTTTGTCGTCTTTCAATAGGACGCTCTTCATGTTTTCGTAGATCTTCTCGGTCATGAGTTTATACTTAGAGTCTGGGCCATAGGCACTCTGCTCAATGGCTTTCGAAGGCGACAGACCCGCCCATCCATAGTAAATTCCGGATTCGATCTCGTCATGTCCTCCAACAGAGAGTCCGGATAAAGGAATGTTGGCCGTAGGTATTCCCAGCTGAAAGTTATACCATCAGTAAGACGGTCAACAACATGGATGTTCAACTGCGTTCATAAGATATTGCGATAACGAGTCTTGGGGATTCCGCCGCAACGTGCTTTGCAAAGGCAGCGAACAGAAGTTCCCAATGCTTGAGCTTGTATCGATGGAATGTAAGGTCTTGATGTATGAATCTTTCCGAGCCAAGGCAAGAATGCGGGTTGCTGAACTGACCTCGTTGCTGCCACGGCCAAATCCTTTGATAACTTTGCCGTTCAAACGGAGTGGGAACGGCGCAGCGGGGCCATCGTCTGGTCCCGCAACCGGATCGCGTGGTCCGTCGGGTCGCATCGTGCAATGATCGGTTCGCTGCCAAGTTTGCGAACCACGAATGAGCGGTATAGACTGAGGGAAAGAATGTGTATTGTATAATAATACCTAATTATTGACAATCAGCGGAACCTTCCAGGGCTATGTTGACGTAGACGGCGATCGGTAGCTTGTAATAATGAACGTCTACAGTGTTGCTAGATTAGTCTCGGCACGTGACTAGCACCATCACCACACGTATGAAGATCGTCACGACACAAACGCCATAGGGTCTCCCTGATACCAATGCCATGAATTCAGACTCACAATGCATATGCGATTTGCGATAGTAACTTTCGAAATGACGATGGATATCAACATCATACAGCCCATAACTTTTCCCATTGCCTCGCCCATTCAATACTCCCGATGATCGTATGCCCGAAATGATGCAATCGACAAGCTGGATCGCCCAGCAAAATGCAGTAAGAAGGAAACAAATATGCCCGGGCGTTTGCCATTGAAAGATACCATTAACCCCAAATTACGTGAACTATCACGGACAGAAGCCGCTGTCTCGAATGCCGGTAACGCACTTCAATTGCTGGTGATTGGAAGAAACTACGTGGGTTGTCAGTCATGAAAATGTCACAAAACTTGCAGGTGAAAAACTCACGTTGAGAACAATCAACAGCGGCATATTGAAGGTATCGCGCTTGACCGTCCAGCACAATGAGCAGTCAATTCTGCCCTCCTTCCCTCCTAGCGCCTTCATCCCAGATTCGCCTTTGATATGATTGTCTGCCTTTCCATTCGATGAATGCCTTCGCATGTGGCTGTCATCGCCAATGTGGGACAGAGAACTTGCGAGATGATCCTCTTTCGTCCGGTATTTGAGGAGGGTACAGGTTTCTCCTACGACTGAGCTTCGTGACGCGCCGAACGCGATCTCGGCAAAATCGCCGTAAAAGTCAACCACACTCTCGGCATCCATCAGCTCCGCGAGGAACACTGGTTGGATCTTTTTCTCAACTTCTGCGTTCACCGTTCGCGGTGTAATCGACCCTCTTGATCTAGCTTCAATTTCGGCATCAGAAAGGGTCTCACCCGTGTTGACGTTGAGATTGGGCTCATGCCCAAGCAATACATCCTTCTGCCAATCGGTCATGAGGGTGAACTCCTTACTGACGACTGCAACTTCACCCGTCCGGCGACAGACGATCGTTGGAGTTGAGGTCTGGGTGATGATCTCTTTATATTCATATATCGCGCGCTGGAATGCTTGTTCAGTGAAGACAAGATCATGCTGGGTGAGGGTTTTGTTGCAAGCGATGAATGAAGGCCTGACAGTGGCCAGAGCTTTCGCGATGAGAATGAGTTTGTGCTGGTCGAAGCGCTTCCTCATGAATTCAGTCATGGCGTGAAAGGCGTTGGTATAGTCGTACGGCTTCTTAACAGATTCATACACGGATGAGGTGTCACGCTTCCGCTTTCGCGCAGAATCTATACTAGGGTCGCCCGAGGGAAACGGTGCCCTGCGTGCTTTCTGGTGCGACAATCGCAGAAGCTCCTGCTCACGCTGCTCTGGGAGTATTGCGGAAGTATCGGGCGATCCGCTATGGTTTCCTGAACTGTCCTGATTTTGCGACTTAGGACTCGAGGCCGTCAAAGATGGAGGATGTTCGCAGATGGCGAAAGCATCCGAAGCATGGTTGTGCAGCGCCCAGACGTTATTTGAGCTGTTCTGGCGAGAGCCCATGGAAGGGATATGCTGCCAATTGGAAGCATAGCCATTATTATAGCCGAAGTTCGTAGAGAATCCGGAGGAGCGATCGAATCCCATGTTCGAGCTCGTTTGACCCATGGGGTTAAGGGCATCCAAGTCATTGGTATCGATAGCGCTGGACGTGATATGTCCGAGCATGCCGAATTCGAGGGCTCCGTAGGTGTTGCCAAAATTGAGTTCGGCCATATTCAGTCTAAAGTCGTAATAATTGGGATCACTCGGGTCGAGATAAGCGTGATCGAACGTGGGATTCGCGGAGAGGCGCGGATGATCTAGACCAATTTCGTGGCTGGGAGTGACTTGCGTTCCTGATACCGAAGAATAGCGATTCGGCGTCTCGATGTGTTGATGACTCGCGAAGTCAGTAATCATACTGCTCGTATCCAGCATGGGAGGTCCAATAGGACCTTGTCGTGGCGCTGGTCCGTAACGAGGATAGCTTTGGTGGGTGTTGGATGGAAAGTAATTATTGTGCTGCGAAGAGTTTCCGTTGTGTTGGGTAGATGGAGATGGTCTTGGGATATTTGGACCACCATGCGTTCCGTTGGAATGATAGGAGCCTTGGAAACCAGGGACTAAGGCCTCCGCCGGCGCATCGTGGAGATACTTGGCTTTCTTGCGAACGCCATCGTGACATTGATCCTGTAGGCCACGTTTTACGCATCGTAGGCAGGGTCGCTCATCGCCTGTGAAAATTTTCAGCATTCAATACCATGTGAAGGTGACGGTGAACTTACCACACGTTAAATGTGCTCTCTGGCAGGCGAAGCATGCTCTGCGAGCCTTCTTGCGCCTAGGTCTTGATGGGTCTTTGGCATTGGCCCGGGCGACAGCGCCAGCTTCGCCGTCCATTTGGTGAGGGGATTTGTCGTCTGCGGAGTCCTGATCTAATTTGTCCCCACACATCGTACTGTGTTCATGATCGGTGCCAGTTTCCGAGGAAGGAGACGCATCATCCGCGACCGGCGCCATCGTATTTATATATGTGCGAGCTCCACGAGCTCCCTCCAAACGCGTCTGGGGTGTGCTCCCTATCCGAACGAATTGAGCTCAGGATTGGTTCAATGCTCAATTCGGACTCTTATTTCAGCCGCCTACCCGTACTCGCCAAAGTACGTTCCACCTCAACGGGTCCACAGATCCAAGATCCAAAGGAGAGGGATGTAGCGTAGTGCCGGGTACCGCAATCCTCAAGAGTACTGCGAGAACTCCGGAGCGAAAGGGCAAGGATGATGCTGTGTTACAGCACCACCACAAGTCTGCTCACGGTAAAATTGGGGGCCGAAGTTATCCGTTGTCTTTCCAGCACGTTGGTGAACCGGTGAGCACTAGTTTGACAAGATGATAGAAGCCCACAAGGCTTGTTATATGCGAATGGTGTGATATGATCCGATGATAGTACCTCAATCAGGCACAAGAAGATGTGAAGCAATCGTTCTTAGTATGACTATTAGTGGTGGCGCGTGGCTCTCTGAGGGCATTGGACAGTCCAGAGTGAGGTCTGAGACTTGTTGCTGCCGTTTGTTGCTGCCGGTACTCATTGCACCGTCTTGAACATCATGCTGACGAATCGTACGTTGTCGAAATTGATTGTGAAAGCGGATAGCAGTAGTCGTCGGCGCCCCAGACCGATGTCGTATGAACGAGTTCTGGTGTCTGTCTGAATCAAGGTGACACAGCCAAGGACGCCTTGCACTGTAGCGGGGAATTTCTGTGCATCCAGAGATGTCGCGCGCCGCAAATAGCTCAAGGGAGAGGCAATCAAAGGAAACGGGATGAAGTAAAGACGTGATATCCATGGAGCACCTGTTCCTGAGAGTGGTGGTAGGTTTTTTTCCTCTGCTTCCACTAAGACTCCATGTTTGCAAGCCCCGCGCAGGCCTAGGCACATGATCGGAGGCATTTGTTGCTGTTTCGCGTCATCCTCGGGTAAACGCACCCGGCGAACACCACCTCGTCAATCTGCTGCTAATTAGGGCAAACCTGCTTGTAATTCAATTCACATCCCCCTGCTGCTGGCTGTTGCTGCTGCCGCAACTGTCTTTGTAAGGTTCCCTGTCTCCATCCCGTGATGGTAATACATGTTTGCATTGCTATGATCGACATCACGACCTGATCGCCCTGTGATGAGAGTGGTCTACGGCCGGGAGCTCCTAAGGTGTCTTCTCCGATGGACACCGCACACGTTCCGTCAACCATTCTCGTGCTACTATTCTCGTTTCTCATTACAAGCCTCAAGATGATATCGAGACTGGTCCCAGGAGAGAGGAAGACGGAGGGAGGGAGATATGCTCGAGTAGAGTGAACAGTGCGCATACAGTCAGTCAGCCGGCGTCTGGGCATTTCACACGCGTCATGGCCAATTAAACAAACGTCTCGTGACTGTTCGCGAGTGGAGTTCCACGATGTGCTAAATTCGATGCTGGGAAATATCGATTGGATGTGGATACATGCGCCCGTCGCCGTGCATGAATTGCAGTTACATGCATGCTACAATTTTCTGTTTGTCACGCTTCCTGCAGCACTGAAGATATTGGTGAGAGAGTCCCAGGGTGTTTGACTAGCCCAGACGTATATTGCGTGCCGTAATCCATATGAGGTGCGGGCATGCCTGAGCATAATCTGCTCAATTCTCATTCGTCCGCAGTAGACGCCGACTGCCGACACCGGCATCGCGTCGAACGGCTTGAGACCGGCTCGTGGGCGCGTTTCCCTTGAGACCTTTATGAAGCCTACGGTATTTCGCAAAGCGCCGAGGCACAGCAAGACAATGATGATTGACCGTGCGGACTGTGTGTCGCAACACTGTACGGAGGCGGCGGTATGGTTCAGGAATCCGAGTGCGTTCGTCGTACGGTCTTGTTGCAACCGAAGGTACATTTTTGACCACACAAGAGCCGTCCACACAATCGCCCAACGACCTCTTTATTACAGCAGGCCATTATGCTGTGGCCACAATTGCGACAACCAGAATGCACTATCGCCTCACAGGTTGCACGTAATTTGACAGAATCCGATGTCGCTGCCACACTCTTCTTCGTCAGACAATCCTGCAGCCGTTCTCCTGAGTATTCAGACTCCTCATGGAAGCAGTTCCAACGAACGAGTGCATGAACTGGGCAGACCCGGTTTCCAAGCCGTTCCAAGACTGTAGCGGGCCACTTGGGCTGTCTTCAGGGCTCCGGGCCATCGCCAAGCCCTCTGCCACATGGCCAGCTGCCCACGCGACAACTGCACGTCACGACTGCATCGCGAAAGAACTTCGGGCAACTTCGGAATCCTTTTGCGGTCTCGACAAGACTGAACTCATCCTCCAAATCAGATAGCCATGCGCACAAGTCCTGGGTTCATGTCGGGTGATTTCTTCCGCATCAAAGGACAATTCTCCTCGTCAATCGTGGGAGTCGTCGCCAGGATCCTGGGACGATTTGGCCCCAATCCAAAGCATTATACACGATTTCATGTTCGTGCCGTGCTAATTCCACTTTTGTACAATGTAAAATTGATGAATGTGGGATGTTTGATGGTAAAGGGTCGAAGTCGAGTCAATTACCAGGCGTCTGCGACGTCGTCGCTGCAAACAGAGACACCAGTGTATCACAAAGCTAGCCCACAATGCCTTGCCATAGTGAATCTCAGTATCAGCAATTATGATACAACTTCTTTCGATGCTACACGAGATACGCGGCGTCAGATGATGAGTCTGCTGCAAAACCATCGCTTTGTTTCAAGGCCACGTGGTAGCACTGCAGAGATGCAGATGCTGTGCGAGCGCAGCATCAGCTGGCCGTGGTACAAGCGAGCTCTGCATCCTGATTTCAGCATGCACAAGGAATTCATCACACAACAACACTTTCAGATAAATGGTGGCGATCTGGCGGTATTGGTGGCCGCCGGTCAGTCTCGCCACGATCCGGAAATTTAACATTGCGCACGATAATCATTGCAATGTCACTTTGAAAATTATTCTGAAATGATGTTCGGATCACGACGGATTCCATCTACGAGAACTCTTTCTTGGTGGTAATGACAGGGCTCCCGTGTGGAGGAGGTCTCTCACCGTACCCACATGGGCAAGGGTAGGTGCCTCGTGGGTCTCTCGCAGGCGAGCCCATCTGGCTCCACCGACAATCATTGATCTCACCACGTATGGGTGAGATGTCACTTTTGAGGCCCCCATTCATCACCCGGAAAGATCCTCCGGATATGATGCTCCTTGGCATGATCATTTGTACTGACATGAACCTCAGATTGCGACCTGACACGGTATCACTGGCCGTCGTAGCTTCAATCGGGATTCGTGATACTTCGACACATGCTATTGTTGGCTACAATGCCATCAAATTGTCTCTCCTTTTGCGAGAGGCCTCTGCTCCTGAGGAGTTTCCCCCCGAAGACATCGAAAAGCTACGCACATCGCAATCTCCTTGCCCATAGGAATATTGTCGTTACAATCGTAAGTGCTTGCCCTCGAGAATCGAAACGGAATTCGCGAGAATGTATAATCAGTTTGCAAGGTGGCTCCTCCACGTAAAACACTACGAGTGATTCACATGGATGATCTCACTAAGACCCCAATCTCATAGCAGCTTGTGAAGACGCATCTGACCTCGACGTACCAAGCAAAATTGGCGAAAGGCTATACCTAAAGTGTCTCTTGTCGCATCCATCGTGCAGAAGCTACATCGCAAAAGCTGTACCGATGTAAAACTTGGTTGATGTCGAGCAGTGCATCCTCCGCTTAGCAGCACTGTAGCCTCTGCGTGCTACGCATAAGCTCTTAAGCGTATAATACACCACCTTGCTGTGTAGTGCTTCACAAAAGCACTGCCATATTCTCAGGTAAAGCTACGCAATAGAATGACGGGATGAGCTGTTGCACGTGAGATGTATTGACGAGCAAGCATTTAGTGCATCTGACACTTCAATGACCAATGAACCATTGTTTCAGCGTCACATTTTAAGTGTCAGGGTTGCTCGAGGGGACTCCATCTCAGCCGATGGCATCCTTCTTGCATACTTTGTGAAAATAGGGTCTTCCGGAACCAACTTGCCGGCACGACCACACCAGGTCACGACATGTAAGATTCAGGCAGAAATTGTGGCATATATCACGTCACCACAGGGCAACACAAGCTTGCAATTTGGACGCATGAGCCTGGGAGACGCCAAGTAACACGGCATCAACTATTCACATTGTCCACCGCGCCAGCGGCAATGGTGCTCCCCTCCGCTCGTAAGACCACGCAATCTCCAGCTTCCAGTGGCGCAGGAGTCTCCAAGGTGATCTTGACGACGGCACGCTGGCCGGTCTTGATAATTCGAGGCTTCTTCTTCAGAACCTCGCCTTTCGCATCCAGTGTGAACAAGAGCTGGCTCACAGCACCAGGTACATTCAGGCGACCAATGTGGATATCCACGCTCTGTGGTAGAAGACTGTCTAAGGCAGTGATATCCACTGTGACTGTGTGCGCAACCAGGACGGGCTTACGTGAGTCGCACACGGTGTCACCGCTGTGTAGATATTGGGCATCAACGTCAGTAAGATGAAGGTTGCACAATTCGCCGGCGACCGCCCAGTCTCTGCCATCTGCGTTGACTTCGATGGCCTTGATGGCTGCTGACTCGCCGCTGGGCTGTACTATGACGGCATCGCCGACTTGTATCTGACCACTGGCGATGCGACCGGCAATTGACAAGGGATTTGTGATGCCACCACGGAACACATCCGTGATCTGCATGCGAAACGGCTTCTCAACCTTTTCCTGTTTGGTTGCGTCAGGTATCGATTGTTCTAGAGCATGTAACAACGTGGTATATGTTTTGAACGTCCACTGTTGAGTAGGCTCGCCAGACAAAGGTTTGACGACGTTGCCACCGCTGAGACCACTACAGGGGACGAAGATGATGTTTCCAATGTCGAAGCCTTCTTTCTCCAGGGAACCAGTAACCTCGTTTCTGACCGAATCGAATCTTGCTTGACTCCAGGGTGGGACCGTCGTGTCTAGTTTGTTCACTGCCACCACGATTCTTTGGAGGCCGACGGCTTTTGCAAGGAGAATGTGCTCCTTGGTCTGACCTTTCATCCCTGATTCGAGATTGTTTATATCGACCACTAGGACAGCAAAATCTGCCATCGAGGCACCACCGAGCATATTTGGTACGAAGTCTCTGTGGCCCGGCGCGTCTAAAATGGTGAAGTCGACCTTGTCAGTGCTGAAGTGATGTTGCGCGATATCCACAGTGACTCCACGTTCTCGCTCCTCAGTTCCGGTGTCCATCACCCAAGCCAGTGCAAATGACGATTTGCCGAGCTCAGTGGCTTGCTTTTTGTACCTGTCATCGTCAGCTTTGATATTCCGAGCCAGGGTCAGAGTCATGCTCCATACTTGTCTATGTCTCGTTGAGTCACGGCACCGGTGTCGAGCAACAATCGTCCCATGAGTGTGCTTTTGCCATGGTCGACATGACCAACGACGACAAAGGCTGCCGACGGCTTACGCTTCGGTCGGTCTTTTAACCAGATTTTGAGCACATCCAATCCCTTACTTCGGACTCTGATCTGCTCTGGAGCGGCCGCGCTTGACTCAGGTTTGACAGCAGCAGCCTTCTTGGTGATAACATTCGTTGAAGGATTACCCTTGGCATTATCTGGGTAAACGTCTAGGTCAGCTACATCATTTGGCCATGCCTTTGCTTTGTTTTTGCGCAACGAGAATTCTATCATCCGGCGAGGGTTCATTGAAAGGCTCCGAATTGGTTTCTACGCCGAGGATATCGCGAAGCATCGCTGCTGAGATGGTTGAGGCGCGCGGTGGACTGACGGCAAGCGTGCGACCAAAAGCCGTTGGCTGAGAACGTAAATCTGGGAGTATCTCCTTTGGCTCGACTGGAGGCGGCGTCGGAGACTGTGGTGGAGGGCTAGGTTCTTTCCTCCGGATTGGATACTTCTTGACCTCGACACGAGGACTTGGTTCTTTATTGTCAACTATGTCCTTCGGCTTGCTCAGGCGGTCCAGTGAGCTGAGAGATCCCGTAGAAGGAGCTGGAGCACCTTGTGATGCCGCAGCTTTCCTACGACGCTCCTCAGCTAACTTGGCCAATTTGGTCGAACCACCAAGAAGTCGAGGCTCCGGTCGATTATCGGGTGCAGGAACAAGAATTCCAACATTTTCGGGATCGACATCCCTCCAAGGTGTATTTCGAAACCACTCAACCCCAGATAAATGAGGCCTGTGCACATTGTCTGTTGATCCTCGAATGATTAGCATCTTGCGAGCTGCGTCTAGCTTGGCATGCCCACCTTCACTGTCCATTCCGGGCGCCAAACGTGGCGGTGGTGATTGTCTCCGGGCCAGAGGGGAGCAGCAGCACGACTCACCTGCTTTCTTCGCATACTTGTGGGCCGCTTCGTCAAATCTCGATTTTGGCTTTTCCTTCTTTGCGTCTGGTTCGGGCTTGCGGGCGCCCTTTAGAAAGGTCACACTTTTGCCCACGTCCCAGTAGTAATGCCAAAGAGCTTCTTCTATTTGAAGATCGGAGACTTGAACTCCGGCTTCCTCCAATTCCGCCCTCACAACCGGCGTCAGACTGGCAAAATTGTCACGGTCTTCAGCGCTGTAGCCTTGTTCTTCTTCCACGTAGTCGTCTTGGTCAAACAGATCGTCTTCGTCATAACCGATATTCTTGACTCGGTGCGTCATGGCTATGCGTCTTAACAACGATCAAAACTTAGCCAAAAAATGCGGTTGATGCAGTCAATATATGCGATAATTTCTACGGAGACAGCTTGTCGAGCAACACTGTCGAATACGTAGAGTAGCTCTGCCTACTAGATGGAGTGACGTTATCCATAGTATTCTGGGCGCGAACTTGAGCGTAGGAGCACGTGCCCCGCTGCCTGATGCCCCTCTTGCTGTGATAAGCCGTACTCCTTTCGCATGCACTACCGGAACATCACCCTCTCACAGCATGTTCGCCAAATACTGTTTTTGATTGATTGAAATACACACAAATGAAATCTTCAGGCACGTTCACTGGCATGATTGAGCCTGTTTAACAATCGCTCGGCAGCTTCATCACGCTCGTTCATGAAGCCTTTCAGCGACGCTCCGATATACGGCATGATGTCTGCTTCCCCGGCCGAGGACATTGTTCCGAATATGAAAAGTGGCATTGGGGCTAGACGCCTCTCTACTTACAATCAGCGGTAACGGATAGCATGTCACACACGTGAAAGGCGACGACGAGTAGTGAGATGATAGTAAATCAGCATAGCTTTTGGAATTTTTCTTCATCTGATGATCCAACGACTCAAGACCTAGGCTTGAGGAATGATCGACCTTGCGCAGCCCAGCGCTTTTCCTTCCGCTATTCCAAAAAGACAATCCAAAACACGAACAAAGATAGACAAGCAGACTGATCCAGGGGAAAAAATGATCAAATCGAAAAATGGGGGGTATTTGCGAAACGAAACGGTTCTCCAAGCCACCAAGCACTCCGAGCCAGCCAGGGAATTCAACGCTCCAGCGTCGCGCGTAGCATCATGAGAAACGTCAAGTTTGTAAAATCAAGAAGGTCCAAGAATGGTGGAAGCCGCAAGCGCCGCGACCAAGTTGGACAGGAAAGTTGAAGAAAATATTGAGAGCTGGGGTCGCTTAAATGACGAGACCGACGAGACCAAAAGCGGCCACGAGGCCGGCAGCCTCCATGCCGAATCGCGAAGCGGCGCCGGTGGCAGCAATGGGTGAAGTCGCAGCAGGGCCACGCGTGGAGGTGGTGATGGTGCCGTTGGAGTGAGCGCCGGCCGCAGCAGTGGCAGTGAAGGTAGTCAGGCGAGTGGGGACAATGGTGGTGCCATTGGCGCTGAGAGTTGCAGTGGTGGTGCAGTCGACGCGCGAGAGAGTGCGGGTCATGGTGTAGGTGGTGGTAATTGAGGTGGTGGTGGCATCAGCGAGGGCGCCTCCGAAGAGGGCAGCCGCAGCGAGGATTGAGAAGCGCATCTTGATGGAGATGAAGTCTTGCGAAAGAGTCTTGTGTGAGTCGCGATTTTCGATGGACTGCTGTATTTGGAAGGAAGCTTTGAAGATCCGAGGACGCGGATGACGGTAGTTGGATGTATGACGATGATGATATCGTGGTTATTTGTTTGTGTTGTTTGGATAATGACGGTGATGTGCAGGTAGTTGAGAGAATGGTATGGACGTTGCGGTTTGTTATTGTAGACGACGCGTGCTGGTTGTAAGGAATGTGATTGTTGTCTGTAACGAAACGGAGGCAGCGAACGGGTCAGAAATGCCAGGCGAAGGTGTGCGCAGCGCGAAGGATATATGCGACACGATGCTCTGGGGGAAGTTGGGACATGGCATGGCAACGTTGTCGACCTATCACACACTTAGCGCGGCGGGCCGTGGAAATTACAGCACTTGCCGGCCGCAGACAGAGAGAGGGCAGCCGCACACATCCACGACTGATTTAGAGTCGAAAAGCCCACGCCTAACAGGACATCCGCTAGTGATTACTATGGTGGTCAGATTAATGGAAGAGACGGGACCCTCGGGCGGGTGCGGCCAGATGACTCGGATATTTGAATTGCGGAGAGAGAGAGGAATCTCACCCCAACCACTATCCAACCGATGATTTATTACATCCCATGGACTCTCCCACCACACACTACTGTATAGTCCTATAATTCGCTACGGATGTAATCAACATACCCAGGTAGTGTGGGTTGCCAGCGCATCCAGACAAATCCGTCTGTCGCTGCTCACCGTCAAGTTCCTGTCCACACTCCACCAGCCTGTATGTACTCCAGGGCTGTATTGCTCTTCGTTTCAATCATGAGTCTCACCTATTTTTTTCCCTGACATTTCTGCCTTGTCTCTGGGATCTGTTCCGACTATTGAACCCATGTCTCTCTCCCTCATTCTCGATAGCTGTGCAAATATTGTCCAGTGGTCTCTCCTATGAATCCGGACCGACACCATGGGCGACCCGGCGTAGGCAACGCATGTCTCAGGCTTTGTTTCTGATAGACATCATCGACATCATCATCCACGAGAGTCGTCATTGTCGTTTCGTCCCCGTTGGCGGACGACGATGGCATCGCCATGGACACCTTTGCCATATGTGCAGCGTGCATGATGACCACAACGCCCGACGTCTGGGAGATCGCATGGCACGAGGGCGGCAAGAGAACAGGAACCGCCGGGAACGCAGAGATGCGCCGCAGCGGCCATCCATCGGCGCATCCCTCGACGAACGACCATAGCACGCACACTGCTGATGACCGTAGACGAACAATGCTGAAATGGTCGTACTGTGCCAAACATTTCCCACACATTTTCCCTCCCGCCACGCCTTTCCATTGTTCTATTCATTTCCATTCCTTCCTGCGTGGGAATCTCTTATTTCTCCCTTGGTTTGCACCCCTACCACGCACGATCCATCCCATGGTCTTCAATGCCCGCGGTTAGTCCTGTCCTTTTCTTCCCCTTGATGTTGCTTGGTACAACTGGTCCAGCAATGCACGCGCACATGAGATGCTCGGACGACAGCAGCACAAATTTACAGTGCGCTTCGTAACTCTACTCCTGCCCGAGCCGCTGGGCCATTTCATTTCTTTTGGGCGCGAAATGTCCTTTTAGTCTTTGAAATCTCCGTTAGTACCTGCAGTAGTGCCACTCGCATCTCGGTAGCCGGACGCCCACCCTTTTCCCGTAGATTTTCCTCTTTTCCCACTTGGGCCATCCAAATTCGTGGTGCCTGGCAGGCAATACACACTAGACGACTAGTGGAATCTGCAGGAACGACTGCGTACATCGAGGCTCATCGCCAATTTTCACGCGGCGGCATGGTGCGGTTGCACACGCGATCGCGAGGGCAGGCCCATCTTCCTCCTCTCCTGGTCTCGAGTCCAGATGCTCGGCCGATCACACAATGCCTGTCAGATCGCAGCCTTTCGGTTAGCTCAACGTTGTTTGTTCGCGCAATGCACACTCATCACGGGGAGCAATTCGAGAGATGGCCCGAGCCGCACACGTCTTTTCGCGCCGAGGAAGTATAGTCACCGTGTCAATCTAAGAGTCTTCAGCAAGCGGTGGCGAGAGACGGGTGTTGAGAATGCGACGATTCGTGAATGGTGAATGGAGACCCACGCGCGCGAACTGCCTCGGAGTTGGCTTGCGAACGAACAAGTTGGCCCCCAGACTCAACTCCCAGCGCGCGTGCCACATCAACCAATGCCAACCAACATTGCCACTCACAGCCTTGCTCCAACGCGCTCTGACGCTGACATTGCTCTCGTGACATCGTCCCCTTGGACGACAGCGCCGCTGACCGCATGAGAGTTGCATGGAAGGAGGATGGCAAAAGGACACAATGCGACAATCGAGATAGTGGTACAGCGACGTCTTTGTGCTTTCCGCCTTCTACGCTGCACAGAATGCCCGCGCTGAACCACTGTTTGGATGGGATTTCCCAGACAGTGATCTGGGCAGCCACACTAAGCCCGAATCTGCTGTTTGCGCCCGCGGGCGTGCTGGCGATTTCGCCCGGGAGCGCATGTGACAATATCTGTCTCTCTCCCGTCCGTCCTTCCCAGCGACCGCTCAACAGATGCGCCACTGATGATGCCGACGACGAAGGATAGACCGGACAGCAGCCGCAACGCGCAGCATCCACCGTGGAAAGTGTCTGCATACGGTTGACTGTGCATACGTTCAATGTATGCATGCACGTGATTCGTTTTCTTCAAAGATGCCCGATTGAGTAACGCCATCCCTCTTGAATTCGCAGATCAGCAGTGCTATTCAGTATTGAAATGGATGATTCTACGGCACAGGAAAGTGGATCGGTTTCCCGGCTATACCCGAGCCAACGGCGGACACACACGACAACCTTCCCTCCACGACCACCAGTCAAAAAGCAACCCACAACAGACGAGCGACCCACTCGTCTGGCTCCACGTCTCATTCAGCCCGACCACGATGCCAGCGGGTCACGATATGACGACGAACGAGGTCAGACAGCTGCTTTAGTCTCGCTGTCATCGCATCCCATCCGCATGCCACCTGCATAGGGCCAATATGATCGTGATTCAGTTGTCTTTAGTTAACCGGGCCGAGTCATGACGCATATGGAGAAAAAGGCAATTCAGTCCGAGGCAAGGGACTACACCCATCCCATCGCCTCGAGGCAACGCGATTGGACCAACGACGACAATACCGCTCCAATTATCTTCCCGTGACGGCATCCGTCGCAGAATTTTCCTTGCTTTCCTCGGGTTGGGAACACAAGACAAGTGAAGTAAAAGATTCCACACATTTGATGCTCGTTATCGGACCGACCGAGACCAGAATATTACATCTTCCAATATTTCTCTCCCATTCGCTTGCATACGACTCGCTCGCGAACATGCAGGGCCTAAGATAGAATCACGAGGAAAGATATCCACCCGTACTCGTTCCCTGACGTGACATTCCATACGGGCCGCTATCCGAGCAAGACCGAGCCCACCGCTCTTTACACGGAGAGCAGATGCGCAAAGAGCGGAGCAGTGTTGAATGTGACATGTGCAGGTAGCAACTTCGCGAACAAGGGCCGGGCTGGGCGAGCAGGCGAGTCGGAAATCGTATGCATGAAGGAAAAAATTGGAGAAAAAAAGCCATACCCATTGCCCAAACGCAAAATTATCCCTCCCAGAAACGCCTCCACGATGCTGATTTTGCAAAAGAAAAATCACACAGAAAACTCTTCTCCGCCGAGACACACTCGTCGATGTCACAGGGTTCTCGGGCCAAGTCGGCGAAAAGTGGAAAAAAAAGTTATGCTGATCGTGTGAAGCCTCACTCGACGTCAATGCCCTGCCAGAGCTGTGATGCGATAACCCCGGGCGCCAGGTCTTGTTCGAACTCTCTCGTCTCTGGCGGTGCAGCAGCGAAACTGACCTCGCGTCTTGTCTTTTGGCGCTCACCTCCAGCGCCGACACTGCCCACTGCGATTGCAGGAGCCGGAGCCGGAGCGAATTGTACGTGGCCATTTCCTGACCCTTGCTGCGATTGTGCTGCTGCTGTGGTGGACATTGCTCGCTTCAATGGGGATGGATGTAACGGCGGAGAGGTAGATTTGGAAAGCGTAGAGTGCTGTCGCACTGGCAGTGCTGTGGAGCTACGGCTGGTAGGCAAGGCAACGGCCGACTGTCTCGATGGCGGCGCCGATTTCTGTGGTTTGTGCGGCCATTTGACGGCTTTGCAAACCTTGAGCCGGGCGATGGACTCGCCGACCGGGTCACGGTACTTTTGCACGACCCGAAGCTCGGTGTTCACCGCTCGGAAGCGGCCCTGGAAGATGGCGGAGCCGCGCGCGGTTCCGTAATGTGCTGTAAGCGCGTTCTTTTGTTCTCCACTCAGAGTCGGCCAGCTTGACAAGTAAGTCTTGAGGGTCTCGTTGCGCCGGTCGTATTTGTATACCGGGAGCGAAGGCTGTCGCTGCCCAGCTGTCTCGGCATCTGCCGAAGCCTTTTCCTGTGCCATACGCAATTCTGTGCGTGACTGTGCAGTCGCCGGGGTGACAGCTCCTGATGAAGCAGAGACAGTCGAGCCGGGACTCGCCAGTCCTAGTTGAAAGCTCAACGGGCCTTTGTCGCGATGCGAGCCCAGCGGGTGCTCGCGCTCATCGGGTGTCTGCAGACCGCTCTCTCGTGGTGTGCTCGACACCGTGTTTCCACCACTGCCTGTGGAAGGATTGGAAGTCCCTGGGACAAATCGCGAGATGAGCTCCTCCGGATCATCGTGTTCCCCTGAACCGGAGGCCTCGGCGAGGTTCGACCGTGATGACTGCAGAGACGCAACCGGCGATGCACGAGTGCTGTGATTGTCGTCGAGTGTGGTTATGGTGCTCACCAGAGCTGGTGCAGGAAGCTGATAGCCCTTGTTGAGTAAGTGTCGAGTGGCAGGATTGGGAAGCTCCTTTGCTAAATGGAGAGGGCTTCTTTCTACATTGCGCTGTGCGCCGACTAGCTCTTTGCTTGGATGGAAGCTCGATGACGCTTGGTCCGCGCCGGTTTGCACAGAGTGGATAGTCGGCAGCTGTCCTGTGTCGGTGTCTTCGCCGCTTGTGTCGTTCGCGACGTTACTGGGCGTTTCTTTCAATGGAGAGCTGACGGATGGCTTCCTGTCCGCCGGTCTCTCGGATACGCTTGCGCGCCTTGAGTTGTTAGCGGTATTCTGTCGCGTGCTGTACGGACTGACACTCGCGCTTTCCTCCGTCCACTCGTCTTCTTGTAATCCACTGCCCTCCATTTCCGGATTCTCATCATCACTCGAATCATTCGCGCTGCCTACGGCGAATCCGGCTGCTCCTTTTCGCTGATCTTTCCCCTTTACTCGCGTGTCCTCCTCCTGATCATCATCGTAGTGTTTGTTCAACGCCGTCACGTCCATAGATCGCGGCCTCTTACTCCGCCCCTTTAGTCCCGGAGACGGCGGTGCCTTTTGTGACGTCGAGCCCCCAAATGTGACGCCCTTACCCGTTCCCATCCGAGATAACTGCCCATGTGAGAGATTCTTTTTCAATTTGGCGTTCGATGTGGTTCGAGGCAGTTGTATGGCCGTCATGTTGCGTCGCATCGGCGGCGGCCTCTCCTCAAGACTCCCCGGCAACCGGATTTCAGTATCTCCTTCATGCGACCTCTGCCGCGCATGTTTACGCCCATCCTCGATATTGTTGTAAGCCTGGCGCGCCAGCTTGGTCAGATTGCGTCCGCTTGCACTTTGGTTTCGAGGCAAGACAATCTTTGCGTGCCGAGGTTTGACGTGATGACGAGGAGCTAGTCCGTCAGCGGTGGCGGCTGAACCTGGGCTGGCCATTTGTTGTCGCGACAGTTGAGCTTGTGTCTGACTACTCTGCCGTCTCATAGCCGGCGGACGAACGGACTTGTGGTGTTCCGCTGCGGCATTGCTACGCGGTGAATGGCCGGTGGCCGTGGAGCTCGGGTTTGGCGACAGAGAAGAAGACGGCATCGTGGGGTCGCCCGCGTTTCCCAGATTCGATACGTACAGTAGCTGTTGATGAGTGGTGACACGCGAGGTCTTCATGCGCTCACGCAGCCGAGAGGGGGTGCGTCAGCGGCATGAGACTCGCTTTAGCTGCTTCACGATAAGGATTCCTCCCGTGTGGAGAGTGGCGCGTTTGTCCCTCAGTGAGCGAGACTAGATAATTGACGCAACGATCCCGGGTATAGGGACGATATGCTGTGAGATCAGAACATCCAGGCTCCGTGAACCGTATCAAGGCGAATTCATATGAATCGGAGAATGATGGTCGGTCCGGGGATCAATGTAACATGTCGCGGCGTGTAATCTAGCAGTCGCCGCTTCCATGTGGAGAGAAGAGCCGAAGAAGTGGAGCTGTCTCACGGCTTGCTGTTGACCCGATTTCCCCGGCTTAACGCGCGCGCGGCGGGGCTTCACAACATCATTTGAGGCGATTGAAGATCCAGCTATCTCGAATTCCGGCAACATCAAAACACGAGCATGGCGAAAGATAGGCGTCCAGTCATGTATCACTGACAAACTACGGCTCAGTGGGTGAATGAAGTACTACAACCGCTTTGTCGTGCATGTTTTTCGTAAGCTCTATTCGATTGCTCGTTATGCTCATATGTAAAATCTAATGTCCACGTTATCAAACAACCAGTGACTCTCAAGTCGTGCGCTTGATAGAAGCACCACCGCCACTATTCTCATTGTGATACTCTGCTCCTCCGGCATTCTTCGCTCCCTTGCTACGCCCGCCTCGACTTCGATGCTTCTTTGAGGATGGAGCTTTAGAAGAGGAGTTCGTCGTAGTAGCGCTCCGGTTCTCCGCCTCCTGAACCCGAGCGCTCTCTTTGTCCCACCACTCTTGGAACTCTTGCTCCGCTTGAATTTCTTGAAGGTCACGTTTAGCCACGACTCCCTTGAGAAAGTCTTTCTCTAATTGCTGTTGAGCAAGAATTTCTGTCATACTCATATCCCAGGAGGCCGGATCGATGATTGGCGCCTGATGACGGATAGACTGCGGAATCGGCCTACTGTTCGAGAAGTTCGTAACACTGTGGGCTGGAGACTTCTCAAGGCTTGGTGATGCCACAGATCTACTATCGGAAACACTTCTATGCTGATTCACTCGCTGACTGCTAGAACCGGTCGAAGGACTCGGGCTCCCAGTGCCCTTGACATTGGCGACGGTCTGCCGCATCGTGAGTTGTGGAGTACTTGACGTTCTGGGGGTGTTTGGAGCAGATCCCTTGGGCTTAGAAATTATCTGCTCGCTAGTCATAACATCCTTGAGTGTGGGCTTGCTTTGCGCAGATACGGCTTGCCATGAAAAGGGCGAGGAGCCCAGAGGGGTTGTGGCAGGCTGAATTGTTGAGCTACTTGCCTGCTGACTATGCTGTAGCCTCTTCCGATCCTTTTGGGACATCTTTGGAGCTGGCAGACTGAATGGGGTCGGAATGTCTGGTAGAGATCCTCTGGCCTGGTTCAGATCTTGGGTGAGGTTCGATGTCCTTGGCGTGCTAGCGGCTTGTGCCATGATGTCCCTCATGGCAGTCTTCCGGCCTGAAAGAGGTGTAAGGGTCCAAGGTTTGGCAGGATGCGGAGGTGTCTGTCCTGCCATGAGCGGCGACTTCGGCGTTCGAGGAGTCATTGCACCCGGTGTCGACGCTTGCGGTGCGAGCTTTGGGGAAGGCAAGACCTTTCCTCTCGAGTCAAACCATGTGTCCTCTATGGTTAGGTCCTCGAGAAGAGGATCTAGTGCTCGGGGACTTGTCATTGGACGGATAGCGGGAGACTCGCGCGGAGACTGGAGATTGAAGTCCGATTCCTCGTCCATCTCGAACATCAGATCTTTGGAAGTTGCCTTGCTTTTCAAAGATGGTCGATCAAGCTCTGTCTTCATCGCGGTCGACGACCTTCTGCGACTCCGCTGCGTTGTAGGCGACACCGCCAGCTCTTCGGTATATGAGCCGGGCGAGAAGACACCAGCATCATGGAATTTTGATCTCAGAATCACCGAATCGATCTTAACCCGCCGATTGTGATCAAGAATTGCAACAAGCTCGGGATGCCGGTCATGAAGCAGTAGTTCGGCGCGACCGCTTTTCACAAAAGGCATACATGCCAATTGGTTCTGCCTAACAACCTCATCGAGCTCCTCAAGAAGATCCTCGTCAAGCTCGTTGAGATAGTGCCCTTGCAGCATAGCTTCCAAATTCAAGCATAGGTACTCCAGCCCAGCATCCTTGAACTCCCGCACTGAGCTGGGCGAGATAGCATTGAGAAGGCCGCAGACGTTTCGCACATTAACATATCGTCCAACAACCGACTGTGCAATTTGAGACAAGCGGTCGAGCATCAATTCGTTGGCTGCCCCCATCACATCAAGAACCGTGTCGAGGAAGTCGTCGAGATCCGTGCTGACAACGTCATCGAACAACTCGGCTCCAGAGTCACAGTAGATGTGACGCAGGACAATCTGAAAGGTTCTAGAGCTGATGTGCTTGAGATCGATGGACACTTCGTCGACGTCGCCACGGTTAGAGAGCCAACGCCCACCAGCGCGACCCATGAACAAGCCGTCGAAGAATGGGCAGCGTGTACAGACGAGCGAGCTGTGTACTCGGACCTCATCATCTTCTAGTTGTACAACAGCATCGGCGTCGTGGAAGAATGCTGGGTCGTCAAAAGCCGCCTCAAAATCCAGATTGAGGCCTAGCTGCGGAGGGATCATCTGTCGGACTGCAGCCTCGAGTTTAGTGATCTCAAGCTTCGAGGCAATTTTCATGAGATCAGTGCGCGTCGTTCGATACCGATAGGCCATGGAAGGTGCGTCTCGAGTGAAATGCCAAACATCGCTCACGGCATCCGTGTAGAGATATAGCGCAAGGTTTATGATGCTGATGATGTCGACGCCCTGGAAAACCAGCTTCAATTGCCCAGAAGTCATGACTTCGGCAACAGCGACATCAGGAATGGTGAAGGTACTGTTCTCACATAGACTGCGGAATCCCTCCCGTAGTACGCGGCTTCTCCCTGTAAGTATGAAGCGATGAACCGGAACGACAACATCGGAAGTTGTAGTCGCCAGGACAGCATCGTACTTATTCGCATCCTCTGCAGATATCTCATCTACGACACGGGCGACATCAGCCTCGATATCGGCGCTGCTGATGATAACCTTGCGGAGGAGTGAGATCTGGCTAGTCTTGCGAGGAGCCTGCCAGAATCTCGGCTTCGATTCGCTGTCATCAACGCTACTCTGCCCATCTGCAAGTCGCGTCAGAGACAACAGTGGCATCAGATTCTTCCACAGAGTCGGCTCTTCAACCACAATCTGTGTCTTGAGTACGTCGCAATCTTTTCGTACAGCTGCATATGCGCCGTAACCCGACGATCGCACGCCAAGCACGCGAGTCAAACCTGGCATACGGGAGAACTTGTAATCCTTAGACTTGTAATCTACCCCGATGACAGCATTGCTGCGCGGTAAACGCTTCCAGACACTTCCTTCTTCGGTTGAGACAATGATGGAACCGTCCGCATCAATGCCAACGTCCCGTGCCGCCATGTTGTTCTTCTTCGGGGACCAGATAGGGAGCGGCTGCGTAATAGCGCTACGGATCTTGCTCGGATTTGTTGTTGACGTGCTGCTTTGTGAATCTAGCTTCTGGCTCACGAACAAGGTGTACACCTCGCCGCGACTTGACAATGCACATATCGTGTCTCCTGCGGATACGATCTTGGTGATTTTGTTTGGGACTTGATCGTAGGTTGTCAGCATGAAACTCTGCTTCAGAAAATAGTTGGAGAAGCCATCGAGCGGGAATTGCACTTTAGCGTAGCCATAATTGGCGAATACCCAAACATCATGGTTCTCGAGCAAACAGATGGTCGCACGATCGATGGCCGAAACAGCTGCAATGGAGGATGTGAAGAGCGATGCTGCCACCTTGCGAGGAATGACTTGGCTCTCGAGTGAACGTGCGTCGGAATCGATAATGCCGAGTTGCCCTTCACTCTTTCCGAAGGTGTACAGCGAGGATGCTGTGTGAGCCACGGAGTGAATGCGAGACGCCGCGATTCCTATGACGGCTTCACGCTTTAGTGGACCGTAGATCTGACGCGGAATCGTGCTGATGGGCTCTTCGTCCTTTGCCACTTTGGGCAGGCTATAGCCCAGCTGGCCAAAGCCGTTGCTGCCCCAGCTGAAGATTTCGCCATGTTCCGACAGTGCGAGTGTGTGATTGAGACCTAGTGCTACCGTCACAATGCGTTTTCCGGCCAGCGCAGGGTTGTCGACACAGACCAGGTTGAATCGCGTCCTCTCGTCTCCAGTCCCAAGACGACCGCCCTTGCCGTGCCCACACATATACAGGTTGGATTCTGTGTCATTCGTGAGTACCGCTGTGGAAAGCTTTGCCATTTGCACATCCTGAATCGATAGCGGCCGCGAGCGGACTACCCAAGGGATGTCTTCAATCCACATGTCCTTCTCTGATGCAATTCCGGAAGCCGAAGCGGGCCCGGCACCCGTGGGTCTTTGCTTCTCGGCTTGCTCCAAGTGGTCTGCGTAGAATTGGCGCAAGAGATGTTCTGGACGTCGCAAGTTGATACGCTCTGGGAATTGGCGATCATCCTCGTCACCAAAACCGAGTGAGATGTTTTTGTTGCTTCCAAACGTGAACAGCTGGTCACCGTGGATATTGCCAAATGCAATGCGGCTGGTCGATACCAGCTTGTCGCCGTTCTCATCTCGCATGTCGCCCTCATCGCTGCCTTGAGAGTTGGATCGTTTTCTTCCTGACGCCTCGGGTCTCAGTGTGCGATCTTTGATCGTGGCCGCGAACAGGTCGAGTGGGCCGAGTCCTTCCCTATCCTTAATCTTAATCAATCCCAGCGTCTGGTGTACATGACCCGTGGTCTTTCCCAATACATCGCTGGTGTTACGCTCCAAGATCATCCGGGCTATGGTGATATTGCCGAAGTAGAAAGCCCTGTGGAGTGCGGTCCAACCATTCTCCAGATCCTGCAAGTAGAGGTCGATCAGAGGATGTTCGATCAATGCCGTTGCAAAGGCTATCGCATTCTCCGAGGTCGAAGACGCAGCGTGGTGGAGGATGGTCAACCCGTGGGCGTCGCGCCAGTTGATGTCAGACTTGGTCAGGACGAGATGCGATGAATGGCCACCCGGCGTATTGGGCTTGCGCGATCGCGCACTATGAATCGGCGAACTTCCGTGTTGAGCTGGACTACCTATAGCGGATCCCAAGCTACCGACATGGAAATTCGGCCCTGCTTTTGTATTGTGCAGGCGGACATTGCTGACTGCGGGCGCCAGCAATTGCCGAAATATATCGACATCATCCTCGTAGTAGGCCTGCCACAGATGGCTGCTCATCCGGCGCGACGAAGTATTGACAGAGGACCTGCTGAACGACTATCGCACGGGACACCTGGCTGTGATCGCAACGGATCACGGCGTGTTTAAAGGTGTGGCGCGAAGGTGTTGAGCTGATCTGGATTTGAAGCGGAACCTCTGCTATGACGTGGCTGATGTCCTCGATGCGTCAGGAATGTGTGGTCGGCGTCACTGGAAAAGGTCAATGAGTTGTAAGGTTTGGGAGGAGCAGCTTGGTTGACAGGATATCAAATGGATCCAGGAAAGATAATAGCGTGCGTCGCAAATGGAGATGGTGGCAACGTAACAGTGATGACTGACTCCCGCGGCGGATGGAGGGGACTTGGGTCTATGGCTGTGGCTTGAGGGCGGCGCAAGGTGTGGTTGTCAGGAATAGCAGGAAGCGACGACTGCACCTGTTGCGCAACTAATAGTGCCTGGCTAATAAGGCAGAGGATGAAAGCAAGAAATGTGAAGAAACCGCGATTGCGGATTGATCCTGTGATGGCTGGCTGTATGACATACTCGAGACGACGCCATCCCAGTCCTCAGAGTGGGTACTGACTGTATCGTGAAGGTCGTCGGCGCTGCTCGGCATCGTGACTATTGTACGTTGTCTCCCGCGTGGATCGATGAACCGCGTGGAACATCTGCCTCTTGATAGCACTGTGTACAATTTCTGTGTGCCCAGGTGGACATAATGATAATCCCGCATTGGTTGGAAACACCGTCACCTATGATACATGCATGCAGTACAGTAGAGGACCGATATAACCTGAATTATGGCGCACTGTCAGGCGGGCCAAAAGGGAGCGGGGACTTTCGGGGCTCATCGTCACGCTGGTATGCCCCGCCCTGGCTTCCGAGCCCGTCGCTCATCTCATCACTCCATGCCCTCGGTCGCCGTTGATTTGGGCCTGATGCAGGCACGTTCCCAATCGCAGCGCTCAGAGCGTCTCTCGAACATCCGACAACCAATCCTCTTCCGACCCAGGTAGGCAAGTATCATCGTCACAAGATATGGTGAGGTTGTGGATGCCGATATGACATACATGAGCCAATGCTCCCACCACGTGTCTTCTCTTTCCTCTCTTCACTGCCATGTGTCTCTGATTGACGTTGAGCGCAACGGTTGTTTTACGACCTGTGCGGTTGGAACTGGCCTTCACAAATAAAGTCACGCAACATGAACGGTGACGAATTCGACCTAGAAACGACAGCGTTATGTAGTGGGCTCCTTGAGCACGAGGAACACGGTAAACATGTGACGCACATAGGCGCTGGATATCTTAATTCATTAATTCAAACCGAGCGACCAATACACGATCTAGCTCACAAGTTTGGTCATTTGCGCGGGATCTGGTCCAGCCAAATATCCCCTCCCTCTCCTTCCACCCACCTGCGCCAGGCTTCCTCATAGGCATCCTCCAAATCGCGTGTCCAGCGTTGCGTATCAAACAGGGCGCTACTCCAACGAGCGTGGAAGAGCATCTTCCTCAGCTCGGCCAACCTCCCACACCCGATGCCCTCGCTGCCGGCAACATAAGCAAAAGCTTTTCCGAGTGCGACTGCCTTGTGCTCATAATCATCCTCGCTCGTCGCAACGAGCTCTAACGCCGCCTGCGCGCCCTCAGCGTTCTTGGGCAGCGCACCTTTGAGGATGCTGGCGGCCATGCGGCTGCACATCTTGTAGCCATAGCGTGGCAAAGTTAGCAGTGGCGTGCCGCTCCACAGGACGTCGGCCGCAGTCGTGTGCGCGTTACACTCCGCAGTGTCGAGGACCAAGTCGCAGACCCGCGCACGAGAAATGTGCAGGTGCTTGGGCGCCACGTCGGTGAAGATGATCCGATTTGCTACTTCCAGCCCTGCCCATTGGCGGGCAGTGGCCAGTAGATGTGACTCGCCGAGATCCGGAAAGCGAAGCAGCCAGAGTATGGAATTGGGGACTTGCGCCAAAATGCGTAGCCATGTTCGGAAAGTTGTTGGATCGATCTGCATTGCTCAATTAGTCTCACTGTCTCGTTTCCGTAATGCCTGTGACACGGCTTACCTTGTAGAGCTGATTGAAGTTACCAAAAACAATCGTGTCATCCGAGATCTGAGGAAACAATTCCTTCCGCATTTTCCATCGTTTGCTCTGCTCCTCGTTCCAACTAAGTCGCTCCTCCTGCGCATCCGGAGCGCTCTGCCGGTGGTCACAACAGAAGAATGTGTCCCGGCAATAGATAATGTTTTCGCCATACACCCAATCCTCGTCATCATCACCTCCATTGTTGTCTTCCACAAATTGGTCCTTCAAATCTACATTCCTCCGCCATGGGCGTAGTGTATCCACTGGGATAGCAGTCTCGTCGGCAAGAAGATAATCGCACCATTCAGCGCCAAGAGTACTGGCAAATCCCATAAATGACATTTGGATCGGAGCCGGTCGTGCCGCGAATACCTCGTTTCGAGCCCCTCGGGTGTAGCCGTTGAGATTGATCAGAATGTGGACACCGTCTTGTACGATTTGCTGAACAAGTCTCTCTGCTGACCACGAGCTGGCATCATGAAACACAGGCGCCTCAGACTGGATCTGCCGTCGATGCACTGAATTATCACTGGGGGTTGTCGCATAGCAATAGGCCTGGACACGATTCGTGTCGTGCATCCCGAAGACGGATTGCATCAGGTGTGCAAGCGGGTGGTTGTTGAAGTCAGAAGACACATAGCCCACCTTCAAGCAAGGCGACGGAGGCTTCGGTGGTGGATACACCTGTCTTGGCAACCATGGAGATCGAAGCGCGGAGACCGAAATCCGTAAGCCATTCCTTTGCGAAATTTGTCGGACCTGCTTAGCTGACATGGGACAGGTAAAGGTATGGAATGGCAGCACCGTTGGCACAGTCGGAATCGCAAGACCTGCCGGGAGTTGGGGCCGATTGTAGCTCGCTGTAGGTCGATGCACACGAGTGACATATCGATCCCGATACCAGTGCCATCCGATTCTCTTCGTTGCACGCTCGACGAATCGGGTGATTCGAGCGCCCTCCCACTTTTGGCCTGCCCATTTCTGTACAGTACTCCGCAGGGTCTCTCTATGTCCGCGCGCGTTTGCTGTTCCTTCTTCAAGGAGCGACAATTGTTGTACCAGTGCATCAATTTGCCAAGACGAGCTTGTGCATCGACCCCAGTTCTCTCCATCAGATAGCTGCTTTTCAACGATGTCCACGACCCTCTTGATCCAGCCCGAGCCAACAGCCCCAGCTTTGGTCGCGTCCAAAAGCATGCCGTTTGGGTCGACATGCCAACGATCGCGACGACCACAATCGCCCACGATTCCACCCCGAGCCTGCCAACTACAGACGGAATTCAACGCATTTGCCAACCCACAGACTGCTTCTGCGAAGTCGGGACTGACCTTAACGGCCCGCTTGTAATACATGATTGCATCACTAGTGCGGCCTTTGTCTTTGACAGCATTGGCGAGATTCGCAAGGGCTATGTCGAAATTTCCATCGCATTGGACTGCTCGCTCGTACATGTTGATCGCAGCGTCCAGTTGACCGATGTCCTTCAAGAGACTACCCAAATTGGTGTACAAGTGAGCGTGGTGTTTGTCTAGCTGTAGGCCATAGTTGTAATAAGAGAGAGCTAGGGCAGTACCACTGCCTGGTAAAACGCCAGGAATCTCAGATCGCTGCCCCGGCGGGACTGTTGCTGTCACTTGTTGTACACTCGCCAGAAGAATCCCGACATTGTTCGCAGTCGAAGGGCTGGGTTGAAGAGCGAGCGACATGTAATACAGAGCGAGAATATCTCGCACGCCGTGAGCTAGAGGGCGAACACCAATTGATCTACTCGGGTTAGACATCCCATCTTGAAAAATCTTTGCGAGAGATAGCAGCGAATTGCTGGTCGTGGAGACAATTGCTTTGCGTGCAAGACTGTTGTGAGCTATATGCACGAGTCCAGGGAGCTCTCCATGGGGCAAGAAACAAAGCTTTGCAGTATTGAGGGCTTCTTCTGGCGACAATAGGACAGGGTCTGTAGTAAGAGCTGAGGTGGCACCTGCGTGCTGAGGACGCTGCCGTAGAGTTGCAGATACAACCTTCAAGACCATTTCCACCAAGCTCTGAATGTTGTCGAATTTCCGTCCTGTAGCGATTAAAACTGCCTCTTCAAACGCGCTGGCCGCGCCGCCATTGTCACCAACACCGTATAACATGTTGCCTTTAGCGTGAATGAGAGCTAGCATGCGTCCATTTTCGCTTCCAGGAATTGCGTATCCACTCGT
This sequence comes from Dissoconium aciculare CBS 342.82, assembly GCF_010015565.1. Taxonomy (NCBI): domain Eukaryota; kingdom Fungi; phylum Ascomycota; class Dothideomycetes; order Mycosphaerellales; family Dissoconiaceae; genus Dissoconium; species Dissoconium aciculare. The sequence goes on along the minus strand of NW_022984955.1, from coordinate 901,943 downwards.
GCCGAATCCGGCTTGCGAGAAAAAGGAGGTATCACGAGAATCGTTCACGAAGCTGTCCCCGTCCAGATCGTAATCGTACGTGATTGTCTCGGAAAGCTCTGATATACGGGGTGACCGGCTGGCGGTTGAAGATGAACATTCGCTCTGGCGGTCAAGCACCTTGAGTTGATCTGAGGGTTGGCGCTGTCGTAGGGATCGCTCGACATACTCTACCACTTTGATAGCGTCTTTGCTTCTTTGCTCATTACATAGCAGGCCAACAAGATGCTCCACGGCCTCGAAATACGTCGGTGCGACTTTGACGACTTTCATCCAATGCTGTTCCGCTTCACGCCTCTGACCGAGTGCAAGCATCGTGGCGGCCAGATTTGACGTGGCCTCGAGATGATTGGGGTCTTTGTCGAGCACCCTCCTGAACCAGACTTGAGCTTTCGAGTGGTCATTCAATCCATACGCTAGACAACCTCCAAGCTGCATTCCATCAACCCATCGCCAACCATCTTTCTGGCAAAACACATCAATCTGCTGGAGGGCGACAAGAGCGCGCGATGGTGGTGTCTCGTCCTGCACCTGAGGCGAAGTCAATGTTGAGTGGGGAGGGCTAGTAGTTTTTGCTAGTGCTGAAAAGGTATCAGTCCGATAAACAGCAGGTGTAGGTGGCAGCGCACGAGGCTGATCCGGAGGATGCTGCCATTTCTCTCTAACATGCCTGTTAGAGATGCTATCTTGACGAGGGGACGGTAACATTAGAGAGGTCGACGGATCAAATCGGCGCGTGCCTTCGACACGATTGATGAAAGCTTTCGCAGATGGTATCGATGGCTGTAGATCTACTTGCAGCCCCTTCGTGGCCTCGTCATAGATCTGCCGAGATTGCGTGTTCATTGATATCGGTGACTTCGCCGTCGGCCGTGGAGGCCGGGGATAGAAACTAGGTCGCTGAGCGCTACGTGGTTGACCTTGACTTTGTCGGTTGTGATGGATATAGGCCAAAAGCTCCTTGTATTGTTGAAGCGCCCACGAGAATATCTTGTCCCGGTGCATGCCATTCGCGGACGTAGAACCATAGTCAAGTGAGGCAGCCGGAATCTCCACTCCCCTGGAGCCAATCTCGTGAATATCGTGGTTCTCAAAAAGACCACTTGAGCCTTGAGGTAGGCGCTCGCGGAAGGTATTTCGAGCACCAAATTGATGGTAGGTGGTCGTATGCTGTGACAGCCTGGCTGTGTGAAATGTGGAAATTGTGCTTTCATCTGGTCGCTGGGCTATGCTAGGCGAATGCGCCAGGCGCGGATCTTGTTGCCAAACATAGCCTGAGTATGCAGCGGAGTTGTGCGATAATTTATTGGTGGTGTTTGCGGCAGGCTGTGGATAAAATCGAGGATCATGGATGGCAGCCGGCCTATAGGGAAGAAAGGTGCCATCATGCCAGTAAGGGCCATATGGACCAGAGGCTTGACCTCCTGAAGCCGTCGGGCCGAGATGCTGCAGTGATGGCTGCATGACGCTCGGTACAGTCTGTTGTTGGTACGGGTGGCCGCCCATCCTTTGCTTTAAATGGGGATCAAAATGCGAGGTTGAATAAGAGTCGACAGACCGATCATACATCGGCTGACCATTTGGGAAAGATACGCTTGCAGAACCGGACCAGCCGGGAAGCTGTCCCTGCACGGCCGACTGCTGTTGATGGAGCGCTCGCTCATGCTCCAGAAACGTGCGCTTGCCATTCGCGGAAGCTGCGAATGTTATGGGAGCCAATGCACTGGCTTCGCTCAGAGGCAGCAACTGGCGTTTGAGAGGCTGGCTCAGGTCCTCTACAGAAGCATCGTAGCCAGCATTCAATGTGCCATTCGGTGTCTTTCTTCTCAAGGTATTCTCTGCCCGAGGAATACTTTGAGGATTATTCGGAAAGACTGCAGATTGGGCTTGGTGCCAACCTGAATTATGCATTGGTAACACATTGTAGCGCTGGACCAGGCGCGGTTTTGCAGCTGTGGGAAATGAAAGTCCACCAATGGGTTCGTTGCCGCTCATGGATGCGGACCACGAAAGGCGAGCGTCATGAGCAACATCAGCGCTCATCATCTCGAACCAAGCTTCTCTCAAGTAGGCGGATCTAGCGCTGAGAAGGTCTGATTTATTGCGAATATGAGCAGTTGCCTGCACATTTGCGATCCTGTTACCGATTCGTTCCGCATGACCTTTCCCTGAGATTCATTCACGCCTTCAGATGCACGGCATCCGGATGGTTGAGATGTTCCTCCCACGTCGCCCGCCGAAGGTCGTCGACCAGACTCTGGAATCCTAGCTCTTCATCAATGGGGTATCCGGCGACCAGCGCGGAGTCTGTCGGATGGTTATGCGCTTATCGTGGACGTAGAGGTGCTGATTGCGCGCGTCAGAAGTTGGTGATTAGCGATGCTGCGATGCGAGGCGTGGGCGCGAAACCCGCAGTTTCTTCATGCACCCGGGCGACGAAAGTGAGATCGGTCGTCTCGACAGCTCTCAGACGAACGCGATGCGCGGCGGTAAGAACTTCCGTGCAAGCGTGGAATGGACAAAGTCTGTTGGTGCTGGCGACCAATTGCAGAGACGCCTATTCGTGTGGTGTTATTTTGGTGGGTTCTTCTTCACCGTGTGTCGCGTTTCGAGTAGTCATGGAACGACGAAGAAGCATGCATATCTTCCAAGGTTGACCTCCAGCTGAGAATGGTGGGGAGAAGTTGACGACTGAGTATCGAACCTATCCGTATCTTTTCTGGTGCGGTTTGATGGATGCGATCGTGAGTGCCCACATGCACAAGTGCGCACGTACCAGTGAGAGTATACTCATTAGGGCGGCGGTGACATGTTCCCAGTTGCTCATAGCGGCGGCGGCGCGCAGAAATCCATGATTATGGTCCTTGGACTACCCGTGGACCTCTGCAAAGCTGAGCCAACGGGCGCGCCACAGACGGACAAAGCGAGCACACCCATTTTCGAGCTCACACTACGCTCACCCACACCCACCCGAAGTGCCCACCAACAACCCACCCATGCCACCACTACCTCTCGCCATGCATCACGCGTGGATCTGCATCACGAAAACGAACGACTACAGGTAATATATCCAAATTCGATGCATATGGGTAATCATGCAGGCTTGTCCCGTCCTCTGCTGCTCACTCCGAACAGCTGCATGCGTCAAATGCCACCTGCCGCGTTACTATCATCGCGACATCTGGTGATGGTCTACATTAGAGAGGCATCGGAAAGTCGGCGACTAGCTGCGATGACTACAGTAACGATATCCAAATCGCCCGGCGTCTTGTGCATGTACATGTATTTGGTGATCCACAGTACAGCATCGTCCACGCTGACTTGAATCCACACTTCCAAGGTTCCTGCCCAATTTTGGAAAGGCTGCGGCGCACTTGTGGGATTTGCGCCAGCCACACCACACATCGCTCCGGCGTAGTGAGACGTCTCACATGCCTTCATTGGTCGCTTTCCGCTATCAAAAAAAACCAGAGTGCATTGTGGAGACCGCGTTCCTCGCTTGGGTGGTAGGTCAAGCCTCAAGAAATCACAGCAGAAGCAACAGAAATAGCTCACCGTGTGTATGCTCTCACACGCGCACTATTACGATGCAGGTGGGCATCGTGTTCGGCTTTTGATACTGTTCTGTCACAATTCCGTCTCGCATCAGAGCCACGAAGATGCAGTGCCTCCGCAGAACAAGGATATGCCAAATTCGAGGCCTCGTGCCTGTTTTTGTGCGTGATGCGTGGTGGCCTGCACAGTCGGGCTTGCTGCATCCCACGAGTCTACCGGCACGCATGCCGTCTTTTACTGTGGTTGAATGCATGCGCGTAACCTGAGCTGGCCTCTCATCAGCATAGGCGTTCTGCGGCGACAACGTGGGAGAGACCGGGGAGACCTTCAAGCCAGTCCTGCAGACGTTCAAGGTTTACAAAACTTCATTGGTACACACAGACCCGAACATAGGTATCATTAAACAGTACATGCTGCATGGAGAGCTGAAAAGTTCCATGGTTCCATGGTTCCATCAGATCATCGCGTGTTCTTTCTCGAGTCTGGGACAAGCGTGCGGCGCTTACCATGGCGCTGTCTCGCGCAACTGACCCTTTCCACCTTTGATTGGTTCTGAATCTGTTGCTGGCGAAGCTTCAACAATCGGGTGCGGACTGCAGGGTTCAGTAACATCACACCGCACGCTTGAATTCTCTGTCCTTCCACCTCAGCGCTTCAGCACTAGTTCGCCCCGTTACAGGTAATAGACTGCGTAGTTGAGATGCCCTGACACGCGAGACTCGAATCACGATGCTTACATCTCTTCCATACCAAACCGCAGGAATTCCGGACCAGGTACAGCTGTAGATCATGCTTCGGAACGTACTTTGCATGGTCAAGTATATGTTGATACGCGTCATATCAACTGCTTCTGATGAGGGTGTGATTATGCATCCGAAATTTCACAGATGATTCAGAGAGTTAACATACACGTCTAATACCCACGGTCAGACGCGTCTCGAAAGTAGCTCTTGATGCAATCATCTTCCTTCAATCCTCCTTCTGTCCTACCTTTCCGATATCACGCAAGCCCCATATGGTGACCATCAAGCTGGCTAAAACAGTAGCCATACAAAACCAAAAGGCAGCGTGATATCCATCTAGGAGTGCACTTCTATCATCGCTGCCAGCGCTCTGCATGTTGCGCTTAGTCTGTTCTGCAACCAGCGCTGCCAACGCTAAGCCCACACTCTTTCCCGTCTGCGAGACCGTGTTGAAAACGCCACCGGCGACGCCTTGCGTTTTGGTCGGAAACATGGACGTGATCAGTAAGTTGGATACTGTGAAGATGCCGTCTGCTCCAATGGGATTGAGGAAATTGGCCAGGAATGCACAGGCCCAGTATGACCACTGCGGCTGTGCGATGGCCATCAAAAGCGATGCTACCGCGCAAGGAATCGTCGTCAAGACAATAATCCAATCACCTCGTGCTCGATGCACCACGAGTCCCACCACAACGTTGGTGAGAGCGCCCGAGACCGGCGCAGGGATGAATCGTAGGGCTGCATCCAGAGTGCTAAGTCCTTGCAGATCTTGAAAGAAGAAGTTCTGATACTGCTCGAACGCGTTGAACGCAGACCAGATCAAGAACACGTTGATGCAAATGCAAGAGAACATTTTATTTCTCCAGAGTGAATTGGGGACGATCGCTGGGCGGCCTCGAGCTTCTTGATGCGACATCCAGAACACAAATGCCGCCATAAAAACGAAGGAGAGCACCAAAAATGCGATGTTTTGGGCCTGACGGATGATCGATGAATCCCCTGTGACGATCCTGTGTATGCCAGATCAGCAAGTCGGCGAATTGTACCGGATTGAGAAGTCCTGGTGACCTACGCAATGACATAAGATAATAATGCTAGAGAAGTGCTGGCGAGGAAAACACCCAGCCAATCCATCTCAAACGCCAACCTCCGCCACGTACTCGAATGGCCGGGCAAACCTGGAGGGAGCGCCCAAGCCGCCGCGATGAGCATTGCAAAGTTGGAAATTGCCGCGATGTGAAATCCCCAACTCCAGCCGATGGCGCCCGTGATGAATCCGCCCAAGACGAGACCAATGCCAAATCCGACAGGCTGAGCTCCGCCCATCGTAGCAAACGCAATGTTACGTGCCTTGCCCGGCGGGTAAACATCACGTATCAGACTGACCGCTGATGGCAAAATAAACGAAGCTGCTACTCCCGATATGCCCCGGAAGACGAGCATCTGGACGCCAGTCTTCGATAGCCCACATGCGACTGTAGAGACACATAACATAATACAGCCGAAGAGGTATGTTTGGCGGCTGCCCACAACATCGGATATCGAGCCGCATAAGAGGAGTGTACATCCGCATGTCAAGGAGTAGATGGTCACGGGCCTTTGTGGAAGGATATGTTAGACGAGTAACTATCCATCTTTACGTGCGAGACGACTCAATTTGCCATGATATTACTCACCAGAGTGTCAGTCCAGGAGACAAACGCAGATCTGAAGCAATCGCAGGTGTTGCGATGGTCACGATCCCTGAGAGATATGTGGTGATGCCTGTACTATAAGCCAGGCAGATGGTGATGACCCTCATCTGCCATTTAGCTGCGATTCTATCGATCTCCAGAGCTGTGTCGGATTGTCCGTGTTCGAAGACCATTGACATTGGGTGTTGGATTACACCTGTCACTGCTGTTGCGTCCGCATTGAAACGCGTGGCGGTATTGGCGTCCATTGCTGGGGGGTTGTTGAAGGGCTCTGTGTCCCAGTCGACGGAGCAACTCGAGGGAATTCATAGTGACAGCCCGCCGACTCTGCGGCATGATTTGACGAAATTTTGTAGTCATCGCAGAATTCTTTATGACTCGAACGCCGAGAAGCTTCTTGGTATTGTTGCCGTAGGGTCCCCACCAGGTCGCTCGATAGATTTTCGACCTCCATGTTCGTTGTTTGTTATTGTTTTGACATAAGTACATTAAAACCATGTAGAGATCCGCGTTCTCCATCGCCTCCAAGCTTCGACCAATCTGTGGTTCTCATTACCCGTGACCAGACCTTTCACCGAAACACCTGAGAACAGTCATCCTACACCCCCGGGGGCCCACAAGTAGCTAATCTCATGACAGAGCACGAAAGAAGTTCATCAACAAAGAGACCACGAGCGCGCATAATTGTAGCACGTTCGACAGGCGTATATTGGCACTGTGCACAACATCGTATTACCCAAACCCTATCAGGGCCGGCGATGTAACCCTAACAAGTTCACCGACCAAACCCAAACCAGCCCTTCTTGGGCGCAGGCTGCGCCGATTCCTCGCTCGCCGAGTCCTCACTCGGTCGAGCAGCTTTCACGACTTGCGCAGCAGCCCGTCCAGGATACTCTATGTAATTGAATGCAACATCCAGGAAGATGGGTTTGACCGGCACCGGCTCAAGCTTCGGAGGATAGGCCACCAAATTATTCAGGTCCACTTGTACGCCCGGCGCGGGATACTGATCGAGACGAGCCGAGAGCGGAGCATCAGCGATTTGGCTCTTGGAGGCTGCTTTCGCCGAAGTCTGCTCGTGGTTGTGCAGCTCCACGATTGCATGCATTCGTGCTACGAGCGAGTCGACGCGCGCCTTGACCAACTCCGTTGTTGATGGCAGCACGTCCAAGGTTGGTGGACTGTCCATAGAATGTGTGCCCTGCGGGATCGAGGAGTGCTCAGTGAGAAGATCTTGCGCTCGTTTGAGCAAAGCCAGAGCGTTGACGTGGCTGTCCACGAGACTGTACGAGTACGAAATATTGACGCATTTTAGTGCCCTGAAGTACGCCGCCTTGCTGTCAAGCTCCTCCACAAATTTCGTGTCGCGCATAGTACCGCGCAGATCCTTGACAGAATTGATGCTTTGAATGATGGCATCGTAAAGAACGATACGTTCCCGCAACCTGGCCAAACGTCTTCCGCGGGGTTCCTCCTTCGGACGAGGCTCAGCTCCCTCTTTGCGAGTCCGGCGAGGGTGCTTCGGCTGTGTTGGTTCGAACGCCAATCCATCATCATCGCCAATGAGGACTCGATTGCGTCCGACTCGCCATGACACAAGACCGTAGTGTATAGATAGACTTGTGACGCGTAGGTCCTGCATGCGACGGTCACCTTCATCGACGCGCTCTTTTTCCAGCTCGTCCGTTGCTCGTTTTGTTGCATCTGCGGCATCTTGTGATGCGATGAGGATACCGTCATATGCTGCGGCTTTGTCCTTGGCAGAAGCACTCGCATTCGTGTTCAAGTATGCCCGCAGGCGAGCCTCTGCAACCGAGACATTGGCTAGCGCCTGGCCAATCGACGAGTCGACAATATTCGCTTTCCTTCCGCGCCAGTCGATGTTGCTCGGTATCTCCACCGCATCTGTCATCTCCGCATCCTCGGCCTTTACCACAGGGACATCTTTCAAAGCGTTTGGGTCCACATCTTCGACGAGCTCGAGAAGCTTGGCGTCTTCCTTGGGAAAGTATCGTATCGCGACAGTCGCATTGGTGAGGGTTCGGGCGAGATGCGCCTGATACGCAGCATACCGTATCGTCGGATCAATAGTACTGCTCAGTACATCCCTGTACAACTCCTTCTTATCCCTTGAGAGAAGAGCTGCATAGATGACTCGAGCTTCGGAGAAGTATCTCAGACATTTCTGCCATCTCTTTTCACTGCTCTGTCCGTCACTTGACCTTTGGCCCTCAGATTGTCTCTCGAACTCCTCCGAACCAGCGAGGGTGGCCGAGTATGCGCGCGCCTCCAAGATATTCTGTCGGGTAGCTTTCGATACAGCCTGATCAGTTAATAGCTCTACAAGCTCTTCAGCGACTTTCGCTGCCTTGTGTAGCCGTGAGATGAGATGGCTCCGTGTTGTACCAGTAATGCCTTTGCCAGCATTGTCGTCGGCATGTGATGCTTTAATATGCATAGCATGTGCCCATGCACGCTCAGATGTGAGCAAGAGTAAATGTGCAAACTCATGGTTATTCCCAATGTCCTCTGCGGTGACTGGCTTCACGGCGAACTTCTCGCGTTTGTGAGTGGCCCTTCCGAATCGTTTGCGCGCGGCGAGTAATTGGCGAGATAGCTGCGCTCTGTAGGCATTGTGATCACCGACCTGGAGCGCCTCGCGATGACTTGTAATGAAATGTGTGATGTCCATTGTGATTGCGAGTCGAGACTTCGGAGGATTCAACAGCTTGTGATCTCGTGTCTTGTGTCGTCGAAGTCTAAAATTGACAAGTGGGCTACATCATTTATGGCCGTTGTTCGATGCCCTCGCGGGGTGGAAGTGGTGGGCAAAACAGCACGAGTCGTGATCATGTATGCCTGAGGCAGGGAGCGTCAATTTACTGCAAAGTACGGTACCTAGGCACCCAGGTAGTATTCCAAATTATCTACCTACCTAGTACTGGTAGGTAGATGTTGATTCTCAAGAGTCAAGCACAATACCAATCAAAACATCATTCATGTGAAGAGGAGATATTGTTGATAAGTGGCTATCATCAAGTTACATCGATGCCACGCCCAATTTGATAAGTACACAGCTTTCCGAATATACAATCGAAGAGATTTACCCAAAGCACTCTCTTTGAAGTATGCTTTCCTGTAGCCCACATGCCTGTCGCTCAGGTGTAGCTTCGCATGGCTTCGGTGTATCCTGAGCCGCCCTTAAGATCCCGCTCGAAGCTTTCAGCAACGTCCAAAACGCGATGAATGTGCTCGAGTGTCATGATAGCGTTTTCGTTGAGCGCGAGCGCTTGTGCGGTGCGGACGGAATTCTTGATCTGGCGGCCGTTTAATTGTTTGCGTGACAGCATCTCGTACTGCTCGTCCGAGATTTCTGCAACCTTTTGCGTCCCGTCTCCGCTATCGCCGGTCGTGCGCACGATGTCGATGAACATTTTCCAAACAGTCTTCCGGGCCTTGGCTGTCAACTGACCGTATTTCAGTGCCACGTGAATACGACTCTGGAATGCATCATCGAAGGTCTCCACACGATTCGTTGTAAGGAATAAGATGCCCTGGAAATACTCCAAGAGGCGCAAGAAAATACTGACAAGAGCATTGCGATGGATGTCGTGGACTTGACGCCGTTCGAGGAAGACATCGGCTTCGTCGAGGAGTAGCACCGCGCCCCACGTGTGTGCAATGTCCAGGATCTTCTGCAATTCTGCCTCCAGTCGTGCAGGATCTGTGCCGAGCTCGCCAGCCGAAACCATGTAGAGTGGGCAGCGCAACAGCTCTGAAATACCTTCTGCAGTGAGAGTCTTGCCGGTTCCAGGAGGACCGTGAAGCACAGCCACCAGACCTTTGCCTTTGCCCTGGACAACATCGTCGATGGTCTTGGTACCGTGAAACTTGTGGCTGTTGACCAGAGCATGAATCGTCTTCTTCTGGTCAGGCGGAAGTACCAGCGACTCGAACGCTTTATCGTTGTAAGTGATCTCATGGATGCCGGAGAGGGTAAATTCCAGCCAATATTTCTCTGCGAAGGCGAAACCCAGCACGACTGAGGAGGTAAGCAGTAGCTGCTCCTTACTGAATTGAGGCTTCTGACCGTCGGACTGTCCGGCCAGCAATTCCACGTCCTGGTTAAGGACAGGTTCGCCATTTTCATCTACTTCGACAGCGACGTAATGCTCTTCGCCGTCCTTGTCTGTGGTCCATTTGTACTTGTACTTGCGCGCCGCAGCAGCGTCCTCATCGCCATCGAGCTCCTCCAGTCCGTGGTCGCTCTGTGCACTTTCATCATCACTATCCTCACCACATCCACACTCACTCTCGCTATCTGAATAGAGCTCCTCTTCCTCTTTCGGTTGGATAAATGAGATGGGATAATTGGCATTGATCCGACGGAAGGTTGCGGGGTCAACCATCACCCGGCTGTTGATGTTGATCTTGAGCACCTGCTTCTTCTTCTTCATGAAGGCAAGGCCCTTGTGAAATTTGTAGTGCATACCGGACATTGCCACGAATTTCTCACCTCGCTCGATGATTTTCTTTTGGACACCTTCTGGATCCTTGTGGTATTTCAGAGGATACGTCGCGAGACTTGTGATCTTACGAGGTCCTTTGAAGCTCTCTACATCAATCTGGAAATCGCCGTAACCAAAGTTCTTGCCATCGTATTCCAAATACTTGCCTTCTATGCAGTACCAATTTCCTTTCATCATAGATGAAAGCTTGGTAGCAAAGTCGATTTTAAAGCAGCGAGGTTCGTCCCAATGACCATAAGTCGAAGTGATGGCAATGTCGTTTGGCCTGAAGAGAGCCCAGAGAAGATCGTAGGTGATGTTGCCAGCCGCCAGTAGAGGAAACAAAGTCTTCTTGACCTTTTCGTAGTCCTCGTCAATAAAGCCGACCAATGACTTGACGAGCGCTCTTTGCTGTTCGAGTCGTTTGATGATCTTCTTCTTCTTCTCCCGTTTGATCTTGGCCTTGAGAGTTTTCTTGTAATACTTGCGGAGATCTTCTAGGTATAGGAAGAGGACATTCGGATCAACGCTAGGTTCTTCTGTTTCAAGGCTGATGCTTTTGCATTCTTTTAGGACCTCCTGCAATGCAAGCCGCAGTTGTTTCGCCTTGATGTCGATGACGGTTTCAGTGTATTGATTCTTATAATCGAATACTCGCCGCACGAGAAAAGCGAATTCTGCGAACTCGCCGTCATCGTCCTCAGCACTTTCTTTCAACGCGAAATTGTGGATCGTCGAATCCCAAATCTGATCGACGCGCTTGTATTTGAGGCCGTCGGCTTTGTGGCTGGATTTCTTGGAGTGTTCCGAGGAGCCCTTGCGTCGGGAACCTTTTGTGGCTGACGAACTCGAGGATGTTGATGATCGACGCAATGACTTCTTCATCATCTCAGAAACTTTCATGGCGATATCCGTCAGCTGGGTTTCTATGGCGTCCATCCCATCGGTTGTCTCGGTTGCCTCGACCGCCTCGCTTTCTTCGCTCTGAGACGAATCAGTAGCGGCTTTCGTGGCCTTACGAGCCTTTGTGGATGACTTTCTTTTCTTTTTGTTTTTACGATCCCTCTGCTCCGCGGCTGAGCTGTCACTGTCGTCCGATTCGGATTCGGCGTTCGAGTCAGACTCAGAGTCGGAATTGTCGCTTGCATCTTTTTTCTCGGCCTTGAGCTTCTTTCGGCGCCGGATTTCCTTGAGTTTGCGCGAATTCTTGGCTTTGCGAGAGGCCTTTTTCTTCTTGCGATCATCCTCTGAGGAAGAAGAATCGCTATCCGACGAAGAATCGCTCGAGTCGCTGTCGCTACTGTCGCTTTCGGAGCTCAGGACGCGGCTTTTGACCTTTTTGCCTTTCTTTTTGTCCTTACGAGCACTCAAACTCTTGTGCTTCGGTTTGGACTTTTTATGGCTTTTCCCGAGACACTCTTTTGAACCGCCGGGATTCTTGAGCGATTGTTTACTTTGCTCAGGAATTGTAGTCGTAGGATTTGAAGCGTCTATTGAAGAGTTTGAATCTTCCTTATCCATCAAAGCGCCTGAGGTCGACTCCATGGCGACATTGGTCAAAAGAGTTGACATATCAGAGGCTCGATCCTGTCCGCCTGTCTCTGATGGCGAAGATTCTGGAGTGTAGACGAGATCGTCCTGTGAATTCTTAGCTGCGAGATGACGTGGCACGGCAATCACAGAATGGCTCATGAGAATGATTGCTGGAAACGAAGGTAGTCACATAGGGCAGTCTAATTGGCGTCGAGGCTTAACGAGTACCGAGTTCCTGGAAATGAGGACAATTATTATAAGCCCGCGACATGCGCTAGCCCTTCGAGACCAAAGCGACGATGGCGTGACGTTGAGATGCTGTGAATCGTGTGACGAGTTCCAGGGTGCGAAGGTGAGACAAAAGTAAGATGGAGGTGATACCAGGAAAAGGGAAAAGAGAGACGAGACATGGGATGTGAACACAATTTAAGTATTTTGTTGCCATTACAATGCTCAAGGCTGGTAGGATGTGTAGTACAATGTAATTAGTATATGACAAGATCGGGCACACCATCACCTGGAGGCAGCGAAGCACTCTGGCAGCAGGCAACAGGCCGTCTAGATTGGAGAGAAGCGACCACTCATTATCGCTTATGTCAATTGGTGGCTTGTGACTCCCCGAGCTTGTACCGTTTGTAATTCGTGCAACGTCGCAAACCCTGGATGTTGTATGCAGGTGCTGGCCAAGGCGATGCTCCGTGGATGGATACTTTCCGTCTGGTCTGTACGTATAGGAGTCATCAGGTACTGGACGGTACAATCCAGCTTGGACTCCGCCATTCCACCGCAGCAGGTATCGGACAACGACTACTGTAGTGGACAGGCACGCGAACACCGCTCTACGTTAATCACATAGCCCTAGAGAGCCCCGAAAGCACTGGTTTGGGAAGGTTTACGGTTACCGTGCCGCCTGCGGCTGACAGCGGTGTCCATTCGCAGTATGCAGGTGAATAACATTTCCTTAGGCCTTTTATTAGGCGCATAATCTAGTCATCATAAAGTCGGCCTCGGGTGACCGCCATCCAGGGATGTCAGCTCTCGATATTGCAACGAGGCAGTGCTTTGCCAACATTGATTCGCAGCAGTGCAGTGTTGCAGTGCACAGTATCATCTCCTGGAGCCGCCGTACTTGTATCGACGTGATGACGGAAAATGGTGCTGCGCAAGAGCGCCGTTTTCGGTGAGCACACACGAGTACTTTCTGGTCCAACCTGTCTAGCAAATTGCGTCCACCAGGTTTATTGCATCAATATCCTTCTTGTCGTCGAACAGGGTACACGATCGAAAGACGTATATCCAGTCAGCTGAGCTCCAGCGAGTAGGGGCGTATTCATTATTGTAAAAGAGGAAAAATGCTCACATCTAGACATGAGAAATGCATTTTATCCGATCGACCCATGTCCCGACTGCTGGCAACATGCCATGGCCATGCATGTCAGTTCTGTCCCAGCACCTTGTGTGATACGCCCAGGCCGCGTCAATCACGTCGATCAATCCCATAGAAGAGCACGATTGTGTGAATTCATCGCAGAGCAACCAAATCTATTGCAGAAAACCTCCCGCGAGGCTGCCACAGTGGCTCTGCAGTATGCGACTGATGTCGAATGTTCCTCAGGCCTCGTGGAGGACGCAAGCTTTCACAGCCAGGTGAAGCTCGCGGATCAAGCCATACACCATACCACGTGTAAGCTGCGAGGCGTATAGTAGTATCGGTGACTCCCGTGACGAGGCTGTGCTCCACTGTCTAAACACCTCGCAGGACGCGGCACTGACATTTTCGGCGGACAGGGTCGTGTTGGAATTCTATTAGTTATTCGCCCGTATGGATGTGCCAATGCGCGTATTGTTCACGAGGTGAGAGACACGCCGACACTGCAGTTATCACAAAGAGATTTTTCGCTTCAGAATCGGTGTCTGTACCCCTTCCACATGGACCTCCCAATCCTTTTGCAGAACAATATCATCAAGAGGTTTGGTCGCTGACACGCACTGCACGTGTGCTCCAGCCTTGTTCTCGGCTTTTTGCGGTGCTTCGTCAAAGCTCAAATGGATTCACGGGGACAGCTCTCGGGCTGCCAGTAAAAATACATAATAAACTACCTAACGCGGGGCACGGGGGTTCCGGACACACGGGGGTTCCGGACGCGAGCTTCATGAATCTTACTACGTTGACTTCAACGCGTTATGGCATCGTCAAAACGCGTCCGAATAAGTCCAAATGAAGGCAGTGTCTTGCTTGCTTTATCTGCTTTGAAGTCAAATACGTGCAGTTCAATCACAGCTGCTGCTAAAGCTTATGGAGTTCCGAAATCAACGCTATACGATAGGATGAAAGGAACTCCTTCGCGAGAAGATTATGTACCACCGAAGATGAAACTCAGTCCTATAGAAGAAGAGGTACTTCTAAAAGACATCTTGAAGCTAGATTCTCAAGGATTATCGCCAACCACAAACCTGGTACGATCAATGGCCAATTCTATCTGCCAAGCCAAAGGAACTCCACCAGTCGGCCAAAATTGGGCTAGGACATTCATAAAGCGTACTCCTGCCCTGACAATCAAACTAGGAAGGACTTACGAGTGCCAAAGAAGATTGTGTGAGACTCCGGAAGTCATTGAAAGCTGGTTCGCCCTGGTACGCAACACAATCAACAAGTATGGCATCTTGCCTGGAGACATGTACAACTTCGATGAGACTGGCTTTCAACTAGGACAAATATCTACTTCCAAAGTAGTCACTTCTGTTGAGAAGCAAGGTCGGCCAAAGCAGATTAAACCTACAGGTACTGAATGGGTCACAGTGATCCAAGGAGCTTGTGCAGACGGATCAGCTATACCGCCTTTTATCATCTTCAAAGGCAAAGAAGTCAACTATGGATGGGTCTGCGAAGGCTTGCCTGCAACGTGGATGTTTACAGCAAGTCCACGAGGTTGGACAAACGATCAAATTGGACTACAATGGATCCATCACTTCGCTAAACACACAAAGTCGAAGACAATTGGTAGCAAGCGGCTGCTGATTTTAGACAACCATGGGAGCCATACGACACCAGAGTTCACTTCTTTTTGCAAAGATAACAACATTGTCCTTTTGTGGATGCCGTCTCATACGTCGCATATGCTGCAGCCGCTTGATGTTGGTTGTTTTGGCCCTTTGAAGCAAGCCTTCTCAAAACGGACTCAAGGCTTGATTCGCAACCATATCTTCCATATCGACAAGAGCACCTTCATGGCAACGCTCTACGCAGCATATATCGATGCGATAACATCGAACAACATCCGAGCAGGCTTCAGAGGCTCTGGTTTGCACCCCTTCGACCCTGAAGTAGTGTTGTCCACGTTGGACCCGATATTTCCATCACCTCCGCGGCCTCTTTCACAAGGTTCATGGTGTACAAAGACCCCAAAGACTACTCAAGAAGTTGATCAACAAGCTACATTGATCAAACGGAGGCTTGAGAGGCATCAGAGCAGTTCACTAACTCCAATATTCGAAGCCTTAAATCAACTTTCTAAAGGAGCTCAAATGATTGCAACTTCAGCAGCTCTTCTTCAATCACGAGTTACAGATCTAGAAGCAGCTAATGCTGCAACGCACATACGCAAATCAAGGAAAAGGAAGTCAATCCCAGCAGATGATGCTTTGTCAGTCCAAGCAATACAACGCTTAGTAGACACAGAGGAGGTAGAAGCACAAATAATAGAGGAGATGCCAAGGCCTGCCAAGCGGACAGCGAGGTGTAGCAAATGCAGATCAACAGCTCATACAGCCAGAACTTGTACAGCATAAGAGATAGCATTGATGTATTATATCCTTCATTTTGAAGACTATACATAAATTATTGATCAAGATATTCATTCTTGAATGCAACGCATTCAAGAATCGTGTCCGGAACCCCCGTGTGTCCGGAACCCCCGTGCCCCGCGTTAGGTAAAGTAATGAGGTAATCATCCCGTTTGACAGGCTACACTGCTATAATTGGTACTGTGGTGTATGCAAAGTACCTGTCCATGCAGTTCGTTCCGCGCAACAACCTCAGTCGTGCAGATCTGTCACTCTTGGCAAGGCATGAAAACCCATGGTGATACTACTGGCTTCATATTCACGACTAAGCTGGAAGCCATTGGAGTGGAGTGTTGCTGTTTCGTCCTAAATGATGAAGGACTTCGGACACAGATCATTGAGGTTGTGATAAGAGCTAGGACGACGTCATATTCCCCCCCAACCTGCAGGTGAACCTTGGAAGTCTGTAGTGCGGCAATTCGCTCGGGGCTTTGTCGTATGGGCTTGTCTGCCTTCACCTGAAACCGTGATCAATGCCCGCGCCAATTCACCACCGTCGAGTATTTGTGCAGATCACGACGCCAGAAGCCCTCCCAAGTCCGGTCTTGTCTCAGCATTCTGCAGTACGCAATATACTAAACGGTCTCTGCTGCTCGCTGGAGCCCTGGATTGGTCATCTGCCACGAACCTGGAGGCTAAGGCTGTCAAACTGTAAAATCGACAGCACCATTCGGTGAGCTTAGGAATGTCGCCAGTATCGCTTAATCGCACGGCAACCATCATGGCCCTTGAAGATTCCTGACCCGAATCTCGTATATTGTCTTTTGCGCCACTGCGCTCCAATCGCCGGTTCGGCACTTCTCCAGGTCCGGCCCCAGGGGCGGGATGTCCGCCCTCGAAAACCATGGCCCGGCGGCCCTCGAATCTGCGGCGGGTGCTGGCAAACGCAATCGACCTTGCGATGCGTGCAGACGACGTAAGGCCAAGTGTGTTACTGAAGGCGGAAATTCGATTTGTGTCTTGTGCAAGTGAGTACGGGCGGATTGTATGCTTGAAGTCGTGGCGTTGCTAATAGCCACATCTTCCACGTGGGTTGAAGACTTCATCACCAGGAATGTACCTACCTCGAGGCTCCCCAGCCTCGCAAACGCTCTTCAAACTCTTCGGCAGGTGTAGATCTTCGGCAGGTGTCTACCAAACGCAACAAGACATTCCACCTCAAACCCGGTACGGGTGTCGAAGAATATGACTCCCTACCAGGTCCATCATTGCTGAAGCGAACGTTGGGCTTACAAAATCGTCATCATACCGAGTACGTCGGCTTCCATGCTACGCCCGATATTTACGGGCCACATGGTCTTCAAAATCTCGATGCTTCGACCGCGGAGGAACCGATGAAGAAGGGCGTGGACTTCATCCGCTTTGTTCATAAGTCGCACGCCTTCCGCATAATTCCTGACAGTCAGATTCCTGGTTATGAGCAGGAACAACGCTCGATCGATGAGATTCAGTCTACAGCGCAAGGTCACGGTGCTGAGTTGGTTCGACTTTACTTTCGAATTGTGCATCCGAGTTTTCCAATCTTGCACAAGGATGTTTTCTTGGAAAAGTACAATCGATCATACCGTGAATTTTCGCCACCTTTACTGGCAGCAGTCTACTTACTGGCTTCAGGCTATTGGAGTTTTAGCGAGTCCTTGGCGGATTCCAAGCGAATAGACACCGTGGCTCTGCAACACTTGGCCTTCA
Organism: Dissoconium aciculare CBS 342.82; assembly: GCF_010015565.1. NCBI lineage: Eukaryota > Fungi > Ascomycota > Dothideomycetes > Mycosphaerellales > Dissoconiaceae > Dissoconium > Dissoconium aciculare. Next base: position 884,339 of record NW_022984955.1, on the reverse strand, counting down.
AATCCTTGCAAAATACCCTGAGGCGCCCAAAAATATCAACACTCCAGGCGGGCCTCCTGCTGTCGCAGTACCAAAAGGCCTTCGCGGGAAATGCAGCGGTCGAACAGCAAGACAGACTGACCGTGCAACTTGTTAACTTGGCCCATGGTCTCGGCATACATCTAGATTGTAGTGCGTGGGACATTCCTGACTGGGAGATCAGCTTAAGGCGGCGCGTTGGATGGGGCTTATACATACAAGACAAGTGGACTGCCTTGCTCGAAGGTCGTCCTAGTCTAATAAGTCACGAAGAGTGGGACGTGGCAGATCTGACCGAAGAAGACTTTCCCGAGAATCTGGAGGATGACGAAGAAGGCAGCAGCGAGGTGGGCAGAGGGCGTTTAGTCTTTATGCACATGGCGAAGCTCACTGAAACTCTCGCGGAT
>NW_022984955.1:260926-283814 GCF_010015565.1 Dissoconium aciculare CBS 342.82 | reverse complement strand
AGTAGTAGTAGTAGTAGTAGTAGTAGTAGTAGTAGTAGTAGTAGTAGTAGTAGTAGTAGTAGTAGTAGTAGTAGTAGTAGTAGTAGTAGTAGTAGCAATAATAGCAGTACAACAGGATTGACCCATTGCGCATACACCTTCTCTCTGGCAACTTCCGTCGACCTCGTGGGAGCAGGCATGCACGCATCTTCACCTACCCTACCTACCCTACCCTACCTGCCCAGTTACATATCCACGATAGTTCAATCTGCGGGCAACCGCATTCCACAGTGCACCCGTGACATTTCGCCCACCGATGCTCACTCACTCCATGCACGTAGCCTCAACAATCCGACCGCGACAGGGAGAACGGGGCAGAGCACGACCGCAGTCCGGTGATTGGACGATTTCGACATGGTTTTTTTCAAAAATCTTCGACCAATCACCGAAATTCACTCCACGGAAAATATCCTGCCGTTGCGAGAAACAAAAAACAGGAGGGGAGCGCATACCCTCCCTAGGTAGATATTTATTAGATAGAGATGAATCGACAGGCCAGCGATGAACGACGAATCGCGGTATACAACCAAGCCCCCCAAAAAGACCCGCATCCGTCCTCTTGCTTATTCCAATTAGCGCCCGCCCGTCTGGCCATGATTTTTTGCCCGTCTAGGAAGTTTTATTGGCAAAAGGGCCGGCGCCATCCCGGGTTGCAGCCGATGCACCTCTCGGGGGTGAAGTAAACACATAGATGACACCAACCAACCCACCAACCAACCAAGCCTGGGAAGGAAAGGCCCGACGGAGAAAATGAAAACAGCAACAACAACAACCACGCCCGACTGACTGTCTCTCTGCCCACGCTTGCCCGTGCCTCGCCAATCCCGAGCTGCCACGTCCCGAGGAGGGATCATCCCTCAGCACTTTTATTATTATTTATCTCATCCCGACGTGACCTGCAAGGGATTTGGTGATTCCGCGATGGGTGGAAACGTGATTTGGGAGAGATGTATGGCTGGCTGGCTGGACGCGAGTGTGACGGGAGCGCGCATGACGTGGCGTACGTGAAATAAATGTTTCATGCGTGGAGGGTGGACTCCCAACACGGAGCTCGGAATCGATCTATTGTACAATCGGCATTTCCTATCTAATAGTAGAGGACTCTTCCCCCCGAGGAGATCCCGTCCCCTTGGCTGGGACCGGGACGATCACGTCTGCTTGCCTTTGCTGCTCCTCCTCGAGGTGGAGGAAGAGGCACCGCCGCCGCCGCCGCCGCCCGATTTCCCCAGGGAAGTCGCCGCGCGGGGGCTGGTCGGGGTCGGCAGGACGCCCTCCAGGCCCGCGACGGCCGCCATGTCGATGCCCAGCCGGACCTCGCAGATGCGCATCCACAGGCCCTGCAGGGTGCGGAGCAGTTCGAAGTTGACCTCCTTGCCCATGAGGCCGACGGCCAGGGGCGCGAAGGTCTGGGCGTGGCGGGAGAAGTCGTCGCGGGAGAAGGCGGTGTAGCCCTCGAGGACGTCGATGACGACGGGCCGCCAGGTGACGATGTTGCGCTGCTGCGTGTCCTCGTCCAGCGCGATGTACGACGCGATGATGTCCGTGCAGAGCGGGATCAGCGCCGCTTCGGTCTCCGGCCGGCTGGCGGAGCGTTCGTCGCTGGTATCGGCGTACATGCGGAGGAGGATGAGGACGTAGACGCTGGCGCTCCCGCTCTCCTGCTTGAGGAGGTTGGGCGCTTGTCGCATGAAGCCTTCGCTGTAGAGGCGCGTGCGGAGCTCGCGGTCTTCGTTGAAGCGTTTGGCGAAGTGGTAGGATTTCTTGAGGAGGGCCATGAGGCGTAAGAGGAGGTGCGAGGGGATGGACTCGTAGACCGCATCGTTGCTGAACAGTTCGGATACTGTCTCGATCATGAGCAGCTGAAGCACGCATTTCGTGATGATTTGGTTGAAGTATCGGCGGCGGGCGGCAGTGACCACGACTGGAGGCCGTTGGGTGTTGGAGGCACCGCCGAAATCTTCGAGGTTGGATTGATATTGAGAGCCAATCTCGCTTTCTCCAGAGATCGATGGGGCCGCTGTCGTGTCCATCGTCGAGGATCGTGCCCGGCCGTTTCCAATGTGCTCGGCACCGTTCTCTGCACCGTCGATGGTGATCTTGAGAGCGTTGGTCGGGCTGAATGTATCCTCCTCGCCGTTTGCCGTGTTGGGTCTTTCGCCGATTCCATTCGAATATGAGCTGTCCTTGCTGTAAGAAGACGAGGTAGCTGCAGAGAACAACTCCTTGGCCTCTGTGCGATTGAACAGTTCCACAAACGATCCGACGATCTTGTCCCAATGTGCCGGGGAGAATTTGGTGACGTTTTGCAGGATGAGTTGTTGCAGACAATTGCTGCCAATGCGCGCCAAAGTGTCGTTTTCCTGGCAAATGCACAACGCTAGGAGGTCGAGGAAGCGATCAAGCATATACTCGAGGCTGTTGAAGAAATGTGTGAACAAGCTGATCATGTTTCGCAGGGCTTGTATGAGAGTAGTGGATAGCCACACGGACAGCTCTTCTTGACTGGCGGCCTCTTGGCTGATCGCTCGTCGGTCTTTCAACACCATGAATATCGGATAGAGTAGTTGCCTCCACAGCGTGTCCCAGAAGTTCCGTGGGAAGTCTCTTCCGTAACGGGTGAGCGTGTCGAAGAGGTAGTTGAGCGCACGGGAGCGGACTTCGAGGTCTTCGCCGGTCATGAGAACGTCGTGGAAGGCAAACAACACGGGGAACCAGTATTGCTCCTCCTGCGTCTGCCGCGTGGGCTGTTTCGACCCGCTTTCGTTGGGCGATGCAGCCTTCTCGGACCCACCGCTCTGTGATAGTGGACACTCCGGCGTCCGAAGCATCTTCGGCACCGACGATTTCAGCGTCTCGATGGCCTGCAGGCTCTTCTTTTGGAACTTCATGTTCTTGCTGAACTCGGTCAAGCAGACGATGAGATCCGAAAACGCGCCCTGAGAGATGACGACACCGAAGCGCTCATTGTAAACCTGCGTGACATTGTCAAAGGCGAGGTTCACGATGCCTTCATAGGGCTCCCGAGCAGCGACGGTGAAGACACCGAACATTGTCCTCCATCCCGAGCGGATCATGTTGCCACGCGCCTGGATCATTTGACTGAGACACCGCAATACAAGATCCTTGACCGGGACTGACGAGGCATTGCTCAAGATCAGCTCGAAAGGCTTCAAGAAATCTTTCTGGAATTTGAATCCCGGTAGCTCCTCGATTTCCATGAAGCGCATACTGAGCTGTCGCAAGCTGTTCAGCGCGAACGGCACCACATGCGCGTTATTGTGGCAGCCGACATCGATAAAATGCTGCCCGAGCACCTGCCAGATTGACGTCCATTCAAAACGCACCCGCAACATATTGTATCCGGAAATCTCGACAATCTTCTGCAAACTGTACGTCCGCGGCGTGTCGGACAGTCCTGATGACTGGATCTCTTGCCAGCTGACCTGTACGAGTGCCTTGACGAAATCGACAATGGCATCGCCGGAGAGGTTAGCAGTGTTGGTGAAGATCCGGTCCACGCTGCGGATCATATCTACGCCTCGCGACTCCTCGGCGATCTCTGCTTGATAAGACCCTCCACCATTGACGCGTGCTGGCGGCCGCCTTGGCAGTTGCATGTTCTTGTTCGCGCCGGGGGATTGTGCGCGCAACATATCGGGGACCGAATCCTCGTGGACACCACTGGAGATGAGTTGGAAGCGGTCGAGCTGCGATATGCATGTGAGAACATCCCGCCAGCTCTCTTTGAGCAGATTGCCCTCGGTATACGCGACATCGAGCAGGGCTCGCAGCGCCTCGACGTTTTTCGCCTTCATTTCCGACAAATTGTACAAATTGGTGTTTCTGGCAAGGCTGGAAACAAAAGCCTGTCGGGGATCTTCGAGATCGAACAGACATGCAATGCGGATAGCCATCTTCTGTCCATCCATACAGAGACGGATTGTCTCGAGATTTTGCGTCTCTTGTGCGGAGCCGGAAAGGGCAGTCAAGAAGCTCATCCATGTTGCGCTGAACATCGGTCCGACGTGCTTGAACGAACTGGCGGTCAGGAAGCGACCCTTCTCTGCCGACGTGGCGGCGGCGGACCCGCTCCGCCGTTGAGCTCGCAGCATGTTCTTGAACAGCTGCTCGGTCCGGTTGCTCATCTCCTCGCTCGCTTGTACGTACGCTTCCCTCTGGAGATCCCTGCCAACATTCGCCAGGGTGTTCACGATACCGGTGCCCTGCACCTGTGGCAGCGTTCCCATATCTGCAGCCTTCTCGCGCTCCGTGTCTAGCACGATCTCATCCTGCGCGATTTCGTCGAAAATGGCAACCAAATATTCATCGGGCAAGTTGGCATTGTCGTTGATGCCGCGGTTGTTTTTGATGAAGTCCTCGTGGGTCATCCGCTTCTTCACCTTGACGGAATGTTGATCGACGTTGAGCATGATGACACTGTAAGATAGCACATAGGCGGTGTCCGCATTTGCAAAAGCATTGGGGTTGCCTGACACATAGCGCTCCGCGAATTTCAGAACAAGTCGATCGATTTTCTGAGCCTCTCCAGGCAAGCGGAAGGCTTGCAGGAATTTCCGTAACGCGGTGACGAAGCGCGTCTTGGTGAAGTCCATGAGGTCCACAAAGGCGTGCATGATCTTGATGTTTTCCTCATCACCATCTCCGAGGAATTCTCCCAGTGCTGTTTTATCGATCCGTTCATTTGCTAACATGAATTGTGCGATATCCTTGTGGTCCGAGGATGCAATGAAGCCTTCAGCGATGAGCGTCTTGAGACCTCGTTTCGGCTTGAAATTGAACTGCCGCACAGCGTTGTTCAGGGCAGTCTTCCGGATCTTGACCTTTTGTAATTCTTCCGGATCGTCTTCGGCGCCTTGCAGGGGGGTATTTGGTGCGTGGGTGTCGGCCAGAGCGCCATTGGCGTTGTATTCGCCGCCCCGGGTATCGATGCTCTCCCGAGCGTCATCGACCGAGAACCGAGATTCGCGATCAGGGCGCATGCTTCCAGCGGTCTCCTGGGTGTTCTGTTGGCTCCAGTTCACCATACTTCGCAGAACCTCGTTGAGACACTCGAGACCTTGCATTTTCGTCGCATATTCTGCTGGATAACTCTGATCGATTTCTGCTGCCGTTGTGATATTGTTGGTCGTGAGGCTGGGAGGGAGTGTGCCTCTATCCCTCCAATCGCTCAGCGAGGAGTTCTGTTTGATTACGCTCTCGCTATATGCCTGTTGCTGAACACCATTGACCGTGACAGGCTGTCCGGCAATCCTGCTGAGATGTTCGATGATACGTTGGAACATGTTGTCAAGTGCTTGTCTGTCGCAATCGTAATTCAGATAGACTTCGACTAGAGCCTTTGAATCTGCTGCAAGTCGACCGAAGATGTGCTGGACGATGTAGCCTTTCTGCCAGGCCGGCGCAGCGCGCTTCTCCAAGATTGCCAGGTAAACCTCTTTGAGGAAGACTTCGAGTTCTCGTTTCAACTGGGACCGAAGATGCCTCAGTACCAGCCAGAAAACCTCCGACGCGACCTCGAAAACTCGGTTGGCACTGCTAGCACCGTTGCGGCTCAAACTCAGACAAAGGTATTGCTTGGTCGCCTGTATGAAGCCTGTCGGGTCTCCGTTCGACGAGCTCTTGATAGTTGCGAGTGGTGAAGTGAAGACCTCATGGTGGTTGAAAAGGACCGTATGGATGATGTGCAAGCTGAGTAGTTTCGAGCGCATTCCCTGCGACTTGATGTCTGCAGTTTCTTCCGGCCTTAATGATTTCGTGGACAGCTTACACATGGCTCTGAAGACGAGGAAAGCATCCCGGATGTAAAATTCGTCCTCCTCCTCGTCCTCATTTATTGCTTCGCTGTCCTCACCTTGAATGGTGATGGTCGGAACATCACCACTGGAAGCCGTGTGGGAATCGTGCGTGGAGCTTTTCTTGGCTCGCGATACGGTTGTCGGAGCGGCATCGGTGATTCTGGCATCGTCGAAATCGCGCTGAGTTTCGAAAGTCTGCAGCGTCATCTTAGGTTGGGGTTCCAGTTCAGCTGGGGACTCCGTTTCAGGAACTGCCGGCAGATCATCGTCTGAGATCACAATCGTCCCTCCGGGCTGCTGGTCTGCTGCGCCATTTGCCAGACTGTTCCGAGATGAGTTGACCCTCGCGGCTTTCACCGTGAGCCGAGCCTTGACCCGCTCAAAGACGGTGCTGACCATCTGGGTCAGGGTCCCTTGCGCAATCTGTTGATTTGCGCTGCTCTTGCTCATGAGGAAAATGTTGTACGTCTGCCGGACACTCTTCAACAACCCCTGCCCGTGCACCACGATCTTGTCGTTCAAGATAGCTGCCAATAAACTTTTGATGATTTGCATTTGTATCTCGACAGGCGTTGCCTCTCCCTGAAAACAGTCGCATATCGTGTCTATCGCTCTTTCGATCAAAGGTGGTCCCCGTTCAGTCACCTGATCCGTAGGCGCGGGCGCGGAGAAATATGAATAGCTGATCAGCTTGCCGATGCAGTCCAACGCAGTGACAACAACGGCGACGGTCGAGGCCTCAGTCGCCAGATTTAATGGCTCGAACAAGACCTCAGGATTGATCTGTGATGCATCCCCCTGTGCAGTTCGGATTGATGTCAAAGCTCGCTGCACTGAATCGGCCAACGGTTTCCTCTTCCTTGCATCCTTGGACGCTGCGATGGCGTCCAGCGCCGCGATCACGAAGACCAGGCTACTTCTCGCTGATCGTGCAGTGGTCCTGGTCGCATTCGTTGCGGTGGTGGACTGTGAATCTGTTCTTTGGCGCATGGTCCCGGGCACAGGGGTCGGAGGATTGGATTCGAGTCCGGTACGGGGGGTCGCGACAGAGCTTTCGACAATCGATTCATTTGTGGGTTGAGACGATGTGTCGTCTGGTCCCTGATCCGGCTCGTGAGCGTCCTCGTCCTTCTCCGCGGGTGTGTGTGGTACATCGTGTTGTTCAACCACCTCTACCTCGTGCTCTACCTCGTGCTCATCCTCTTTCTCCTCTTCTGTATGTGATTGATCGTCATCGGCGACGTGGTCGTCTGTCGTGGGCGAGTCGGACTTCTCGGCGGTATCGGACGGGGGACGATCTTCGGCCATTGCTAGTTTTGGGTGTCACAAGATGTTGGAGCGTGCAGGTGTGATTGTGACGACTGGGACATCCTAAGGTCCTCTCATGCTCACGTATGCTTCCCGGCAGCAATTTGGCGATATCGAGGTCAAGCGCGGTGCAAGTGGCAGGGAAGAGTACCGTCTGATCAGAATTATTGATGGCCGAAATGTCACAGGCTGTAAGCCGCATTTCAGGGTGCAGCAACGATCCCCTGGGGTAGGCAGCATAAATATTATTGAATGAGACGGTTCTGGCATTGGGACAGGTCATATGTGTACCAAGCGTTATGTCCCATTGTCCGGGGTACGTAATAACACGTACGCGCAACGCGGTGGCATTTCCTATTGCTCGCGACTAAGAACCCTGGAGCTCATCGTCGTCCTGGGAGCATTCCAAGGTTGTCTTCACAGACCAACCATCGACGAGGAGTATATCATCGATGAGGACATGGCGGAAATCCGAAGTGAATCTCACCAAATTTCACTACCATTCTCATGGCTTGACTTGACTTCACCACCTGCACGGTTGTCTCCATTCCTCATTTCATACGTTGATCGAACGCTGCACACCATGCATGATCGATGGTCAAAGAATCCAAGCATTGCACGCAAGGACAAAATGGAGCCCTGTGATGATGATCACCGCCGAATTGCAGACGACCTGGAAAGCCAAGGCCAAGGCCCTTTGGACAACAGTGTCGTTCCTACTTCTGGGCTCCGTTCGCACAACGATGAATGGTAAATTGAGGTTGGAGTTGTCCTTGCAGGTGTATTACAGCACCTGGTATTTAATTAAGAAGGCGACGGCCATGTTCTCGCCTGCGGGTCTCATCAACTTTGCTTCGCTACTGGGTACTCACAATGCAGGTGTTGATGAATCGTGCGGCCAACTTTCCAGACCCCCACGGTTCCTCCGCCGACCTTTCCCCATGCCATGCCATGCCATGCCATGTCGTCTTGAGATGGAGATAAGACCACAGCCATGTCCATGCAGTACATCTCCCGGCATATATTATTGATAAGTGTCAGTAATTGATGGTTTTGATGCCACAATTGACCACTGTAACTTGGGAATTTCGAAGTCGTGCTCGTCTTACATAGGTACATTTTGGGAAACATGGATGGGGTCGAAGATGGACACGGGAAAGAAAAAGAAAGAAAGAAAGAAAAAGCGCACAGTGCATGGGTTCATCGCTGCCGATTGTTATTATCATTTCACCGTGTACACTCCACTCCATACCTGGCTGGGTAGGTATACAGTAATAATGATAATAATAATATGTAACTTAATAAAAGGAACGAGCACTATTACTGTAGGGCAATGGACGACGGGCCGTAGGGAACATTCCAAGGTTCTCTTGGGGCCATTGATGGCGATTGCACTACAGAACGGTAGAATCCAAAGAATATACTGGAGTGGAAGAATACTTGTATACTGGAGTATTCCAAGGTTATTATTACCACAGCATTAGCGCAGGTGCCCAGCGTTTCTCCCTCTCTCTCCAGCCCTGGAGGGTTCGGGGCTCTCTCATCGTCCATCATCGTAGAAACGGGCCGATGATGAGGTATTCGCTTGGGCCGTGAGCGCGCGGGCGGGCGGGTTCTGATGGAACGAACATGCGAAAGAAGCTCGAGCTTCTCTCAACCAACACCCGCTGCTGCACACGGGAACTGTACTGTGCTGTACCACCATTGTCGTCACCCTGTGCACTCCTCTCGCCTGTGCATGATCGTGAGCCACAAATCAAAACACTTTTAGACTTCTTTTCCAGACTCTTTGCCTCTCTGTCATTCCCACCGCTCTTCGGCCGTTCATCTGCTGTTTCCTGCTCGTCTTGCGGTGCGATCCTCGCCCGTCCATTCCGCCTCAACCTCACCACCAACCACATCTTACTTGAGCCTCACCGTGCCAATTGTGACGAGCATATCCTGCCTCACAAACTCACCTCAACAGCACCTTCCGCCATGTCGGCCTCGGTTTTGGCTCGCGCCTCGCGAGGGGTCTGCTCACGAAATGCGTGGTCTGCTGTTCGAGCACAAGATGCCACATCGTGAGTACTTCAGAGCGCCAGGCGCCGCCTCCCATGCGCACTGTCAATGCGTGGTTGTCCTTTGCTAACACGACGGTCTCAAAGGCGCCGGATACCTGCCGTCTCGGCACTGGCTCGATACTATGCCTCCAAATGTACGGTTTACACATGCGTGTCGCAATCCGGAAACGAGACACTGATCCTTGAGCAGCATATCCTCCACACACCATCATCTCCATGCCTGCGCTCTCACCCACGATGACTGCAGGTAACATCGGCACATGGCAGAAGAAGCCGGGCGACACACTCGCGCCAGGCGACGTCTTGGTCGAGATTGAGACCGATAAAGCACAGATGGACTTTGAGTTCCAAGAGGAGGGCGTTCTGGCGAAGATTCTGAAAGACTCCGGAGCGAAGGACGTCGCAGTGGGCAACGTAAGTGGCATACCTATGATCGAGATTATCACGAATCGAATGGTGAGGCTGATGAGCTCTACAGCCTATCGCTGTGTTGGTTGAGGAGGGCGGCGATGTTTCCGCGTTCGAGTCATTCAGCGTCGAGGATGCTGGAGGCGAGAAGGCTCCGCCTGCGGAGGAGAAGAAGGCAGGCCAGGAAGATTCAATGGCGTCCGAACCGCCAGAGACTGGTTCAAAGACTGCGCCTGCACCAAATGAAGAAAAGAGCGAGGGATCTTCCAGCCCGAAGCAGCCCGAGTCCACCGGCGAACGACTACAGACATCACTGGAACGTGAGCCCTCCATCTCGCCAGCAGCTAAGAAGTTCGCCCTGGAGAAGGGTGTTCCGATCGCCAAGGTCAAGGGCACTGGTCCTGGCGGTCAAATCACCAAGAAGGACATTGAGAAGTTCCAACCGACCGGCGGCGCGACCGCTTCAGCTCCTGCGGCAGCGGGCGCCCCTGCGTACGAAGACATTGAGGCTTCCAGCATGCGCAAGACCATCGCCTCCCGCCTCACTTCGTCCATGCAGCAGAACCCTCACTACTTCGTTGCCTCGTCCATCTCCGTCTCCAAGCTCTTGAAATTGCGTGCCGCTCTCAACGCCTCTGCGGATGGAAAGTACAAATTGTCCGTCAACGACTTCCTCGTCAAGGCCCTCGCCGCCGCTGCGCGTCGCGTGCCCGCCGCCAACAGCTCATGGCGCGAGATCGACGGCAAAGTCGTCATACGTCAGCACAACACCGTGGACGTCTCCGTCGCCGTCGCCACCCCCATCGGCCTCATGACCCCGATCGTCCGCAACGTCACCGGCACCGGCCTCGAGGCCATCTCCTCCCAGATCAAGGACCTGGGCAAGCGCGCCCGGGACGGGAAGCTCAAGCCCGAGGAATACCAGGGCGGCACCATCACCATCTCCAACATGGGCATGAACGACGCCATCGACCGCTTCACCGCCGTCATCAACCCTCCCCAGGCGACCATCATCGCCGTCGGCGCCGTCAAGAAGGTCGCCATCCCCCGGGAGAACGAGGACGGAAGCGACGGGTTCGAATGGGACGAGCAGATCGTCATCACGGGCTCCTTCGACCACAAGGTCGTCGACGGCGCCGTCGGCGGCGAGTTCATGCGCGAGCTGAAGAAGGTCATCGAGAACCCGCTCGAGTTCGTGCTGTAGAGGGGTCCCAAGGGGGACCATCGGGAACGCAGAACATGGAGAGAAACGGGACTTCTGAAACGGGGCCCATCTGCGACCTGCTGCCCTCGACTTTCTTTCTCTCTCTCCCTCTCAGGCGTTTTGTGTTCTGTACAGGCATCTCATGGCGTCCCCGGGAGCAAATCTTGTAGCTTTTTTTTTGTTTCGCTGGGAGTCGCTTTTTTGTTCTTTGCGCGGCGATAATGCGGACACTTTTTTCCCCCGGACCTCCTTTCTTTCCCATCTACGTGAAACTGTCTTGCACACCCATCCCGAAAAAGGGGGAAGCGGGGAGAAAATGAAAAAAGACAAGGTCTCTAGTTTCCTCACTGGGAAAAGAAAATGACACACAACCAACACCGATCTTGACGAACGACATGCGACTCGTCGTATCCGCCCATATCTGATTTCTTTCCTTGCCGTGTACAAGCCTGCCTGCCTGCCTGCCTGCCTGCCTGTCTCTCCCTCAGACCTCTCTGCTCTGTTTCTGCAAGTCCGTACTATAGTATACAGATCCATCCGATCGAAATCGACACCTTCGCGGCTGCGGTTCCCGCGGACGGGCCAGGCACACACACTCCGTGCATCTACAAATTTCCCCCCGGACCTATTATCCATCCCGAGATTCCCCCCAAGACAAAATTCCGAAGACAGAAACAAAACTCCGTCCTCGACCCCCGTCCCGTCCACGTGTTCCCCTGGGGATATATCCCATCGCCCCATCACATCCCATCGGTAGCAAGGACCCAAAGGGAGAAAAGGGGGGGGGGGGGGGGGGGGGGGGGGGAGAACTTCCGCAAAGTTTGGATACCCCAGGTCGAGAATGTGACGTCGCCGGCTCAGAAGTCCTCGTCGCTGCTCCACCCCCCTCCTCGCCTTCGGCTCCGATGGCGGCTCCTCTGCCGGCTTTTCCTGCGCCGCCGTGCGACCGAGGACGTCTCGTCGTTGAACCGCACGCTCCTCTCCCGTCGCAGAGGGGGGTGTTGCATGTCTGGTCCGGGAGGAGGGTCGGGGTCGCGCGGTGCGGGCGTCGTCGTCGTCGTCCGTCTCCGGCCGCTTGCTCGGTGGTCTCCTTCTTCGTTCCACCGGGGCTGGGATCGATGACGATTGTGATGGAGGCTGCTGCTCCGCGGGCGTGGTTGTCGGGCGTCGTCTGCTGCTTCGCGGTCATGATCCCGGTGGTCCCGATCGCGATCGTTTCCACGCTGATGGTGGTGTGAAGAAGAAGAATGATGATGATGATGATGGCGACTGCCCTCCCCCTCCCCCTCCCTCTCCCTTTCCCCATATCGTCCTTCGCCACCCCTTTCACCGCGGAAATGCCGGCTGCCGGAAGAAGAAAGATGATGATGGTGATGCTCCTTCTCCCTCATTTCCAGCTTCGACCTCCGATGGCTTAGGAATTTCTCCGCGCTCCAGCCCGCGACCGTGCCCACGAACATCGCGCCCAGCGTCGTGATGAGGTCCTCGCCGCCGAGCTCGTGCCCGAGGAGCGCGCCGCTGGCCCCGCCGAGCATCGCGCCGTGGTGCCCGCGGTCGCCGGAGGACGTCCCGCCGAGATAGTCGCGTCCGTGGCCGTGGCCGTGGCCGTTGCTGCTGCCGCTGTCCCGGCGCAGGTGTCGGTGGGAGCGCCGGGCGCGGGGTTGGTCTTCGTCCCGGGAGGGGTCTTTTAGATTGCGCGAGGATCGATGGTGGCGGGGCCGTTCGCGGGAGGAGGAGGAGGACCGGCTGCTGAGGGAGGAGGAGGAGGAGGAGCGGCGGGCTCGACGGTCGTATCTTTGTTGATGGATGTGACCTGATCTCATGTGGCTTTGGTCTCGGTAGGGGTCGGGGATATTGTTGCTGTGGTTCGGGACCGAGTAAGCGGGATTGTCGTAGCGGCCATCGTAGGCGTATCGATATGTGAACTCCGGTGGTACCTGTTGGTGGAAGTTCTGTGGAGGCGGAGGCGGCGGTGGAGGAGGAGGAGGAGGTGGATAGGAATAGGGGTGGTAATGGGCATATGCCGCGTTCCGCTGGTCGTAGGATGGTTGCCGCGGTAGTGAAGCTCCTGCATCTGTCCGCGCTGCAAACGATGCTGTCCGGTCCATGCGATTTGGCGGTGGTGGGTTGGGCACACTGGCTCGGGCGCGGCCTTGGTTCGGGGCAGATGGCATTGGCGAGTTGCGGAAATTCTGTCCGCCATGTTCGGCGTAGAGGGGTTGCGGCGGAGATGGAGCTTGATATGAACCTGCATATGTTTGTGCTCGTTCTCCATATGCTTCTGTTGTTGGAGGAGGATCAAAATGAGGCGTCCTCGGCGATAGACTCGGACTGCCGTTCTTGGGACCGGATCCTGTCCGAGAAAGGTCGGGAGTTACGGGATAAGGCGTCTGGCGGTTGGAAGGATGGCCGCCATTGTCTGTCATCTTAACTTGCCGGTTATGTCATCTTGCGTTCGAATAGGAAACTCGATTGGAAATTATGCGAGGATATGATACTCTCTACAAACAAAGACGAACAAGATGCTTATTTTGCCGCGGATTGGTGGACGACAGATCGTGAATACGTGGAAATGAAATGAATGAGAACCACGACACAGCCACGGGACTCATGGCTCCGGACGGTTGGATCGTCTATCAGTACCCAGATGCCGGTGCGAAGGTGGTTGCGCACCGCGGTTGACAGTGATAATGTGACGTATCGTGGTCATCTCATGTGCCGTGCATCATGCGAAGGCGCGAGAAAGTCCCCTTGTACTTGGACAGTATCATCCCTGCGGATTGATGGCAAACCTATGCTGGCTGCATATACTCGGGGAGAGCTGTCTTCCCCGCCACCGGCAAGATGCAGAGAGATATGCACGAGACGGGCAGAAAGAGGCCGCCTTAAAAAAAAACCTTGCATACGTTAACTGACACTAGGCAATTAAATCGACATGGTCTCTGGAATGTGGTTCTTCAGGCGTGAGCGGGGATCATCCGATCAAACGGCCGGTTTCCGCCGGGCGGGAATGCGACCTGAGGAGTGGTGGCGGTGGTGAAATGTGTGGTGGTCAGACGCGGGAGCAGGCGTCGGCGACGAAGTCATCAACGGCTCGCAAGACGACGATGTTGGAAATGCGCAGAACCCACTTGTTCTCACTCACCAGGCATCTCTTCTTCAGAGACACGACAGCCCGATCGTGGAAACGGCAACATCGAGGATCCCTCCGCTCGGATAGTGGAGAGCGGTGAAACGAAACCTCACCGGTCTGGGTAACAAGCAAAAAAGTATACCACTATACGTACATGGCGTACACGGCAGATGACATTGTGCTCTTCCTTCGAGAGAGCGACAAATCCCGGGCAGAAGGACCAGCACATCGTACTTCCCGCCTACAGACGCACGCATTGATATCCCGACTCTACTGCATAAACGCCTCCTCCGGCGGCGAGAAGTGTGAAGCGAGGTTCGACCATCCTCGGGCGTTGGAGTAACGAACTCGGATTATGTTGTCTCTTCAATCCAATGGGCTGGTTTGTACAAATTACCTCTGAGCGTGCTATATCATGCGAGGTAGGAAAATCTGAATGGCTGAAAGGAAGCAGTTTTACGTGTATATCATGTCATCCCCCCCCATAGCTAGTACCGAACTATTCCATTAATAAAATCCCCTCGACCTCCCAGCTTTGTCTCTCGACTCCCGGCAAGGACACTTCCAACCGCCAGCGTTCGCCCATCATCTACGCAACATCGAATTTCGGCTTCAGGAACTTCGCAATCAGCTTCCACTCGTCCTTCTCCACCTCATCCATGTAGAACTCCTTCAGCGTGTCGATGCTCTTTCGCGAGATCTGCGAGTAGAGATCGTCCTTCTCTTCGAGCTGGCGTCCGTACATGGGCTGGTTCGCGCCTTCGATCTTGATCGCGACGGAGGGTGTTCCCTTCTTGCAGTTGGGTAACTGCTTGTGGTCGCGTTCGATTGAAGTCACACGGCCGAGACTGACGATCTCCTTGGCTTTGGTGACGGGGTTCTCCTTGACGGCGGCGATGGGCGTGTTGATGCGGAGGTTTCCTTCGACGACGTCGACACCGATGACGATCGGGTCTTTCTTGTTGAAGACAGCTACGGTCCGGAGCACGCAAGGGAAGACTGCAAGCATCTTGCTTTCTTCCTTCTTCTGCTCCTTGAGGGCTGCCATGTGTTGCGTGAAGTTATCGAACAGGTGATAGATAATCTCGGCGGTGAAGATCTTGACGCCCATCTGGTCGGCAAGCTCGTGGGCATCCTTGTCGACTTTGACGTCGAAACAGAGCATGACCGCGTATTCCTTGCTCTTCTCCAGCATGGTCGAAGCGGTGATGACGTCGCGCTTGTGGACGGGACCGATCGAAATGTTGGCGACGGGGATTTTCGATACGCGCAAGAACTCGAGCAACGCTTCGAGCGAACCAAGAGTCGAAGCTTGAACCGTGACACCACGACCGCTCTTGGAGATACGGCTCATGAGGTTTTCGAGATCGCCCATGACATCCTCTTCCAATTCCTCAATCTCATCCTCGTCGTCCTTGTCCTTGACGACGAGCAATCGAGAACCAGCAATAGCCGTGTCGAGGCCGTTGGCGGCAATCTTGACACCCAACGCAGCCTTGACAGTCTTGTTGTGGACATATTGAGATTTCACACGCAACTCCTTCATCTCAGCCGGAGTTAATAGCGCTCGAATATCCGTCGTGATGGCTCCTTCAGTACCACATAGCACGACTCGGTCGCCCTCATTCAGAATACCGTTGGAAAGGATAACGTCAATGGTGGTACCAAGACCTTCAATGACCTTGACTTCCAATACAGTACACTCGACCTCAGACAAGTACATGAGCTGGTTAGTCATGCGTTCTTGGGTCAAAGTAACCAAAAGCTTGAGCATGTCGGGGATACCCTCTCCGGTATGAGCAGATGTCGGCACCAAGGACACATATTTCGCCATCGATTTGTTCTCGTAGAACAGCTCAGAGTTGAAACCCTGCTCTGCAAATGCAAGCTTGGTCTTCTCCAACCGGTCTCGGAACTCGTTCTGGACGGCGCGGTTCTGTTGGTTCAAAGAGTCTCGGAAACCGTTGTTGGCGATCGCCTTCCAGCCGTAGAGTCGATCGATCTTGTTCAGTGCAACGATGAAGGGCGTCTTGCGGTCTCGGAGTAACTTCATCGATTCTAGAGTCTGAGGCTCCAGACCGTGCATGATATCGACGACCAAAATGGCAATGTTACACAGTCCACTACCACGTGATCGCAGATTGGTGAAAGACTCGTGACCGGGGGTGTCAATGACCAATAGACCAGGGACCTTGAACTCGAAAGCCCCATCCTGGTTGACGACCGCAGTCTTCTTCTGTAGCGCATCGACGGGGAAATATGTGGCACCGATCTGCTGGGTAATTCCTCCGGCTTCGCCTTCCTGCACGTTGGTTTGTCGAATCTTGTCCAGCAGCTTCGTCTTACCAGTATCGACATGACCGAGAATACAGCAAATAGGTGATCGTAGATTGTCCTTCGAGGCTGCAGCGCGGGCAGCTTCGGTCTCGGCCTTTCTCTTGTCGGCTGCGAGCTGTCGGCGCTGTGCCGCCTGTCTCTGTGCCACGGTCTGTTCTTCTTCCGAGGATTCATCGTCTGAGTCGTCCTCGGAATCATCCTCTTCATCAGAGTCCTCATCCTTCGCCGCCGCTTTCCCATTCGTTGACTTAGCTGCGGGCTTCTTTGCGTCTTGGTCCTCCGCGCCAGATTCGACATCCCAGCTGTCTTTGACGTCTTCGTCCTCCTTCTCGGCCATGGCCTCCCAGTCTTCGAGCTCGTCTTCCTCATCAGGTTGCGCTTGCTTCGCAAGCTCCTGGGCTTCTGCTTCGGCCTTGGCTTTTCGTGCTTCTTCCTCTTCGCGTAGCTTCAGTTCCTCGAGCTTCTTCCGAGCTTCTTCCTCTTCCCGCGCCTGCTGAGCCTTGCGCTCCTCAGCCTCCTTGCGGGGATTCTTCTTGCGCTGGTCCTTGATCGAAGGTTTCTTCACTTCGACATCGCCTTCGATACCAGCAACCTTGGCACCCGACTCAAGCATCTGTTGCAAGCGCAACTTCTGCTGAGCCTCATCCCTGCGTTGCTTCTCGGTCTTGTATGTGCCCTCCCGCTTCATCTGCTCCACTTTGGCCTTTTCCTTGGCTTTCTTCGCAGCTTTAGCCTCTTCCCGCTTCTTTTCTTCCTCCTCTTCTCGCTTTCGTTCTTCCTCTTCTAGATTTGCCAATCTCTCCTTCTCGAGTCTCTCCTCTTCCTGCCGCTTTCGCAGCTCTTCCTGCTGTTTCTGGAGGAGCGCAAGCGCTGGGCTCAATTTCTTCTTCTTTCCACCTGGCGCAGCTAGAGAGTCTGCGGCCGGGGCAGCGGCGACTTCTTCCACAACCTTGGCCTCCTCCTTCTTGGCTGGAGCCGGAGTTGCCTTCTTCTTTGCGGCCGCCTGTTCCTTTTTCCGCTGCTTCTCACGCTCTTTCTTCTCCTTCTCCTTTTCGGCCTTGGTCTTCACACGGCCACCAGTGGCGCCATCGTCTTCCTCGCCATCATCGTCGTCGGCAGGAGCAGCAGCGCCTTTCTTAGCCTGGTTCTGGCCTCCTTTGCCACCTTTCTTGCCCTTCACCGGTTGACCGAAAACGTCCTCGTCATCCATGTTGGCCTCGACAGGGGCCTTCGCGGCGAGATCCACCGCTGGGGTTGCGGCTGGCGCATCTTCCGAAGGGTCTTCGCCCTCCGGTCCATCGTCGTCTACGATTTTGCCCTTCTTTTTACGCTTTTCTTTGTTCCGCTTCAGCATCGCCATGAAGCCGCCTCCACCGGCGGCATCTTCGTCGTTGGCATCGTTCGACGCCTCGGCATCCTGGGTCTGGTTGGCGACAGGTTCGGCTGTCTCGCCGAGACCCTCGTCCCAGTCGTCACCGCCCTTCTTCTTGTTCTTGCCTTTGGGTGCCATTTTGACGGGTTTATGGTTCTCTTGGAACGGTTCGTAGTGTAGTTGTATTTTCGTGGTATTAAACTCCAATCAGCTTTCTGGCCGATAGAATGTTTGATACGTTCCTCCAGTAGACTCGGGAGGCGGATCAGGGTTTAGTGAAGAGACTCGGGCTCTCATACTACGAAGAAAGAGAGACCACGGAAAGGCGTGCGCAGGCACTCTAGACGATACAAGGTGGTGCTGAGAAGTTCCGCAGCTCACGAGGGATGATACGACACATAAGCCGTGTCGATCAGTAGTGCCCAGGCGGTTGTCCGTTCTGGTGGCGTTGATAAATCTTTGTTTCCCCCAAAGTGGGCGTTGGATTTTCGATGGTGGGACGTCGCGGGGCAGCCGCTCAATTCCAGCCCTGCTCCAGAGCGATGACTCCTGTCGCATTTGGTAGGCTATGCATGACGCAGCCAGACCACTGCAGCCCTTTGCGACGAGCATTTCCCATATGCAAATGGTGACGCGGTGCTGTATATTCCTTCCTAGGAGTCATTCGAAATGGCAAATAATTAGAGATTGACCCGAATTGTTACCTTCAATATGCCCACGCTATTCTCGGGAATGCAGTGTTTCGCGAGTCTCAGTTGAACTTTGGATTCGAATGTGCCAGCATCAGGCGTTAATTATGACAGCTATTCTACATCGTCAATAACATGAGGAGTGCGCCTGGTTCCAGTCGCAGCTACAATCTTCAGATCATAGGGGCAAGGCCACCGTCAACCCGCCGGGCCTACGCTGCAGGACTGCCGTGAGCAAAGAAGAGGATCTTGATCGCAATTGCTAAGCCCGCATGCAGTGCAATGACAACAACGAGCAAAATGCGAGATGTCTTCGCATCCGTCGCAGAAACAACAGGAAAGCTGTGACAACGTCAGTCGTTTCCCGGAGATAGACACGTCCTGAACTTACAGGTTGCGGAATAAAAATACTGCGGACACTCCGAAGCCAACGGCGACAAAGGCATAATTGAGTGCTTGCGTCTTGGTCAGCGTTGCAATTTTCAAACAGAGTCATTACGACATACCTGTCAATTGTGACCAGCTCACTAAAGCCACGGGTATCCAGATCAGATTCGCGTATCCGTATAGTGCCCAGCATTCGAGAACGTTGGCGCTTTCGCTACCAAACCATTTCAACACTGCCCACAATCCCAGAGGGATAAAAAGTGTATAGCCGTAGATCAAACCCGCAGCTCCGCTGAGAAGTTTGAAGTCATATGCGAAGTGATCTTTTCCGCTGTGCGCCAGATAGCTGCTGATGGTGCCCGTGAGGAAGAGGATGACAACGACGGTCGTGGCGATCCAGAATGGCCCGTACAGGTCCGGGTTGCCTTCCATGACATCCAGGAAGTTCTGCTTCGGGAACAGCGCAGCCCGACATCTTAACAGGATCTGGTCGGTATCGACATCGAAGAATTGTTGGTAGAACGACAGCGTCCATAGGAAGCGTTTCGATGAACCCGTCTGTCTACCAGGGGCGCTGAAGAAAGATGCTGATTGATCGGGTTGGATCTTGGCGCGAGCGCCCGAAGCATTTTGATCGAAGGCTTTGAACGACTCATGAGTATCTCTTCCGGCGCTCTTTCGTGGACTCGCGACACGTACTGGAATTGTGGAATTCTAGATCATCGTTGAGATCTGTGTGTCCGAGATCTCCCTGCGAGCTCCATGTTAGTGCCTGGCCTCGAGCGAATCATCGCTGCGCCTACCTCTGCATCCACGTCCACGACAACATCATAGCCTTGTCGACCTGCCATCTTGGATATATGTTCGGATTGGAAAGCTATACAAGACGCGCCTTCGATAATCTCAATGCTCTCCGCTTTCCCGAGCGCGATTGTCGAGGCCAACTTACTACGGAGAACGACAGGGACGATGTGAGAGGTTCGTCACTTTCAGCGGCTGCAATGACCGCACGAATGCGCATCAGTGATCGATATTCTACTATGGGCTCATGAAAGCTATGTAAGTTCCAAGATTCCGAAGTCTGTGTGTGAAACAAGATTTAAAGTGGAATATGTCCTTGGAGAAGCATCATCAATGTTATGCCTCTCTCTGCAATACATGCACATGCACATGCCCGTGTCGATCCATTACTGGTCTCCACCCACGCCTCGAGTTCGCCAAGGATATTTTATAGCCCGACCCGGGCGGACATTTTCAGAGGATGACGCAGGCAGGCAGCAAGCCCCCAATCAAGCAGCGCCCAAATCCAATATAACGAAAAGACCTTGTTTTATGAGGGACTGTTCGCCGGCCGGAGCCAAATTCTGTACCCATCACATAGAGGAAATTTACGATCTTTGCGGCCGACTCTCTGTGTGTCTGACTCCTAAAGAGAAGCTGTGCATCGCTTCGCTTCCATAATTGATACCTCTGAATTGAGATACCGCGCCTGTGCGACGAAACGCTTTCCAAAGCACGTGCCCGTCTATTAAGAACAAGCCGCGGACATAAGAACATACAGAGCACGCCCATACGCAACTGCCCACCTACTCTGTCATTCTGATCTTCCGGAATTGCGACGACTCGCGGACCGACGGCACTTTGAGCACTGCTGTTCGCGTAGATTAGGCCAACGGGCGCACGGCGCGAGCAAGATTGCGCAACATGTCAAAGTCCAAGCAGGGCGTGCAGTTCAAGCACCGGGAACGGCGCCTGAGTAAGAGTAGCATGTCGGACGCCAACTACGACTCGCCCAATGAGAACCGGAGCCCGACACGGTTCAATGGTGCAAAGAACAAAAGTCCTGCGCGGTCGAGCAACGGAACTTCACAAGAGGCGATCAAGGAGGAAGAGCGACCTGGTATTCAGAGGACCGATACCAGTATGAGCGGCTGGGCTACGGACAACGAAGACGAGAAGGTAAGTGTCTGACACCGTCGCTTTGGCTGACAGGGAATCGATGTTGATTGACTTCGAAACGCAGCCTCAGGAGAAGCAATTGTCCGACTTTGAGAAGAAAAAGCAAACCTTCATCACGCGAACTCTGTGGACATTCGTGATGATCGGTATCTTCTTCGGATCCATGTTCGCCGGCCACATCTACATTATCATCATCGTCACAGCCGTCCAGATCATCTCATTCAAGGAAGTCATTGCGATCTCCAATGTTCCTAGCCGCGCCCGGAGCTTGCGCTTCACGAAAACTCTGAATTGGTATTTCCTCGGGACGACCATGTACTTCCTCTACGGCGAGAGCGTCATCTACTACTTCAAGCACATTGTGCTTATCGACCGCGTTCTGCTTCCCTTTGCCACTCACCACCGATTCATAAGCTTCATGCTCTACATAATGGGTATGTCACTCGTGGCAAGAGCTGTCCAGATCGCGGAGCGCGATGGAAATCCCATGTCGGTCAACTAACGTTTCGACAGGGTTCGTGTTCTTCGTCGGATCGCTCCAGAAAGGCCACTACAGATTCCAATTCACACAGTTCGCCTGGACGCACATGGCGCTTTACCTGATCGTGGTACAGGCGCATTTCATCATGAACAACATCTTCGAAGGCATGATCTGGTTCTTCCTGCCCGTCATGCTGGTCATCACCAACGACATCTTCGCCTACATCTGTGGGATCACCTTCGGCCGCACGCAGCTCATCAAGCTCTCGCCGAAGAAGACCGTCGAGGGCTTCGTCGGCGCCTGGATCTGCACCATCCTGTTCGGGTTCCTCTTCACCAACCTCCTGATGCGCAGCAAGTACTTCATCTGCCCGGTCAACGACCTCGGGGCGAACATCTTCACCGGCCTCCAATGCGAGCCCAACCCGGTCTTCATCCCGCACACCTACCGCCTGCAATCCTACCTGCCCCACTACTTCGTCACGAAGCTCACCTTCACCGTGACGCCGATGCAGTTCCACATCCTGGCCATGTCGACCTTCGCGTCGCTGATCGCGCCCTTCGGCGGCTTCTTCGCATCGGGGCTCAAGCGGACGTTCAACATCAAGGACTTCGGCGACAGCATCCCCGGCCACGGCGGCATGACGGACCGCATGGACTGCCAGTTCATCATGGGCTTCTTCGCCTTCATGTACTACCAGTCCTTCATCGCCGTCTACAAGGCCAGCGTCGGCAGCGTCATCGAGGCCGCCATCACGGGCCTCACCCCGGAGCAGCAGATCGACGTCGTCAAGGGCCTGACCAAACACCTCTACAACCAGGGCGTCGTGGGCTCGCGCGTCGTCGAGTACCTCGCCGCCAGCCTGGTGCCCCAGCCGACGTCGCTGACGTGATGGGGACCGGGCCGACCACCCGACCGCCGCTTTCTGTTATCGTGTTTATTCCCCCCTCCCTCCTCTTGTTGTGCAATGCAATCCGATGCGACGCCTCTCCCACCCTCCCGATCTTGGTTTTGAAGCCAGAGAAATCAGAATATCCATGGCACAGGCTCCTTTTTTACCTAGAAAACCGCAATGCAGTTTCTCTTGATCTCTGAATCCAATCCGATCACTCACGTATGTGCAATTTAATGAACCCCGTACGTGAATCCCCACGCGGTGGGTGATGATCAGGGAAGTCTCTATGTAAACTACCAGGCACCCCGCAACGGCATCACGTTCAGTCCATGAGAATTAGGGTTTCGCGGACAGGAAAAATCACATTGTCCGCGATGACCGCGCACGAAGATGAAACGACTCTGTAATGCACCGCTTTTCTTTTCTTTTCTTTTCTTTTTCATGCTAATGTACAATCGTGCCCCGGCCACGGTGGTCTCTGCTTTCCATCTCGTAACAACCCGCTGGGTGGTGCATTTATTAGACTGCAAGAGTAACGGGAAACGCGGACACTCCTCCCCCAGGACCTCGGATCACCAGTTTCCTCGGTGGGGGATCCATGGCCTGTCGTTCTCCCTCCGCCAGCATGGAGATGGTCTTTCGAGTTCGAGCAGGGTCTGATGGCCGTGCTGAACGACAGCGAGTCGCTTGTAGTTCATTCACCGTGTGGTCCGGATCACAGGCGAAGTCGATCCCATGTTGCGTGTGTTTTTTTCGATGGGGAATTTGCTCGACACCGCCGGATCAGACATCGGAAC